>NC_072008.2:5000-368750 GCF_028885655.2 Pongo abelii | reverse complement strand
GAGTTCGAGACAAGCCTGGCCAACATGACGAAAACCCATCTCTGCTAAAAATACAAAACTTAGCCGGGCGTGATGGCAGGTGCCTGTAGTCCCAGCTACTTGGGAGGCTGAGGCAGGAGAATCTCTTGAACCTGGGAGGCGGAGGTTGCAGTGAGCCGAGATGGCACCACTGTTGCCCAGATTAGAAAAAATACATTTTAGAGAGCATAGCTAGGTAAGACCATCCACGCCAGGTGTCAGCTTTGCCATTTTACTGCAAACTGCGAGTAAACTTTCATACACTGCCCCAGGTCCCGCATGTATGAAAAGAGGTGTTCCTTTCTCTTATAGGCATGGATCTTATTAAGTACAGTTTTTTGTTTTTTTTTCAAGAAGAAAATGCATTTGGTTCTCTACGTATCCTTAATGTCAGAGAAAATTGTATCTGGGGCACAGCGGCCTGGAAAATCCATAAATCAGCATTCCAAAAGAGGGTCACGTCCTGCCTCGGACATGGAACAGAAATCAAAACAGACAGGGTCCCCCTCTGCAGGGCGGGTATCCCTTCCCCAGTTAGAGGCCCCTGAGCGCCCCGTCTTAATAGCCGGAGACAGGGATGGAGGAGGGAGGTGGGGAGGAGCTGGGGTGCCTGGTGCAGCGCAGAGTGTCAGCCCTGCAATTACTGTGGAGTCCAGAATCCCCCTCGGAGGGAGCACGGATGACTCATTCTCCCTGCAAGGCAAAGACCTTCCTATTATCACCGAGACCTTGCAAAGCTCAAGGGGGCAGACGGCATGTTCCTGCTAGGGAGGGGTGCACAGAGGGGCCTGAGAGAACTCAAAGCAGGCGAGAGAACGACGGGCGAGTGGGTAGCAGGTCTCTGGGCGCACCTGCCCCTCATTAGTGTTTGCAGCTCAGCATCCTGGCAGGTCCCACAGGTGGCCCAGGTGGGGGCCGGTGTGAGGAGAGCAGGCCCCCAGGGAGGGCAACAGCAGAGAGGCATCTGGCTTACCTTGCGTTGCAGTGGCTCCCAAGAGGGGCTGCGAAGTGTCTCTGGGGAAGGAGAAACACAGCTTGATGTTTTCTCAGCATAAGAAGGCGTCATGTCCTTATTATGGTGGGATGGGGGTGAGGGGGACCTGCTTTCCTGAGTCCCTCTCTACCCTCTGCCTCCCCCTTCCCTTTTCTCCCTCCTCCACCTTCTCCTTCTCCTCCTCTTCTTCCTCCTTCACCTCTTCCTCCCCCTCCTCCCCCTCCTCCTCTTTCTCTTCCTCCCCCTCCTCTCTCTGCTCGTCCCCCTCCTCCTCCTCCTCCCCCTTCTCCTGCTCTTGTTCCTGTTTCTCTTCTTCCTCCTCCACCTTCTCCAACCTCCTCCTTCCCCTCCTCTTCCTGCTTCCCTTTCTCTTCCTCCTCCTCTCCCTCCTCCTCTTTCTCTTCCTCCTCCTCCCCCTCCTCCTCTCCCTCCTCCTCCCCTTTTTCCTCCTCTTCTTCCTGTTTCTCTTCTTCCTCCTCCACCTTCTCCAACCTCCTCCTTCCCCTCATCTTCCTGCTTCCGTTTCTCTTCCTCCTCCTCTCCCTCCTCCTCTCCCTCCTCCTTTTTCTCTTCCTCCTCCTTCCGTTCCTCCAGCCTCCTCCTCTTCCTCCTCCTCCAGCCTCCTCCTCTTCCTCCCTCTCCTCTTTCTCTTTCTCCTCCTTCCCCTCATCCTGTCCTTCCTCCTCCGCCTCCTTCTTTTTCTCTTTCTCTTCCTCCTCCTTCTCCTCCTCCAACCTCCTCCTCCTCTTGTCTCTGGTCTTTCTCCCTCCACCTTTAAACTTTCTTTTTTTTTTTTTTTTTTTGGACACTGAGTCTCACTCTATCACCCAGGCTGGAGTGCAGTGACCTTGACTGTCTGCAACCTCCGCCTCCCAGGTTCCAGCAATTCTGCCTCAGCCCCCGAGTAGCTGGGATTACAGGCACCCGCCACCACGCCCGGCTAATTTTTGTGTTTCTTTAGTAGAGACGGGGCTTCACCATGTTGGCCAGGCTGGTCTTGACCTCCTGACCTTGTGATCCGCCCGCCTCAGCCTCCCAAAGTGCTGGGATGACAGGCGTGAGCTGCCGCGCCCGGCCTTCTTTAAACTTTTTATGAAGACCCGGAATGCAAGTCTATGCGTGATCTCTACACACATATTTTATCTGGCACGTGTATCTCTTTGATGGCCAGGACACAGCATGCTGGTGTGAACCGTACTCCACACAGGACCACGGCTTCCTCACTGTAACATCATCTGCCAGCCAGAGCCCCGAAGCCATTGAGGATTCGGGTGGAAATTAGCTCCTGAAGGATCAAGAAGGTACTTTGTCCTAGAGGCAGGAAATTTAGAAAATTAAAATCCATTTCTGGCCGGGCGCGGTGGCTCACGCCTGTCATCCCAGCACTTTGGGAGGCCAAGGCGGGTGGATCACGAGGTCAGGAGTTCGAGACCAGCCTGGCCAACATGGTGAAACCCTGTCTCTACTAAAAATACAAAAATTAGCCGGGCGTAGTGGTGCACACCTGTAACCCCAGCTACTTGGGAGGCTGAGGCAGGAGACTCGCTTGAACCTGAGAGGTGGAGGTTCTTGAGGCTAAGAGTTCAAGACTAGCCTGGCCAACATGGTGAAACGCCAACTCTACTAAAAATACAAAAAATTAGCCGGGCGTGGTGGCAGGTGCCTGTAGTACCAGCTACTTGGGAGGCTGAGGCAGGAGAATGGCGTGAACCCGGGAGGTGGAGCTTGCAGTGAGCTGAGATCGCGCCACTGCACTCCAGCCCGGGCGACAGAGCGAGACTCTGTCAAAAAAAAAAAAAGAGAAGATACTTCTGAACAAAAAGACCCATATCCGTACCTTCTTGAGCGCACTTTCTGGGCAGTGGCTTCAGTCAAATTTTGAGCAATTATTACTTGCATTCTGCAGTGTGTCAAAAACTAAATTTCAGTGTGTTATCGGTGGGACGAGTCACTCTGAGGAGTGGAGACGTTCCCATTTTATTTTATGTTATGTTATTTTTATTTAATTAATTTATTTATTTTTTGAGATGGAGTCTTGCTCTGTCACCCAGCCTGGGCAACATCTCGGCTCACTGCAACCTCCGCCTCCGAGTTCATGCTATTCTCCTGCCTCAGCCTCCCGAGTAGCTGGGACTACAGGCGCCCGCCACCACGCCCAGATAATTTTTGTACTTTTAGTAAAGACGGGGTTTCTCCATGTTGGTCAGGCTGGTCTCGAACTCCTGACCTCGAGGATCCACCCACCTCAGCTTCCCAAAGTGCTGGGATTACAGGCATGAGCCACTGCACTGGCCTTATTTTTTATTTTTTTTATAAGGGTCAGGATCTCGCTCTGTCGCTCAGGCTGGAGTGCAGTGGGATGATCATAGCTCACTACATCTGGTTTCAGTAGCATGCAGGGAAATCTTCAAATAACGCAAGTCACCAAACAGCCTTGGTCTGCTGCACCCAGAGATCTGTCTCCAGAGAGGGTCAATGGTCATCTTCTAGCCAACAGTTATAATCTGCATGAAAAATCAATGCCTCTATTCCAGACGTGCAGAAAATGACCTCTCACGTCAAACATTACTCATTGTCTCTTTCCAGCTTGCTGTGGGACCTCAGTGCTGGGTGGATTTCCTCTCTGCTGTCTGATGACTCTCTGATGACTCTGTCTCTCTCTCTGTGCATTTATATGTACATATATAAACATATATATATATTCCATTGCACATGCTGTAAAAGTTTTGTGTACATGCTTTTCCTCTGCTATTTAATGACCCCAAATCTCTCTCCTTCTTTCTCTCCCTTCCTTCACCCATTTCTCTCTCACATGTCTGTCATCTATCTATTATCTATGTATCTATCTGTCTAACCATCTATCATTTATCTATCCATCTATCTACCCATCTATCATTTATCTATTCATTTACTATTTATTGATCCATCTATTATTTATTTATCTATCTTTTATCTATCCATCTATCATTTATCTATCTGTTCACCTATCAGTTATCTGTTCATCTATTATTTATCTGTTTATCTATCTATCCATCTAAATACCCATCTATCATTTATCTATCTTTCTATCTATCCATCTATTCTTTATGTATCTATCCATCATTTATCTATTCATCTATCATTTATCTATCCATCTATCAATCATTTATATATTCATCTATCATTTATCTACCTATCATTTATATATCTATCTACCCATCTATCCATCTATCATTTATCTATCCATCAATCATCTATGTATCCATCTATCATTTATCTATCTATCCATCAATCATTATCTATATATTCATCAATCATTATCTATCCATCTATCATTTATCCATCGATCCATCAATCATCTATCTATCTATCCATCTATCATCTATTTATCCATCTATCATTTATCTATCTATCCATCAATCATTATCTATATATCCATCAATCATTATCTATCCATCTATCATTTATCCATCTATCCATCAATCATCTATCTATCTATCCATCATCTATTTATCCATCTATCATCTATTTATCCATCTATCATTTATCTATCTATCCATCAGTCATCTATCTATCTATCATTTATCTATCTATCTAATAGGGTTTGGATCTGTGTTCCCGCCCAAATCTCATGCTGAATTGTAATCCCCAGTGTTGGAGGTGGGGCCTGGTGAGACGTGATTGGATCGTGGGGGTGGATACCTCATGAGTGGTTTAGGACCATCCCTTTGGTGCTGTTCCTGTGCTAGAGTTCTCACGTGATCTGGTTGATTACAAGTGTGTGGCACCTCCCCCTCCCCTCCTCTTACTCCAGCAATGTGAGACGTACCTGTTTCCCCTTTGCCTTCCACCATGATTGTAAGTTTCCTGAGGCCTCCTCAGAAGCCCAAGCCACTGGGCTTCTCGTACAGCCTGCAGAACTATGAGCCAATTCAACCTCTTTTCTTTATAAATTACCCAGGCTCGGGTATTGCTTTATAGCAATGTGAGAACAAGTTGATATTCTATCTATCTATCATCTGTCTAGCTATCTATCTATATATCTGTCTATATATCTATCTATCATCTATCTAGCTATCTGTCTATCTATACATCTATCTGTCTATATATCTATCTGTCATCTATCTAGCTATCTATCTGTCTATCTATATATCTATCTGTCTAAATATCATCTATCTATCTATCTGTGTGTCTATCATCTATCTATCTATATATCTATCTGTCTATCTCATCTATCTAGCTATCTGTCTGGCTGTCTGTCTGTCATCTATTTATCTAACTATCTATCTATCTATCTATCTGTCATCTATCTAGCTATCTGTCTATCTATCTACCATCTACCTATTATCTATCTACCTATCATCTATCATCTATCTATCTAGCTAATCTATCATCTATCATCTACCTATTATCTATCTATTATCTACCTATCATCTATCTATCATCTACCTATTTAATCTGTCATCCATCTATCTATTATCTATCAATCTATTATCTATCTATCTATTATCTAATCAGTGGCACTCTTTTATAGCGGTACAAAATAAACTAAGATGATGTTTGTCATCATTTTTGTTACAGCAGCCAGTGGAAGCTAATACCCTTTCTAATACCCTGCCTCTTCTGGGTGTCCATTAGTAACACAGGAAACATCTCATTTGTAATCAACACCTGCTCAATGTCAAGTTTGTTCAAAAGGGCTAACTCACTCAAGTATTACAATAAACCCAAGAGAGCCTCTACCTCCCCAGTTCCTCTTCATTCTTCTCCACTCTCTGCTTCAGGAAGCTGGAAAGTGTGGACTGTCTCAACAGCAACCATGAGCTCTGGTTTTCAGTTGAGTTGTTGGGTTCAACCTGCAAGAGATTAGAGGTAAGTTCTGAGCCTTCTCCTCAGATTCTCTCTCTGATAAGTCACCTTGCTCAAGTCCCTCCAGGACTTCCTCCAAGGCTGTTAGTTTCTGCTTAGTTTCTGCACAAACTCAGGGCTTGCACTGAGTCCTGCACGCATCTTTGAACCAATTATGGTGCCAGGATGTTCACCTGAAGGAAACTGGTTGCTTAAACTGGAGGAGAAATAGAGGTTGTGCAGGTAGAGACAAACAAGGGTCACTGTAGGGTCCAAAGGAAGTAGCTGTCCTTACTCCTCACTGGCTAGAGCTATCCAGTGAATGTTTCAGAAGACACACATTTGGTTAAAGCACATTTATCTCCAGGCACATGTTTTCCATCAGGACCTTCAAAACCAATGTGAAAATATGCTTTGAAATCTGGTTTCACAAGAAAAACAGCAAATAAACACCAGCGGAGAATCTCAGACAGGACTTGTAAATCAGGAGAAAGACAGAGGTTTCAAGGAATGGGAGCTACATCCTGCCTTTCCTATGCTGGTGACATCGACTCCATCTCTGAGCCCTTTCTTCAATCAGATGATTGATACATGGACAGATGTACTGAGTTGGATAGATAGACAGATGTATAGATAGATACATGATAGATGATTGATACATAGATGTACTGATATAGGTAGATGATTGATACATTGACAGATGTACTGATTGAGAGATAGGTGATTCATACATAGATGTATTGATAGATGGTAGACAGATGATAGGTAGATAGATGATAGATAGATAGAGGAATAGATGAGTGATATAGAGCTGATATAGATGGATATATAGGCAGAGCTAGAGAGCTAGAGAGATGATAGATATAGGCAGGTAGATGACAGTCAGATGATGTTTAGATAGATAGAATACAGATAGCTTTAGGTAGTAGATAGGATAGATAGAAGATTGAGAGAGAGATGACAGAATATAAATGGATGACAGATGGATGATGGATAAATAGAGATAAATAGATGGATAGATAGAGAAATAGATATAAAGAATGGATAGATGAATGGATAGATTGATAGATGAATAGGTGAATGGAGAGATGATAGATGCGTAGATGGAGAATGCATGGATGGATAGAGACATACACAATGATGCATCTATCAAACCAACGCCTGTCAGGTTTTCTGGTAAGGAGACCTGGTTGCTATCTGGAGTTGACGACACTCTTTGTGATCACCATATTGCCAGCATTTGTTAGTGCTATCTTTGGGAGCAGGTTTGGAGTCAGCCCAACTCCCCCCGTTACTGGTGCTGAGGAATGAGACTGACTCTTCTTCAACCTCAGTTTCTTCAGCTGTGAAATAGGGAGATGATGTATCTGAAAGAGCCACAGTGAGAGAGAGGCACTTCCAGGCATCACTCTTGCACTTTCTTGGGTCCGAACGGATCATTGCCACCAGACAGATTCCTACAGGTGTCCTTAAAATGCTTTACCTCTGCATCTGAGCACACAGGTATAAGCCAGGAGTGTGCTGAAGAAAAGAACAAGCCTCGAGGTGGGGCATGAATGGTGCATCTCTTTGCAGGTGACCCGGATGGACTGGGATAACTTGGCTGTTGGGTACTCACCTGAGAAAAGAACCACGCCCTGTACGCCAGGCATCCGTGGCAACAGGCGTCCGTGGCAACCAGCTGTGAACACAGGAAATGCCTTTGTCCCACCACCCCTGGGATCCAACTGAGTCTTTTCACATACTTCCGACCACCCACCTGCCTTCAGGAATCCCCCAGCGCCCACAGTTTCCTTGAGTTTGCAAACCAGGCTGTTACAGATTCTGAAGAATCTGCACACAGGTGTTCCCAGCTAGCCCCCATCACCTTTCTGATTCTGCCACCGTTCTCCCAACATGTTGAGACCCCATGAATGTATGAAGGCTGTGCTTTGGGGAAAGATTTCCGAGACATTTTGTTTCCTGTGGAGACCAAAGGAAGCCACCTGGCTCTCACAGCAGAAAATTAGGCAGCAGAAGCTGAGGCATTTTGCAGAATGTGCCAGGGCTGTCAGCAAAGTGACAGACACATCTCACTCTCTGCCGGCACTGGCTTGTCACTCATCTGGACTGTGACATGACACACTGGATCATCTATTAACTGCAGCAGACCCTTAAAGACACAGGGATTCATTTGCCTGTTGGTGAACATGCAAAATTCCCGCACATGTCAGCAAGATCTGCAGGTGCACCTGGTTCCACGCAGGTAGACCTCAGACACCCCATTCTGCACATCCTCAGCAAAGGGGCTCATCCATGACAGCCCCAAATGGGGTCTTATCTTGCTCCAACAGCCGATGAGAACGTCAAAGGAAATCCTCAAGCACGAAAACATATGATGTGATGTATAAAGAGTTAAAAAAAAATCTATGAATAAAAATCTCACATGCCAAAAAAAAGAGCTTATCTCAACTCCTGATGTATTAACTCTCTGGCATTCATTTTTATGTCATATTAACATTTTTTATACAAACTCTTAGTGCTTTTTTTTAAGAGGCAAGTCAAATATTTTGTTTTTTAAGAAGCAAGTCAAGTATTAGCTTTGAAATTCTGACAGCTGTCAGAATAAATTATTACTTAATAAATATTTTCATATTAATTGTAAAAATATAAAATTATATTTAATACAATAAATTTAAATTTAAATTATTAAAATTAAATAATTATAATAAATTATTTTAACAAATATTTTATATATTAATTGTAAACACATAAAATATTTAAAATATAATTATAATATATTTTCTAATATTTTAACATATGTGTTATATATTTATATTTTTAACATATTCATTATATTATATATTTATATTTATAATATATTTAATATATTTATTATAATATGTTTATAAAATTATAAATATATTTAACATATTTCTTAATAAATTATAAAATTAAAATATTTTTGTAATATTTTCAAAATATTAATAGTACAATTAATATTTTCAAAATTATTTATTAAAAATACAATAAACATTTTTATATTAATTATAGAAATATAACTTTTATGTCATATTAAAATGTTTATATAAACTTAGCATTTAATTTTTTTAAAAAGTCAAATATTAGCTTTGAAATTCTGAGAGTTTTTAGAATAAATTATTATTTAATAAATATTTTATAATAATTATAAAAATATGAAGTTATGTTTAATGTAATAAATATAAATTTAAATTATGAAAATTTAAATTATTTTAATAAATTATTTTATACCAATATTTTATATATTAATTATAAATATATAAAAATTATTCTATAAATAAATAATAATATATATTTTATATTTAAAAATATCTTTATTAAATATTTTAGTATATATTATAATATATTTATTAGATATATTACAGATTATGATATATAGTATATTATATGATATTATAATATATTTATTAGATATATTATAAAATTATAAATATATAATTTTGTATATTTTATAAAAATAGAAATATATATTAATATATTTATTAAAACTATAAGCATATTAATATATTTATTAATATATTTATAAAATTAAAATAATTTCATATTTTAAAACTATTTACAATATAATAAATATTTTTATATTCATTATAAAAATATAAAATTATATTTCATATAATAAACATAAATTTAAATTGTTAAAATGTAAACAACATTCATAAATCATGTTTTTTGCGTCCACTGAACCAAACAGCATCCATTGCCCATTGTCTTGAGGACATGTAGTTGGATAGAGTGAAGTAGTGGGACGTCAGGAGGGTTGAATTAAAGACGGGGAGGATGGGAGGCCCTTTCTGATACGAGGTGCAGTCCCATCATGGAACTGTCTGCTCACAGCTGAGTGTACGTGGAGCCTCCAAGACATGCTTTTCAATGACAGTGGATCACCGTCCTGGGTAGACCAATCAGGAGCCGATTTGTAGACGGACAGCTCTTGGGTGCCAGTCCTGACTGGCCGGGTTCTGTCCACCCTTGATGTCTGTCCAGCCACAGTCCTGTGAGCTCATGTATCTGCGGCTTGTCATTGCTAGTCAAATTCAAATCCTTTCCCTTCCCTCATTTTCCTGGGTGTGTTTTGGGTGCCCAAGTTTCTTTTTCTGCATATGAGTCTAATCATTTTCATTCTTCTCAACGGTGTCTTCGCCATGCCGGAATGCAAGTTCTCATTGGATACGATCCTGGGTTCCGTAAACCGTTGAAATGAAAGAGCATAAAAGCTGTTTCCAGTTTCTACTTTTTGTTTTGTTTTGTTTTGAGACAGAGCTTCTCATCATCCAGGCTGGAATGCAATGGCGCAATCTCGGCTCACTGCAACCTCTGCCTCCCAGGATTCAAGCAATTCTCCTGCCTCAGCCTCCCCAGTACTGGGATGACAGGCACCCGCCACCACTCCTGGCTAATTTTCGTATTTTTAGTAGAAAGAGGGTTTCACCATGTTGGCCAGGCTGGTCTAGAACACCTGACCTCAGGCAATCCTCCGTCGTCGGCCTTCCAACGTGCTGGGATTACAGGCGTGAGCCACCGTGCCCGGCCTAGACTTTCTTCGGAAGACTCAAATATTAATGTATTTTTTGCCCTGTATTCCATCCTGGGTTTCATCAGGACAAAACTTCCCATGCCGTCAAAAGCCATTGAGTGTCTTTCTGAACTGATGAGCTCCTAGGTAATACAACAGGAAGCTCGTGGACACAGCCCAGCTCAGACACAACACTGGCGGACAGTTACAGGGCTGCCCCAGAATGGACCGTAAACTTCTCTACTTATATTTTGAACTTCTTGATTTCTCGACACATGTAAGACATCAGGCATGAGGTCGAGAGATTGCCCGTCATAACTAACATGTCTTGGGGGGGCTAGGATCTTAGAACCAGCTTTTGTGTGCAAAATTAAGTCAGTTTCACTAAAATCAAACAAGAGATGACTGTAACACAGTTACCCACATAATCCAGGTGAATAGCTGGACCTAGGGAAGGCCAATTTAGTTTCCACTGCTAAATAAAGGCACAAAAATTAAGCATTATGATAGTTTATTCTTTCTCTGTCTTTTTGTTTATTTTCCCCCCCATCACAGGGTCTTACTCTGTTCCTCGGGCTGGCGTACAATGGCATGATCACACCTCACTGATGAAACCACAGGCATTCACCACCATGCTTGGCTAATTTTTTTTTTTTTTTTTTCAGAGAGAGATAGGGGTCTTGCTATGTTGCCCAGGCTGGTCTTGAGCTCCTGGACTCAAGTGATCCTCCTGCCTTGATTTCCCAGAGCGCTGGGATGAGAATCATGAACCACCACACCCAGCCAGCTCATTCTCACTGTGTCTTAACAGCACTACTCGGCCGGGCTTGGTGGCTCATGCCTGTCATCCCAGCATTTTGGGAGGCCGAGGAGAGCCGATCACCTGAGGTCGGGAGTTTGAGACCAGCCTGACCAACATGGTGAAACCCGGTGTCTACTAAAAGTATAAAAACTAGCCAGGCGTGGTGGTGGACGCCTGTAATCCCAGCTACTCAGGAGGCTGAGGCAGGAGAATTTCTTGAACCTGGGAGATGGAGGTTGCAGTGAGCTGAGACAGCGCCACTGCACTCCAGCCTCAGCGATGAGTGAGAGTCTGTCTCAAAAAACAAAAACAAACAAACAAAAAAAAAAAACAAAAAACAGCCAGGCACGGAGGCTCATGCCTGTAACCCCAGCTACTCGGGAGGCTGAGGCAGGAGAATTGCTTGAACCCGAGAAGCAGAGGTTGCAGTGAGCTGAGATCACGCCATTGCACTCCAGCCTGGGCGACAGAGCAAGACCCCATCTCAAAAAACATATATATGTGATATATTATAATATTATATATTATATTTTATATATGATGTAATATGTAATTGATATATACGATATAGATGATTATATATATTATATAATATATATTTGATAATCTATAATATACTATATATTATATTTTATAATATATTTTATAAGCATACATAATATATAATTATATATTATATATTATATTTTATATTATATATGATATTATATATTATATAATATATAATATATATTTGATAATATATAATATACAATATATATTATATTTTATAAGCATATATAATATATAATTATATATTATATTTTATAAGCATATATAATATATAATTATATATTATATTTTCTATTATATAATATATATTTATATATTATAATTATATATTATGTATAATATATTTTTTATATAAAATTATATGTAATTATATATTTTTATATAAAATATATGTTATTATATATTATCTATAATATATTAATATGTAATTATTATATATTATCTATAATATGTAATTATTATATATTATCTATAATATGTAATTATTATATATTATCTATAATATGTTATTATATATTATGTAATTATATATAGTTATAATATATAATTATATTATCTATAAAATATATTATATATTTTTTATATCTATATATGGCTGTGTAAAACACAATGTTAGCAACACTATAGGGAGTGCAGGCAGCTGGGAGAGTCTTACAAGGCAGTAGAAGAAACAAGACTGTCTCATTGCACATGGTAAGTATTCAATACATTGCAGTATTATCACAAGTAGCATTTCCTACACTGTTTCCCCTGTTAATTTCCTTACAGGAATGACTAGTAACACACGCCATTATTTGTCCTTTTTATGGCTGTTCTCTGCGTTTTGCTCTCGATAATAAATTTTTACAAGTTTTAAAGAAAAGAGCTTGTCATTGCTCAATTGCCTATTATAGCAAAAACATTGCAAAGTGTGATCGTGGCAAGTGGTTGCAAGATGTAAAGCAATTATCTCCTTATGTGGGAGTGGGAAATTGGAACCGCAGATTGGAGGGAAAGTCAGTGCTGTCCACGCCAATTAAGTGCACATTTTCTTCTGACCAGGCAATCCCACTTCTCAGTATCTACCCTGGAGAAACTCTCATACTCAGGCACGACATAGCATGAGGAAGCATGCTTGTTGCAGCAGTGGCTGTGACAGCAGAGAAACGGGCAGACTCTAATTGTTCGCCCAACGGGGGACTTGATGGATCCATACTGTGGATCACATCGAACAGATAATATGCAGAAAGTGAGCCTCTGTGTGCTGCTAGGGAATATCTCCAACACAGGTTGATGACTGAGAAAAGCAACTTGAGGACTCTACAAGCAACAATACAATGTGACACTATGAATGTTTTCACAAGTCACACACATGTAACAACAGGTCCAAATGTGTCTAAATGTGCGGGAAATGTTCTGGAAGGACACTAAGTGACAATGGCAGTTATCTCGGGGGAGTGAATAAGAAATGAGTCTTCCTTAGGAGGACTCTGCCTTTATTCAGAATATGAGGAATGAGATGTCTATGTTGTTCCCAAAGCACATTTCTAAAATAATTTCTTGAATATCTGCAAACCAATATATTGTCTTGGAAGACGACGAGGCAAAGGCGAAGTAAACAGGAACACATCGAGTAAGAATCATGTTTGTTAAAGAATGTCTGGACTTATCTACTCATCTACCCCTCCATTCATCCACATACCCATCCAGCTGTTCATTCATCCATCCACCTATCCATCCACCTATTCATTCATACAACCATCCACCCACCTACTTATCCATTCATCCATCTTTCCATTCACAAACACATCCATCCATCCATCCATCTACTAATAGACCCATCCACTTATCTGTCCACCCATTCATCCATCCACTCATTTATCCACCCAGCCATCCACTCATTCACCTACCCACCCATCCATCCATCCACCCATCCATCCATGCATCCACCCATCTATCCAACCATTTATCCACCAACTCATCCATCATCCATCCATTTATCCATCCACCATCCATCCATCTACTCATATACCCATCCATCCATCCATGCATCCACCCATCCATCCATCTATCCACTCATTCATCATTCATCCATCTATCTACTCATACACCCATCCATCCACCCATCTAACCATTCATCCACTTATCCACCTGCCCATTGATCCACTCATCCACCCATCCATCCACCCATTCACCCATCCATCCATCCACCCATCCACTCATTCATTATCCATCCATCATCCCATCCATCAATTCATTCATCTACTCCTACACCCATCTATACACCTATCCACTCATCCATCTATCTGCCCATTGATCCACCCATCCACCCATCTATCATGTATCCATCTATCCATTCATCCAGCTATCTACCACCCATCCATCTGCCCATTCCCGTTTATCATCTATCCACCCACCCATCCACCCATTCACTCATCCATCATCCATCATCCATTAATTCACCCATCCATCCACCCATCCAGTTATCCATCCACCCATCCATCCATCCATACACTCATCCACCCATCCATCCATCCAGTCATCTGCTTATCCATCATACATCCATCTATCCGTCCAGTCATCCATACAACCATTAATCCACCCATCCATCCATCAACTCATCCAGCTATCCATCTACCCATCCATCCATCCATACACCCATCCACCCATCATTCCACCCATCCACGCATCTGCTCATCCATCATGCATCCATCTATCCATCCAACCATCTATACAACCATTAGTCCACCCACTCACTCATCCATCTGTCTGCTCTTCCATCCATCCATCCACCCATCCATTCATCCATCCATTCATCTGCTCATCCATCATGCATCCATCTACCCATCCAGCCATCTATACAATTATTAATCCACCCACTCACCAATCCACCTGTCCACTCTTCCATCCATCTATCCATCCATCCATCCCTCCATCCATTCATCCATCCATTCATCCGTCCACTCATCTGCTCATCCATCGGGCATCCATCTGTCCATCCAGCCATCTATACAACCATTAATCCACCCACTCACCCATCCATCGGTCCACTCTTCCATCTACCCATCCACCCATCCATCCATTCACCCATCCATTCATCCATCCACTCATCTGCTCATCCATCAGGCATCCATCTGTCCATCCAGCCATCTATACAACCATTAATCCACCCACTCACCCATCCATCATCCATCCTTTTGTCCGCTATTCCAACCATCCATTCACTCATCCATCCACCCACCTACCTACCTATCCTGTTTCATAGACGGTGACTTCTTGGTATGTCCTCACATGGTGGAAGGGGCAAGTGAGCTCTCTAGGATCCCTTATATAAGGGCACTAATCCCATTCAGAAGCCTCCACTCTGATGATCTCATCACCCCCCAAAGGCCCCACTTCTTAACGCCATCATCTTGGGGGTGAAGAGTTCAACATACGAATTTGGGAAGGAACCCTACATTCAGACCACAATGGGGGCAGCTCCTACTCACCTGAGAGAGCAATATTAGGGATCCCACTGTATAGCAATGTTTTAGGGCCCTGTAGTCTTCAGGGGTATAGTACTTCCTCATTGTGGACAGACTCTGTATTTGCAAATTTGCTTATTCACTAAAATTTATTGGTAATCTCAAAGTTAATACTAATTATGTCTTTGCTGTTTTTTCTGGACATGAGAAGAGTGGAGAAAAATTTGAGTCCGAGGCCAAGCGCTGTGGCTCACGCCTGTAATCCCAGCACTTTGGGAGGCCGAGATGGGCAGATCACGAGGTCAGGAGATCGAGACCATCCTGGTTAACACAGTGAAACTCCGTCATACAAAAAATTAGTCAGGAATGGTGGCGGGCGCCTGTAAACCCAGCTACTTGGGAGGCTGAGGCAGGAGAATGGCATGAACCTGGGAGGCAGAGGTTGCGGTGAGCTAAGATTGTGCCACTGCACTCCAGCCTGGGAGACAGAGCAAGACTCTGTCTCAAAAATAATAATAATAATAATTTGAGTTGGAATTCTGCCCCATGGGGGCATTGTGCAATGACTGAAGACATTTCTGGTTATCACGACCAGGGAGGAGGTGATAGATACTACTAGCTTCTAGTGGGTAGGGCTCAGGGACGCTGCTCAGTATCCTACAGTATATAGGACTTGGTTGAAAACACCTCATTCCAAGTTGCAAAATCAGTAAGAGGAATATTGATTTTCACAAGGGGGTTGGCATGGTGCAGTCACAGACTCTGTATCACCTTGTGTCACTGAGCTCTAGCATTCTTTCCTGACTCATCACGTATGCTTCCTCCTCCCTCTCCTTTCAGTTTGATCCGTGTACATCCAACCCGTTGTAGAAAGAAAATGCCCTGAGAAAGGCTTGGAGGCACCAATTGAAAGAAGCTTTGTAAAACCGAGCAGGAATCTGGACAACCGTGAGACGCGATGGTTTATTTATTTGACATGAATGGTGTTCTTTTGATAAAAACGCTGCCGTATGGCAAAAACCATGGAAAGATCGCTGTGGATAAAATTGCACTTAGCGGAGAAACAGTGGTAGTGAGAGGGGAGTTTCTGAAAAGTTAATTTACAAATATACGTTTTGCATCTTTCGCTGAAGATGGAAAGAATGCATGCAGGTAAAAAAAAAAAATTCAATAAAATAGGTCTTGTAGACATTCACCTTCTGATGAATGCAAAATAAGACTTTACATTCTTGGGAAGTGTGTCCGTTATGTGGCATCTTGTTTAAAAGAGAGGTTATGTTTCAGTAGGGTTGGAATAGGATTTAGCAATCTGCTTTTTTTTTTTTTTACATTTTCAAAAAAATTACATTTTAAATTATCGTACTATAAAATTGATTTTCATGATGTGCAGTTCTATGAACTTGAACACATTTTTTGAAACATGTAAATAGCATCATGTTCGAGATACAGAATAGTTCTATCGCCTCCCCCAGTTTTTCTCATTCTATTTCTTTATAGTCACACACACATGCAGGCACACCAACATCCAAGGGAATCTGCGTTTTAAACATGAACACTCGGTCGGGTGTGGTGGCTCATGCCTGTAATCCCAGCAATTTGGGAGGCCGAGGCGGGAGGAGCACCTAAGGTCAAGAGTTTGAGACCAGCCTGGCCAACATGGTGAAACCCCGTCTCTACTAAAAACACAAAAATTAGCCAGGCATGGTGGTGGGTTCCTGTAATCCCAGCTACTTGGGAGGCTGAAGCAGGAGAATTGCTTGAACCTGAGAGGCGGAGGTTGCATGAGCCAAGATCGCACCACTGCACCACAGCCTGGGGTGACAGAGTGAGACTCTGTTTCAAACAAACAAAACAAACAAACAAGTACCCTCACATCATCCCTACTTGGCAAACCAATGGTGTAGTAAAGCTATCTCCATCCTCAGAAAGCTTCAAGACTGAACCAGGCTGAAGGGTTTATTGGCTAATGTGACTCTTGTCAAACCATTTATTTCTGAACATCACTTTGCAAAACAGGGATAATATTTACGTTTCAAAATGGGCAAAGGCTGGCACACAATAGGTGTTCATTAAATAATGTCTGTTATAATGCTTTTTGAAGTCAGGGTTTTAAAACAGAGTTTCAGATAGATAAGATAGGTAGATAGATAATAGATAGATAAGATGATAGATACATAGATAGATAGACACATAGACAGATAGATACATAGATAGATAGATACATAGATAGATAGATAGATAGATAGATAGATAGATAGATAGATGATAGATAATAGATAGATAGAGAATATGGTTGATAGATAAGCTGATTGGTAGGTAGAGAGATAGGTAGACACAGAATACGATAGAGAAGGTGATAGATAGATTAGATAGATAGATAGATGACAGATGATATATTGATACATGATAGATGATAGATAGATAATATGATAGATAAAGATGATTGATACATAGATGGATAGATAGATAGGTAGACAGAGAATATGATGGATAGATAAGATGACTGGTAGATAGGTAGGTAGATAGATATATGATAGAGAATATGATTCATAGGTAGAAAGATGGTTGGTAGGTAGGTAGATAGGTAGACGGATAATAGGTATAGAGAATATGATAGATAAGATGACTGGTAGATAGGTAGGTAGGTAGGTAGGTAGATAGATGACAGATAGATAGAGAATATTATACATAGGTAGAAAGATGGTTGGTAGATAGGTAGATAGGTAGATGGATAATAGGTAGACAGAGAATATGACAGATAAGATGATTGGAAGATAGGTAGCTAGGTAGGTAGATAGACAGATACATAGATAAATAGATAGATAGATAATAAGTTAGATAAAGACGATTGGTAGGTAGATGGAAGGATAGATAGGTAGAGAGAGAATATGATGGATAGATAAGATGACTGGTAGATAGGTAGGTAGATAGATATATGATAGGTAGAGAATATGATTCATAGGTAGAAAGATGGTTGGTAGATAGGTAGATAGGTAGATGGATAATAGGTAGATAGAGAACATGATAGATAAGATGACTGGTAGATAGGTAGGTAGGTAGATAGATGACAGATAGATAGAGAATATTATACATAGGTAGAAAGATGGCTGGTAGATAGGTAGATAGGTAGATGGATAATAGGTAGATAGAGAATATGATAGATAAGATGACTGGTAGATAGATAGGTAGGTAGATAGATAGATAGACCGATAGATAGAATGGTACATAGATAGATGCAGGCTTCTGCTTTTGACCAACATGAAGTAACAGAGATCAGAATTATCTTCCACTGGGCAAAATATATGAAATGATGGTGTTCAAGACCCTGGACATGAAGCAATGAAAGACAATGATCTCTGAGAGATGGAAAAGTAATGCAGTGAGCCCTATAATCTCCCAGCTTACGGCCTGAGGCATTTTATAGGCAGCAGTACAAGGAGGCACAACTCAGATGGAACCTAGAAGACCACTTGAGTTGAGAAGGTGGAGCGGAGAATCTGGGGAGACCAAGGCAGCAGGAGTTCACAGGACAGAGTAGCAGATATGAGACAGCCACGTGGAGAAAGAAGCATAGAGACCTTCTGCAGAAGGTCGACCTAGAGAGCGCTGGGCTGAGAACTGATTGACACGTGTCCATAAGGAACTTTTATTCAAGGTCAGGGAAAGAACCAACAGAAAGGAGCCGTGGGAACAGGGACCAGTGACCAGCGTTCACACAATGCTCAAAAGGTGCCTGTTCTGACCTTTTACATTGGAAAACTTCCATAGTTCATGGGGCGTTAGGTAGGATAGTGAGGAGGACGTTTCCTCAGTAGCTTGGACAAATTAATCCTGAATTAAACATTCCTCTTCATTCCAACAAAATGAAACCAAGACCTGAAGGGCTCCAACTACCTCCAAGTGACTTCACAGAATCACAGAACAAAGCTTCCAAATAGTTAGAAGAATACAAAACTATTCAGGACAAGGTAAAATTAAAAATGGTATCCAGACCAGGTGCGGTGGCTCATGCCTGTAATCCCAGCACTTTGGAAGGCTGAAGCAGGTGAAGCACCTGAAGCCAGGAGTTCGAGACCAGCCTGGCCAACATGTCGAAACCCTGTCTCTACTAAAAATACAAAAAAAAATTAGCTGGGTATGGTGGTGGGTGCTGTAGTCCCAGCTACTTGGGAGGCTGAGAATTGCTTGAACCCGGGAGGTGGAGGTTGCAGTGAGCCAAGATTGCGCCACTGCACTCTAGCCTGAGTGACAGAGGGGTACTCCTTCTAAAAAAAAAAAAGAAAAGCCTGTAATTCCAGCATTTTGGGAGGCAGTTGGATCACCTGAGGTCAAGAGTTCGATACCAGACTTGCCAACACGGTGAAACCCCGTCTCCACTAAAAATACAAAAAATTAGCTGGAGGTGGTGGCGGGCACCTATAACCCCAGCTACTTGGGAGGCTGAGGCAGGAAAATTGCTTGAACCCGGGAGGCAGAGGTTGCAGTGAGCTGAGATCGTGCCATTGCACCCCAGCCTGGGCGACAAGAACAAAACTCTGTCCACCCCCACCAAAAAAAAAGCAAAATAAAATAAATAAAAGTAATGACAAAAATTTTCCAAATTTGTTGAAATCTATGCATCCACCAGCTCAAGAATCTTGACAAACTCTAAGCAAAAAGTACAGCATCATCAAGTTGGTCAAACCAAGTGATAAGCCAAAGATGTCACCTACAGAGAATCAAAGGTACAGATCTCAGTAGATTTGTCATTGGACACAATGCAAATAGAAAGACAGCACAGGTCAGGCACAGTGGCTCACGCCTGTAATATCACTTTGGGAGGCTGAGGTGGTTGGATCACCTGAGGTCAGGAGTTCGAGACCAGCCTGGCCAACATGGCGAAACCCCGTCTCTACTAAAAATACAAAATTAGGTGCAGTGCGGTGGCTTATGCCTGTAATCCCAGCACTTTGGGAGGCCGAGGCGGGTGGATCACCTGAGGTCAGGAGCTCAAGACCAGCCTGGCCAGCATGGTGAAACCCCATCTCTACTAAAACTAGAAAAATTAGCCGGGCGTGGTTGCTGGAGCCTGTAATCCCAGCTACTCAGGAGGCTGAGGCAGGAGAATGGCTTGAACCCAGGAGGCGGAGGTTGCAGTGAGCTGACATCACGCCACTGCACTCCAGCCTGGGTAACAAGAGCAAAACTCCGTCTCTAAATAAATAAATAAGAGAGAGAGACACACAGAGAGATGATAGATTAAACAGATTGACCGTGCACAGTGGGTCACACGTATAATCCCAGCACTTTGGGAGACCGAGGCGGGTGGATCACCTGAGGTCAGGAGTTTGAGACCAGCCTAATCAACATGGGAAACCCGTCTCTACTAAAAATACAAAAATTAGCCGGGCGTGGTTGCTAGCGCCTGTAATCCCAGCTACTCAGGAAGCTGAGGCAGGAGAATGGCTTGAACCCAGGAGGTGGAGGTTGCAGTGAGCTGAGATGACGCCACTGCACTCCAGCCTGGGCGACAGAGCGAGAAGTCTGTCTCAAAAATAAATAAATAAATAAATAAATAAAAATAAGCTCATTTGGGGTCAATGGCAAGACTGTAGTGTGGCTGGCAGGTGTTTCCAAGGACTGGCCAGGAGCTGGATGAAAGAGGATGAGAGCTATTAAGATGCAGGGCTGTCTTCTCTGTGCGTTAGCAAGTCTGTAGTAGACAAGGAAGGCTGAGAGGATTTAAAGCGTCTTCTTATCTTCTGGGAGGGGACAAACACCAGGGAAGGAAATCAGGAACAAGGCTGGCTTTATTTCCCTCTCTTTAAAAATACATGTGTGCAGCGCACCAGCATGGCACATGTATACATATGTAACTTACCTGCACGTTGTGCACATGTACCATAGAGCCTAAAGTATAATAATAATAATAATAATAATAATAATAATAATAAAAAGAAAAAAAAATCAAGACCATACCAACCAAAAGAAACACATGGGTGAAAGTAAAAAAAAAAAAAAAAAAAAAAAAAGAATATGTAAATGAGCAGGTGTGGCTGTGTTCTAATAAAACTTTATTTACAGAAACAGAAAAAAAAAAATACATGTGATCAGCCAGGCACGGTGGCTCATGCCTGTCATCTCAGCACTTTGGGAGTCCGAGGCAAGTGGATCACCTGAGGTCAGGGGTTGGAGACCAGCCTGGCCAACATGGTGAAACCCCGTCTCTACTAAAAATACAAAATTAGCCGGGTGTGGTGGCGGGTGCCTGTAATCCCAACTACTTGGGAGGCTGAGGAAGGAGAGTCGCTTGAACCCGGGAGGCGGAGGTTGCAGTGAGCCGAGATCACACCACTGCACTCCAGCCTGGGTAATAAGAGCGAAACTCTGTCTCAAAAAATAAAAATAAAATAAAATAAAAAATAGATGTGATCCTTGAAGAATACACACATCAGCTCAACTTCTCAAGATGGATGTTGTAATGATTTTATCTTTGCCGCTCTTAACGAATCTTCTGTGTGTGTGTGTGTGTGTGTGTGTGTGTGTGTGTCTTTTGTTTGTTTGATGGAAATAAATTTTGCAAGCTTAGGGCTATTGGACTGGGAACATAATTGATGATGATGACATTAAAATTATATCAGGAACGGGATGTCTCTTCAATAAAACTTCATTAATTGGGATCTCATAAATTCAGAATTTAGGCAGAAATTTATCTTAGCATGGGCTATTAACCAAAGACTGAGTAAATTAACTGTGTAAAGATTTCGGGAGAGAAGCTGGAATTACTTAAGAAAGCAAGACTTTCCATAGCTTAGAAGCATTTTTTTTTTTTGCATCTGAAAATGTGAGATTAATTGTAATTGTCTATCAAATAATCAGATTTTCCACCCAACCACTATTCATCAAAACTTTGGAAGTATCCAATATCATACTCATGGAAAGTAAGCGTATTTTTATAACGTTCTGTAATACCTGCTGTTCAGTCGTGCAGACTGATGTTATTCATAGTTAATATAAATTAGTGACATTTTTATTACAGCACATTTTAGCTGAGTGCAGTGAATTACTTTATAAAATGCTGTTTTATAGATTCTGCCTATCCCTTACTGCTACTAGTTGATGTTTTTTGCTGAGGGCCTCTTTCAGGACTGACTTCTAGTTGTGGCCTGCTGATGTCTGCTTTTTTTTTTTATTTTTTAGACAGAGTTTTGTACTTGTTGCCCAGGCTAGAGTGCAATGGCGTGATCTTGCCTCACAGCAACCTTTGCCTCCCAGGTTCAAGCGACTCTCCTGCCTCAGCCTCCCAAGTAGCTGGGATTACAGGCACCTGCCACCACATCTGTCTAATTGTCTGCATTTTTAGTAGAGACAGGGTTTTCCATGTTGCCCAGGCTGGAATTATTTCAACATACTATGCTGTTTACAATGGACTTCTAGTTCTGGCGTGCTGATGTCTGTTTCTTTGTGGGTTTTTTTTTTTAAGAGGGAGTTTTGCCCTTGTTGCCCAGGCTGGAGTGCAATGGTACGATCTTGCCTCACTGCAACCTCCGTCTCCCAGGTTCAAGCGACTCTCCTGCCCCAACCTCCCGAGTAGTTGGGATTACAGGCATGCGCCACCACACCTGGCTAATTTTTGTATTTTTAGTAGAGACGGGGTTTCACCATGTTGACCAGGCTGGATGGTCTTGAACTCATGACCTCCTGACCTCAGGTGATCCACCGGCCTCGGCCTCCCAAAGTGCTGGGATTACAGATGTGAGCCACCGCCCCCGGCCACTGATGTCTGTTTTTTTTTTTAACTTGGATGGGATGCTTAACCTCTCGGTGGGTATTTTGTTATGTGTAGCATCACAGATCACTGCAGCCCCAAACTTCTAGCCTCAAATCATCCTTCCCCTTCAGCACCCCAAGTAGCAGGGGCTACGGGCACGCGCCACCATGCCCAGGTAATTCATTTACTTTCTATAGAGACAGGGTCTCGCTAAGGTGCCCAGGCTGCTCTCAAACTCCCGGCCTCAAGTCATCCTCCTGATGCGTCAGATTCTGGAAGCATTGCGATTATCAGCATGAGCTACGATGGTTTGAGTTTTAAATCCCATAACACTATAGTAAATTAATAATCTTTATATTGTGGGGTTTGTTTATTTTTTTTCAGACAGAGTTTCAGTCCTTCGCCCAGGCTGGAGTACGGGAGAGCACGATCTCAGCTCACTGCAGCCTCCACCTCCTGGGTTCAAGTGATTCTTGTGACTCAGCCTCCCAAGGAGCTGGGATTACAGGCGTGAGGCACCACGCCCAACTAATTTTTGTTTTTGTAGCAGAGACCAGGTTTCACTATGTTGGCCAGACTGGTTTCTAACTCCTGACCTCAAATGATCCACGCAGCTTAGCCTCCCAAAGTGCTGGGATTACAGTCGTGATATATTGTGATTTTCCATAAATACAGACATGTGGGAGGCTATGTATGAGGAAGATATATTTTTTGTATTTTCTGCAGGTGTGTTTCTTTAAAATAATATTAAACTAAAGGAGATTATTAATATTATTTAGATTATTATTTTAATAATATTAATATATTAATTATTAAATTATTGTTCCACGATTATTAATTTAATAATTGCTCATTGCATAATTAACCATTTGATAATGAATTACTATATAAATAATATTATATTGAAGATTATTAATATTTAGATTATTATATTGAAGATTATTGATAATATTTATATTATATTGAGGATTATTAATAATATTTAGATTAATATCTAAATATTATTAGATGGAAGATATGACTTTGCCATTTTCATTAGAAATGGGCAAGGGGTGGGAATTTAATGTGGCTGAAGTTTACTGATTTTTATGGATATTTTAGTTTCCCTAGTCATGATTCCTTGAGGGCAGAGTTAGAGTTTAATGTTCCTGCATCCAGCCAAGAGCCTAGCCCCGAGCCTTCCAGATTAGCTTGTAACAGTCAGCTATTGCTGCATAACAAACTGCCCCTTCACTCATAAAACAATAAGCT
The DNA here is from genome assembly GCF_028885655.2 of Pongo abelii. Lineage (NCBI taxonomy): Eukaryota > Metazoa > Chordata > Mammalia > Primates > Hominidae > Pongo > Pongo abelii. Next base: position 344,576 of record NC_072008.2, on the reverse strand, counting down.
CTTATTCTTGTTTACTCAAGTGTTGATAGCTGATCTCAGCTGGGCATGGCTTCTGGATTGGAAGCTCAGCTCCACCCTAGGTGGGTTAATTCTGGGCTTCTGGGTTCAAGAACAACAGCTGGGCAGGGAAAGTTTTTCTCAGACTGACAACAGAGGAGCAAGAGGGCAGCCCAACAGTGCAAGCTCATTTCAAGTAGAAAAGTGGACTCTGTACTCTGCTCAGAGAAGTAGGAATGGGATCAAGGAAGTTAATTTGAATCAAGGAAATGAATTTTTTTTTTTTTTGAGTTGGAGTCTCACTCTGTCGCCCAGGCTGGAGTGCAGTGGTGCGATCTCAGCTCACTGCAGCCTCCACCTCCCAGGTTCAAGTGATTCTCCTGCCTCAGTCTCCTGAGTAGCTGGGACTCTAGGCACCTGCCACCAAGCCCAGCTAATTTTTTGTATTTTTAGTAGAGATAGGGTTTCACAATGTTGGCCAGGCTGGTCTGGAACTCCTGATCTCTGGTGATCCACCCTCTCCTTAGCCTCCCAAAGTGCTGGGATGACAGGCATGAGCCACCTTGCCCAACCAGAAGTGGATATTTTTAAACAATCATCTACTGCATTGCTTAACATCTACTTTGTGAGTTCAAGAATTCACTCTTTTGACTTTGGGGCATTTTTTTCCTCCTAAGAATGTAAAGGAGATAACTCATAAGTACAATTTTATTTATTTTATTTTATTTTTTTGAGACATAGTCTCGCTCTGTCACCCGGGTTGGAGTGCAGTGGTGTGATCTCGGCTCACTGCAACCTCCACCTCCCAGGTTCAAGCAATTCTCCTGCCTCAGCCTCCTGAGTAGCTGGGATTACAGGTGCACACCACCACACCTGGCTAAGTTTTGTATTTTAGTAGAGACAGGGTTTCCCCTTATTGGCCAGGCTGGTCTCAAACTCCTGACCTCAGGTGATCTGCCCGCCTTGGCCTCCCAAAGTGCTGGGATTATAGGCACGAACCACCACACCCAGCTGCTTTCCTTGAGTGTCTACTTTTCCCTTTGGAGTAAATCTCCATACTTTTACTCTTTTTTTTTCTTTTTTGAGACAGAGTCTCACCCTGTCGCCCAGGCTGGAGTGCGGTGGCGCGATCTCGGCTCACTGCAAGCTCCACCTCCCGGGTTCACGGCATTCTCCTGCCTGAGCCTCCCGAGTAGCTGGGACTGCAGGTGCACGCCGCCACGCCCGGCTAATTTTTTTTTTGTATTTTTAGTGGAGACAGGGTTTCACCGTGTTAGCCAGGATGGTCTCGATCTCCTGACCTCGTGATCCACCCGCCTCGGCCTCCCAAAGTGCTGGGATGACAGGCGTGAGTCACCACACCCAGCCCATACTTTTACTCTTTTCTGACTTGTCCTGAATTCATTCTCAGTACAGTGTCAAGAGCCTGGACATCAGCTGGGGTTAAGGCCCCACTGGCATCTGGGATGTCTCCCAAACCACTAGTATCATTACCATAAGCATTTGTAAATAATTTCCCAGAACAGCCCTTGTATTAGTCTGTTTTCACGCTGATGATAAAGACATCTCCGACACTGGCTAATGCATAAAGAAAAAGAGGTTTAATGGACTCTCACAGTTCCACGGGGGTGGGGAGGCCTCACAATCACGGCAGAAGGCGAAAGGCATGTCTTACATGGCGGCAGGCAACAGAGAATGAGAACCGAGCAAATGGGGTTTTCCCTGATAAAAGCATCCGATCTTGTGAAATTTATTCACTACCACGAGAACAGTACGGGGGAACCACCCCCATAGTTTCCCGTGGGGTTCCTCCCACAATACATGGGAATTATGGGAGCTGCAATTTAAGATGAGATTTGGGTGGGGACACGGAGCCAAACCACATCAGCCCTCAAGTCGGCAGCTCTTTTGTTTGGACCCACGTGGTGTCACAGGTTGACTTGAAGTGGAGTAAAAGAGAGACCGTCTCTGGCCTCAAACCCAGTGACTCTGCGTGCAATTCCCAGGGATCCTCAGATGGCTCAGAATTTGGCGTGTGCTGGGGAGGTGAGAAAGGACCGCAGCTCTGTCAAGCACTAGAATATCCAGCTGCCTCTGTAGCAAAGATGGAAGGAGGACCTCATGACCCTGGTCTCCTCTTGTACCTCTCAGATTGTCCCTCCCCCTTCCCTCCCAGGGCTAGTTCTTGGATTGTCACCAATGCTTCTCCTTCAGCATTTCTCAGGCTGAACCGTCTGCCTTCTCTGGCAACCAGCAACTCCGCCACCATGACACTCAACGAGAGGTTCAGAGTCCACTGGTCCCAGAGGAAGGTCTGCTCTGTCTCACGCGTCTGTGTGAAGAGACCACCAAACAGGCTTTGTGTGAGCAACAAGGCTGTTGATTTCACCTGGTGCAGGCGGGCTGAGTCCGAAAAAGGAGTCAGCCTAGGGAGGTGGGATTGTCATTGGTTCTTATAGGTTTTGGGATAGATGGTGGAGTTAAGAGCAATGTTTTGGGGGCAGGGGGTGGATCTCAAAAAGTACATTCTCAAAGGTGGGGAGAATTACAAAGAAACTTCCTAACTGTGGGGGAGATTATAAAGAACCTTCTTAAGGGTGGGGGAGATTTACAGTACAATGGAATATCTTTGTGATATAGCCATACCAGCCTGGCCAACATGGTGAAACCCCCTCTCTACTAAAAATACAAAAAAAAAAAAAATTAGCCAGGCGTGGTGGTGGGCGCCTGCAATCTCAGTTACTCAGGAGGCTGAGGCAGGACAATTGCTTGAATTTGGGAGACAGAGGTTGCAGTGAGATAAGATCGTGCCACTGCACTCCTGCCTGAGCAACAGAGTGAGACTCCATCCCCCCCCCCACAAAAAAAAAGTAAAAGAAAAAGAAGGAATAACATTTTTATCTCTGAATTCTTGCTTAGAATAACAACATTCATTTCAGAAAAAATTAGGTCTGAGGAGTTAGAATCATTACCTGTCCCAGAGCATTGGATTTCCTGATAGTAGTCATAGTTTATAAAGCGTGCATTCTATCTGAACTCTTCTAGGAGATTATTGACTAGCCATTTAGGTCACACAAATACTTTTTTGTTTGTTTGTTTGTTTGTTTCTTGTTTTGAGGCAGAATCTTGTTCTGTCGCGGAGATTGTGCCATTGCACTCCAGCCTGGGCAACAGAGTGAGACTCTGTCTTATAAGGAAAAAAAAAAATTAGAAAAATAAGTGACAGAAGACACCAGTCCCATTGGATCAGGGTCCAGCCTAATGGCCTCATTTTACCTTAATCACCTCTTTAAAGATCCCGTCTCCAAATACATTCCCATTCTGAGATACTGGAGGTTAGGTGAGTCTTGGGAGACAGGGGGCAGAATTCAGCCCACTGACTGTCCCTCAGTCTCTTGTCTTGTCTTTCCTTTTTTTTCTTTATTTTATTATTATTATTTTAGATGAAGTGTTCCTATTCTTGCCCAGGCTGGAGTGCAATGGCGCGATCTTGACTCACTGCAACCTCCGCCTCCCAGGTTCAGGTGATTCTCCTGCCTCAGCCTGCCGAGTCGCTGGGATTACAGGTGCCCGCCACCACGCCTGGCTAATTTTTGTATTTTTAGTAGAGACGGGGTTTCTCTACATTGGTTAGGCTGGTCTCGAACTCCTGAGCTCAGGTGATCCGCCCACCTCAGCCTCCCAAAGTGCTGGGATGACAGGCGTGAGCCACTGTGCCCGGCCTCAAGGTTAGCTTGTCAATACACGAGTCTTATGAGGCAGGGGGCAGAATTCAGCCCATTGACCGTCCCTGAGTGTCTTCAAATGGAAACATTTTCATCCACACCCTCGTCCATACAGCAAACACCCTCGATCACCCCCACAAAGAGGGTGGCCTCCCGTGACTGAGACTCCTGCAAAATTTAAAACAATAGAAGGCGGCGGGCGCGGTGGCTCACGCCTGTCATCCCAGCACTTTGGGAGACTGAGGCAGGCAGATCTCAAGGTCAGGAGATCGAGACCATCCTGGCCAACAAGGTGAAACCCCGTCTCTACTAAAAATACAAAAAATTAGCCGGGCGTGGTGGCGGGCGCCTGTCGTCCCAGCTACTCGGGAGGCTGAGGCAGGAGAATGACGTGAACCCGGGAGATGGAGCTTGCAGTGAGCCGAGATCGCGCCACCGCACTCCAGCCTGGGCGACAGAGCGAGACTCCGTCTGAAAAAAAAAAAAAAAAAAAACAGAAGGCAATCGTCTAATCTTTGAATCGGAGTTGGCCTAGAGTTCTGCTTCCCTAAAATTCAAACTCCTGGATAAGCCACCCACAGAAGTCATTTTAAAACATCATCTGGGGCCGGGCATGGTGTCTCGTGCCTAACATCCCAACACTTTAGGAGGCTGAGGTGGGTGGATCACCTGAGGCCGGGAGTTCAAGACCAGCCTGGGCAACACAGCAAGATCCCCATCTCTAGAAAAATTAAAAACAAAAGGAATAGGCCCAGCACGGTGGCTCATGCCTGTCATCCCAGCATTTTGGGAGGCTGAGGAGGGCGGATGACCTGAGGTCAGGAGTTTGAGACCAGCCTGGCCAACATAGCGAAACCACGTCTCTACTAAAAATACAAAATTAGCCGAGCAGGGAGGTGCACGCCTGTAGTTCCAGCCACTCGGGAGGCTGAGGCAGGAGAATCGCTTGAACCCAGGAGGCGGAGGTTGTGGTGAGCCGAGATTGTGTCACTGCACTCCAGCCTGGGCGACAGAGCCAGACGTCATCTCACAACAACAAAAAAAAAAGGTGCAGGGAGCCGAGATCGTGCCGCTGCCCTCCAGCGTGGGGGATGGGGCGAGACTCTGTCTCAAAAAAAAAAAATTAAATAAATAAATAAATAAGATAATAAATAAACTAATAATCAAATAAATAATACATCATATATAAATAAATAATAAATACATAACACAAAAAACCCAAAATCAGAAAACCCAATTATATATGCTTATAAAATATAGTATATTATAAAATAATATAATATAACCAAAAGTCATCCTACACTGAGGTCCGAGCCGTCCCTCCGTGGCCGACGCCAGGAGGAAATCCATTTCTGTGCCGTGGAGAGGGACGGCTACCTGTGAACTTCAGACCTCTGCACACTCCCCGCCTGAAGCATTTGAAGACAGGTGTGGTCAGGCTCACAGCTGTCCATTTGCGAGGTGGGACATGCAGCTGTTGTGACATTTTGGATGTCGTAAGGGGGAACATCCACCCCATCCAGAGATTACTGTCACCGGGAAAGACGGCTGGCTTTTTCCGGAGAGCCCTAAAACAAGCTGAAAATAAAACACAGCAAACAAGAGGTAGCTGCGCTCAGACTGGATGACGTGGCCTATTTCTCTGCGTTTAATGTTGTGATTAAATCTGGTGAGGCCCCCCCACCGCCCCCCCGGGGGAGAGAATTTTTGATGTGAAGGTTAAGCCAATATTAGCAAGAAAAATAAAATAAAGTGAGTGAAATTGCCGTAAGCAACAGAGGTGCCATCGATTCCAGGAATGTTTAGCTACAAAATGAGCATCCGCATCACTCTGTGTAAATGCAGCTAATTACGTGTGCAGAACCCCTGGCCGGGCCACTGCCTGTAACTAATAAGAAATCAATTAGCTAATGAAGTGCCCATTACATGCAATGCTAATCTGAGCTGGGGAATTTTTTTTTTTCATGTTTCTCTTTCCCCCCTTCTCTGCTTTATGATTCTGTTTAATTGTGAGTGCCATACGGAGCGTGCAGTGTACAGCATGGCTAATGAAACATCATTATATCGTCGCTGGCATTCTCTGAAGGGCTGAACGAGACCTGCTTGCCAATTATTTTTAATTGCCAGAGAGTCTCACAACTGCGTCTTCCATGGCGCGCTTCAGAGGCCTGGCTGTCATGACACACACACACACACACACACACACACACACACTCACTCAGGCGGCTTCTGTTTTTCTCTGCAGCCTCTGAACGTTGCACTGTGGTCTCAGCAGCCACGGCACACAACAGAGGACAGCGTGGCAAAGCGTAAACGGGGCCTGGGTGAAAATGCTTCTCCCTTCCTTTGATGGAGCCTGGGGTGGGACCTCTCCATATGTCCCCTCTCTCCATACATCCCCTCTCCAGAGCAGCTTCTCCATCTGTCCCCTCTCCAGAGCAGCATCTCCATACGTCCTCTCTCCAGAGCAGCCTCTCCATACGTCCCGTCTCCTGAGCAACTTCTCCATACATCCCCTCTCCAGATCAGCTTCTCCATCTGTCCCCTGTCCCAAGCAGACTCTCCATACATCCTCTCCAGAGCAGCCTCTCCATCTGTCCCCTCTCCAGAGCAGCCTCTCCATACGTCCCCTCTGCAGAGCAGCCTCTCCATACGTCCCTTCTCCAGAGCAGCCTCTCCATACATCCCCTCTCCAGATCAGCTTCTCCATACGTCCCCTCTCCAGAGCAGCTTCTCCATATGTCCCCTCTCCAGAGCAGCTTCTCAATACGTCCCCTCTCCAGAGCAGCTCCTGCATACGTCCCCTCTCTAGAGCAGCCTCTCCATACGTCCCCTCTCTAGAGCAGCCTCTCCATACATCCCCTCTCCAGAGCAGCCTCTCCATACGTCCCCTCTCCAGAGCAGCCTCCCCATACGTCCCCTCTCCAGAGCAGCTTCTCCATACGTCCCCTCTCCAGAGCAGCTTCTCCATCTGTCCCCTCTCCAGAGCAGCTTCTCCATACATCCCCTCTCCCCATACATCCCCTCTCTAGAGCAGCCTCTCCATACGTCCTCTCTCCAGAGCAGCTTCTCCATACGTCCCCTCTCCAGAGCAACTTCTCCATACATCCCCTCTCCAGATCAGCTTCTCCATACGTCCCCTCTCTCCATCTGTCCCCTCTCCAGAGCAGCCTCTCCATACGTCCCCTCTCCAGAGCAACTTCTCCATACATCCCCTCTCCAGAGCAGCTTCTCCATACGTCCCCTCTGCAGAGCAGCCTCTCCATACGTCCCCTCTCCAGATCAACTTCTCCATACGTCCCCTCTCCAGAGCAGCCTCTCCATACGTCCCCTCTCCAGAGCAGCTCCTCCATACGTCCCCTCTCCAGAGCAGCCTCTCCATACGTCCCCTCTCCAGAGCAGCTTCTCCATACGTCCCCTCTCCAGAGCAGCTTCTCCATACGTCCCCTCTCCAGAGCAGCCTCTCCATACGTCCCCTCTCCAGAGCAGCCTCTCCATACGTCCCCTCTCCAGAGCAGCCTCTCCATACGTCCCCTCTCTCCATACATCCCCTCTCCAGAGCAGCCTCTCCATACGTCCTCTCTCCAGAGCAGCTCCTCCATACGTCCCCTCTCCAGAGCAGCTTCTCCATACCTCCTCTCTCCAGAGCAGACCCAAGGGGGCCAGTCCAAGCAGGGCTGGCTCCGGGGTCGGCGGAGACCTGGCATCCGATACACGTGTGCTGTTCCCCCAGGGACACACTTGGCCCCCGACATACGTGTTTCCATCCCGAGACTCCAGCCTTTCCGACACATCAGCACCTTGCAGTTATGAAGGGGCTTAGACTGCGTAGCTCTGCAAGTGACAAGCTGTCACCCCTGCAAACCGTGCTTCTGACCTGGCTGCGGTCCTTGTCCCTGAAATTGGCAGCCGATGAGAAGGCAGAGGCTCCTGGTGCCCCGACAGTTTGGTACGTTCCCAGGGAGATTCTGTATCTGTATCTCGGTTGCGGGAAGCTCGCATGGCATGACGGAACTTTAAATCTTCCATCTAAATGGGCTGTGGTTTCCCTGATGTTGACCAGCCCTGGTCAGGATGCCTCCTCCTTGCCATCCAGCACCTGGAATCTCACCATACAATAACCCCTGGGCGTCTGCTTTAAAAAATAATAATAACGGACTGGCACGGTGGCTCACGCCTGTCACCCCAGCACTTTGGGAGGCCGAGGCGGGTGGATCACCTGAGGTCAGGAGTTCGAGGCCAGCCTGACCAACACGGTGAAACCCAGTCTCTGCTAAAAATACAAACATTTGCCTGGCCTGATGGCGGGTGCCAGTAATCCCAGCTACTCGGGAGGCTGAGGCAGGAGAATCGCTTGAAATCGGGAGGTGGAGGTTGCAGTGAGTCGAGATTGCACCACTGCACTCCAGCCTGAGGTCGGGAGTTCGAGACCAGCCTGACCAACGTGGTGAAACCCTGTCTCTACTAAAAATACAAATATTTGCCTGGCCTGGTGGCGGGTGCCTGTAATCCCAGCTACTTGGAGGCTGAGGCAGGAGAATCGCTTGAACCCGGGAGGCAGAGATTGCAGTGAGCCGAGATTGCACCACTGCACTCCAGCCTGAAGTCAGGAGTTCGAGACCAGCCTGACCAACACAGTGAAACCCCATCTCTACTAAAAATACCAAAATTACCCAGGCATGATGGCGGGCACCTGTAATCCCAGCTACTCGGGAGGCTGAGGCAGGAGAATTGCTTGAACCCGGGAGGCGGAGGTTGCAGTGAGCTGAGATCGCACCACTGCACTCCAGCCTGGGGGACAGAGGAAGGCTCTGTCTGAAAAAAATAGTAACAATAATAAGAGAATTTGTTCCATCAGAGGAGGTGTGTGTTTTTGCTTTAACTTTTGAATTCCATGCAGATTAAATTAGTTAATCCAGCTAGCCCCCCTCCACCTCCCCATTTCAGGAAACCCTGCCACCAGCAGCTGCCAAGGGTTCAGACGTCAGGGGAAGACAGATTTGATGTGACATTTTGTTCATTAAATAAACAAACCTGGTTCAGATAACAGCATTAGGTAGAAAGGCCCATCAATTCTCGTACCCTTAGTTCGCGTAACGAGAAGTGACAATTTTTCTTTTACGTTCAGACACGCTCTATCGAGGAACAAAAGGGGGACAGGTGACTGGCTACCACAGTCGCTACGAAAAAAATTTAAAAAAAAAAAACAAAAACAGAGAACAGCTGATGTATGTTAATGAGAAACGTAACTTCTGGCCCAAGGCAACCTCAAGTCCATTGGGCTACTAATGAGGTTACGGGGGAAAGAAAAAAAAATCGAACGAGTATTTTTTTTAATTGCTTCATATTTGGAGTTTTCTCCCCGGTTGACTTGGGACATTCTACAGAATCACTGGCTGTGAAGAAGACAGTGGGGTTTCTACGTATGAAGAGGAAAAAGGGAATCACCAAAGACTTGTGGTTTTTCCCATCGAAGATGAGGCATTGTCTTCAGCAGAGGCTCAGATCTGCGAGCAAAGGGAGTGGAAACCTGTCTCTAAAGAACCTCAACCCACAGGACACCTGAGCAGGTGGGGACTTTAAAACTTTCATCACCCTTGCAGATGCGAACAACAAAGGTGTTCAAATCTCAGGCAGCCGACCGGCCCAGCGGCAACGCCAATATGTTTGGGTGCATAAAAATCACACCACAGGCCGGGTGTAGTGGCTCACGCCTGTCATCCCAGCACTTTGGGAGGCCGAGGCGGGTGGATCACCTGAGGTCATGAGTTCAAGACCAGCCTGACCAATATGGTGAAACCCCGTCTCTACTAAAAAGACGAAAGTTAGCCAGGCACAGTGGTGGGTGCCTGTAATCCCAGCTACTTGGGAGGCCGAGGTGGGCGGATCATCTGAGGTCTGGAATTGGAGACCAGCCTGGCCAACATGGTGAAACCCCGTCTCTACTAAAAATACAAAAATTAGCTGGGCGTGGTGGTAAGTACTATAATCCCATGTACTCGGGAGGCTGAGGCAGGAGAATTGCTTGAACCGGGACCTGGGAGTCAGAGATTGCAGTGAGCCGAGATCGCGCCACTGCACTCCAGCCTGGGCTTCAAAGCAAGACTGTCTCAAAAAATAAAAATAAAATAAAAAGAAAGAAAACACATGTACAGTTATACATAGTAGAGAGATACGTACACATATGCAGATATGTAATCATATCTGCAGGTGTGTATATATAGACACAGGCACGCTTATGTATAGACGTATGTCTATAGAGACATATATATGCACATAGACATCATACACATATACAGGTGTTTACATATAGACACAAACACGCTTGTGCATAGATGTATGCTTATAGAGAGACAGGCAGACATATGCAGACATATATAGATGTTTCCATATACAGAGACCATATGCATAGAGAGACAAAGACATGTGCCCTAACATCTACATAGCTCTAGGCAAATATAGGTACACATCTCTATGTATATGTACCCATGCATGTTTATGTGTATCTTTACATATCTAATATATGTGTACATGTGTATGATGTGTATGTATACATAAGTGTGTATGGGTCTCTGTGTAAACACCTGTACGTGTGTATGATGTCTATATGCATACATATCTCTCTATAGACACATGTCTACACATAAGCGTGCACGGGTCTCTATGTAAACACCTGTACATGTGTATGACGTCTATATGCATACATATCTCTCTATAGACATATGTCTACACATAAGCGTGCACGGGTCTCTGTGTAAACACCTGTACGTGTGTATGATGTCTATATGCATACATATCTCTCTATAGACATATGTCTACACATAAGCATGCACGGGTCTCTGTGTAAACACCTGTACATGTGTATGACGTCTATATGCATACATATCTCTCTATAGACATATGTCTACACATAAGCGTGCACGGGTCTCTGTGTAAACACCTGTACGTGTGTATGATGTCTATATGCATACATATCTCTCTATAGACATATGTCTACACATAAGCATGCACGGGTCTCTGTGTAAACACCTGTACGTGTGTATGACGTCTATATGCATACATATCTCTCTATAGACACATGTCTACACATAAGCGTGCACGGGTCTCTATGTAAACACCTGTACATGTGTATGATGTCTATATGAATACATATCTCTCTATAGACATATGTCTACACATAAGCGTGCACGGGTCTCTGTGTAAACACCTGTACGTGTGTATGATGTCTATATGCATACATATCTCTCTATAGACACATGTCTACACATAAGTGTGTATGGGTCTCTATGTAAACACCTGCACGTGTGTATGATGTCTATATGAATACATATCTCTCTATAGACATATGTCTACACATAAGCATGCACGGGTCTCTGTGTAAACACCTGTACATGTGTATGACGTCTATATGCATACATATCTCTCTATAGACACGTCTACACATAAGCGTGCATGGGTCTCTGTGTAAACACCTGTACATGTGTATGACGTCTATATGCATACATATCTCTCTATAGACATATGTCTACACATAAGCATGCATGGGTCTCTGTGTAAACACCTGTACATGTGTATGATGTGTATATGAATACATATCTCTCTATAGACATGTCTACACATAAGCGTGCACGGGTCTCTATGTAAACACCTGTACATGTGTATGATGTGTATATGCATACATATCTCTCTATAGACATATATCTACACACAAGCGTGCATGGGTGTCTGTGTAAACACCTGTACATGTGTATGATGTCTATATGAATACATATCTCTCTATAGACATATGTCTACACATAAGCGTGCACGGGTCTCTATGTAAACACCTGTACATGTGTATGACGTCTATATGCATACATATCTCTCTATAGACACGTCTACACACAAGCGTGCATGGGTCTCTGTGTAAACACCTGTACATGTGTATGATGTCTATATGAATACATATCTCTCTATAGACACATGTCTACACATAAGCGTGCACGTGTCTCTATACATACACTTGCATACCTACAGCGACAGACATACAGAGAGAGGCAGAAAACACACACAGACATTTACACATGTGGATGTGGGCGTCTCTAGAGACTTATGCATAAATGTGTGTAGAGACATGTATACAGAGACAGGTACTCATATAGAGAAACAGATGCGCATTCGGAGATAGATACGACACAGAAAGACATGCACGTGAATGCAAACTCGTGTTCCTTCGTCAGAGAAGCTGGCCAGCCATCTTCAGAAGCATACTGGAAGATGCAAGCGGATGTATGAGTACAAGACGCCCTTCCGGTCACGCTCAGGGACAGGCTCCATATTTGAGTTTCGGAGTGACGTACCCAATTTGAACTTCCTACAGAGTCTACGTAAACCATTTCCAATATTTCCTCTGCACGTGTGTTTGTGTGTTTTTATGTGTTTGTATGCATGTATTTGTGCTGTGTGTGTGTGTGTACATGTATTTGTGCATTCATGTGTGTGCATGTTCATCTGTGTGTCTGTATATGTGTATTTGTGCATGTTTGTGTGCATGACTGTGTGTATCTGTGCATGTTTGTGAGTTTATTTGTGAATCTCTGTATCTGTGCATGGTTTTTTTGTGTATCTGAGCATGTGTGTGTTTGTGCATGTTTGTCTGTGTGTATTTGTGCATGTATGTGTGTTTCTGCACTTTCGTATGCGTGTCTGTGTGTTTTTGTGTGTATTTGTGCATGCCTGTGTGTGTCTGTGTGTGCATGATTGTGCATACATGTGTGTTTCTGCACGTTTGTTTGTGTATATTTGTTTATATGTGTGTATTTGTGCACGTTTGTGTGTGTTTCTGTGTGTTTGTGCATGTTTTATGCCTGATTGTGTTTATGTGCTAGGAAGAAAGGAAAGAAAGAGGGAAGGAAAGAGAGAGAGAGACAGGAAAGAAGAAAGAAAGAAGGAAAGGAAGAGAGAAAAAGAAAGAAAGAAAGAGTAAGAAAGAAGAAAGAAAGAGAGAAAGAAAAAAAGAAGAGAGAGAGAGAGGAAGGAAGAGAGAGAAGCATTCACCTAGAAGAGATCATGCAAAAATGCAAGAGTGTGGCTGTACCCTGGGAACAAATGGGAAGACTGGATGTTGGTGACCCTTGATCTTACTCTTTTATTTCAAAAAATTATAAGGTTTTTGCAGGAAGGGGCAGATAGTCTTCAACTTATTGAGGTGGCTGGATGAATGGATAGATGGATGATTGGATGGATGGATGCATGGATGGATAGATGAATGGGTAGATGAATGGATGAATGGATGGATGGATGAGTGGATAGATGGATGGGTGGATGGATAGATTGATGGATGGGTGGGTGGATGGATGGATAGATAAGTAAATAGATGAGTGGCTGGGTGGATGAATGAATGGATGGATGGATGGATGGATGGATGAATGGATGGATAGATGGGTGGGTGGATGGAAGAATGAATAGATGAGTGGGTGGATGGATGGACGGATGAATGAATAGATGAATGAATAATGGATAGATGAAAGAATGAGTGGTTGGATTGATGGATGAATTGATATATGGATAGATGGGAGGATGGATGGATGGATGGATGCATAGATAGATAGATGATTGGTAGGTTGGATAGAAAACAGATGAATGGATGGATGAGTGGGTAGGTAGATGGATGAATGGATGATTGGATGGATGGATGAGTGGGTGGATGGATGGATAGATGGATGATTGGATGGATGGATGGACGAATGGTTGGATGGATAGATGGATGGGTCAGTTAATAGATGGAAAGATAAATAAATACATGAGTGGCTGGATGGATGAATGGATGGAACGTTGGATGGATGGATGGATAGATGAATAAACAGATGAATGAATAATGGATAGATGAATGAATGAGTAGATGGATGGATGGATGGATGGTAGGATGCATAGATGGATGGATGACTGGAAGGTTGGATGGATAATGGATAAATGGATGGATGAGTAGGTAGGTGGATGGATGGATGGATGAGTGGATGGATGGATGGATGGATGCATAGATGGGTAGATAAATGGGCAGATGGGTGAGTGGGTGGATGGATGGATGGATGGACGTATGGATGGATGGATTGATAGATAAATAGATGAGTGGCTGGGTGGATGAATAAATCGATGGGTAGAAGGGTGGGTGGATGGATGGATGAAGGGAAGGAAGGTTGGATGAATGGGTGGATGGATGGGTAGATGAATGAACAGATGAATGAATAATGGGTAAATGAATGAATGAGTAGATGGATGGGTGGATGGAAGGTTGAATGCATAATGAATGAATGGATGGATGTTCTCAGTAGGTGGATGGATGGATGGATGGAAGTTTGGATGGATGGGTGGATGGATAGATAGATAGATGAATGAACAGATGAATGAATAATGGATGAATGAATAAACGAGTAGATGGATGGATGGATGGATGGATGGAAGGATGCATAGATAGATAGATGATTGGAAGGTTGGATGGATAATGGATAAATGGATGGATGAGTGGGTAGGTGGATGGATGGATGGATGGATGGATGGATGGATGGATGGATGGATGGGTGGATGGATATATAGATGGGTAGATAAATGGGCAGATGGATGAGTGGGTAGGTGGATGGATGGATGGATGGATGGATGGGTGGATGGATATATAGATGGGTAGATAAATGGGCAGATGGATGAGTGGGTAGGTGGATGGATGGATGGATGGATGGATGGGTGGATGGATATATAGGTGGGTAGATAAATGGGCAGATGGGTGAGTGAGTGGATGGATGGGTGAATGGATGAATGGGTGGGTGGATGATGGATAACCAGCTGGTTGGAATGATGTATGGAAAGATGAATGGACGAAGAGATAACTGGGCAGATGAATGGGCAGATATGTAAGAAAAAAACTGTCATTGAATATGTATGTCTAGATTGTGCCTGTCTAGTTTTTAGAAGGCTTGGATTCCTCACCAAATTTCTTTAGGGTCATCCAAGAATTCCATATTTCCTTGTTTATGGAGCGATAGGGCAAGCTATTTTTAAGCCATACAAAGTTTAACTGTGTATTTTGTCACATAGGAAATTTTTAAACAGGAGAAAACTTTCCTTGTCTTATTTATCATTAAAAATAGGGTAAGTATTTTCTCTTAAAAAGCTTATATTTTCTTTGCCTGAGGAAATAAATAAGAATGGCTGAAGTTTGTTTGGAAAACTAGTCAGCTGATGCAGCCGGAGAAACCTCTATGTAAGCAGAAAATAAACTCAGACACAAGCCAGAGCTACCTAATTAATGGACTGATCTGCGCAGGCTCCAGTGGTGAGTGAGAACACTCCTGTCTGTCGTAGGCGAAGGTGGAGCATTTAATCCTGCTAGCTGCACATTTTATAGACATCTGCAGAAGTTATGAACAGCTGATTAGTGCAGTAATACCTTCAGGCAGGTCTGTCCTCTAAACTGGGGCACGGACATTAAGAGCAGGGACGAAAGAAATACGTGATCAGGGAAATAATGAATCCAGGATCCCCAGGAAGGGAGACGGACAAGCTACCCTCTTTGACAAAACGGTGCATCCCATCACGGAGATCAAAATGACAAAGACACATGGGATGAGTTTCCATCAACGCTGAGAATTCATCTTGTTCATTAGATCTGCCTACATTTTGTTGTCGGGATAGGTGAGCAAACACTTTCCCTGAGGGAAAAAAATAGCCGTACAAATAAACCAGTTTACTTGAGTCGTTTAATCCCAAAGTCAGCTCCAAAATTCAATACGATAAAAGAACATCAGTATTTGTGTCATAACTACGTAGATTTTTTTTTAGATGGAGTCTCATAACTATGTAGATGTTTTGGGTTTTGTTTTTGTTTCTTTGTTTGTGATGGAGTCTTATAACTATGTAGATCTTGTTTTTTGTTTCTTTGTTTTTCTTTTTGTTTTTTGAGATGGAGTCTCATTCTGTCACCAGGCTGGAGTGCAGTGGCACAATCTCAGCTCACTGCAACCTCCGCCTCCCTGGTTCAAGCAATTCTCCTGCCTCAGCCTCCTGAGTTTCTGGGGCTACAGGGACCTGCCACCACGCCCAGCTAAATTTTTGTATTTTTAGTAAAGATGGGGTTTCATCATGTTGGCCAGGGTGGTTTCAATCTCCTGACCTCATGATCTGCCCGCCTCGGCCTCCCAAAGTGCTGGGATTACAGGTGTGAGCCACTGCGCCCGGCCTACTATGTAGATCTTGAATCAGGATTGAGGCTCAACATCCTTCCTCATTTCAGACATTAAAACCACAAGATACCACTTCATACCCACAGGAATGGCTACAAAAAAACAAACAAAAAAAGATGTTATTAAGTATTTGTGACAACCACTGTGTGTAGAAATGTCAACTGATATAGTCACTTTGGAAAACACGTTGACAGTTTCTGAAAAAGTGAAATGCACATACCTGTCATCCCAGCACTTTGGGAGGCCGAGGCAGGTGGATCACCTGAGGTCGGGAGTTCGAGACCAGCCTGACCAACGTGGAGAAACCCCGTCTTTACTAAAAATACAAAAATTGGCCGGATGTGGTGGTGCATGCCTGTCATCACCCCGTCTTTACTAAAAATACAAAAATTAGCCAGGCGTGGTGGCGGGTGCCTGTAATCCCAGCTACTCGGGAGGCTGAGGCAGGAGAATCGCTTGAACCCCAGAGGTGGAGGTTGCGTTGAGCTGAGATCGAGCCACTGCACTCCAGCCTGGGCAACAGGAGTGAAACTCCATCAAAAAAAAAATCAAGTAGAACACAAACTCACCATTCAATCCAGCAACTCCTCCTGTGGGCGTCTACCCAAGAGAAATGAAAACTTATGTTTACTCAAAGACTTGTAGGTAAATATTCCTAGCAGCATGATTTGTAACAGACAAGATGTGTAAACAGCCTCTGTCTTTTCAGCAGGTGAACAGATGAAGACACTGTGGTCTTTCCCTGCAATGGAATATTATTCAGCCAATGAGATACTGATATATGCTCCAACACGGATGTACCTCAAAAACATTATGCTAAGTAGAAGTCTGGGATAAAAGACTACGTATTGTGTAATTCTATGCGAAGAAATTGCGCAGAAAAGGACAATCCACAGAAGCAGAAGGGAGATGAGTGCTTGCCTGAGGCTACGGGCAGAAATGGGGTGAGGGAAGACAAGTGAGTGCCGATAGCTATGCAATTTCTTTTCTGGGGTGATAAAAATATTCCAGAATTAGACGTGGTGACGGTCGTGCGACTCGACAAATTTACTAAGAAGCGTTGAACTGCATACTCAAAATAAATGCATTTCGTGGTATGTCAATTAAACCTCAATACAGTTGTTTTGTTTGTTTGTTTTTTTGTTTTGTTTTGTTGCTTTGTTTTTCGAGATGAAGTCTCGCTCTTGTCGTCCAGGCTGGAGTGCAATGGGGTGATCTCGGCTCACTGCAACCTCTGCCTCCCAGGTTCAAGTGATTCTCCTGCCTCAGCCTCCCAAGTAGCTGGAATTATAGGTGCCCGCCACCACGCCCGGCTAATTTTTGTATTTTTGGTAGAGATGGGGTTTCACAATGTTGGCCAGGCTGCTCTCAAACTCCTGACTTCAGGTGATCTGACCTCATCGGCCTCCCAGAGTGCTGGGATGACAGGCGTGAGCCTCTGTGCCCGGCCCCTTTTCTTTTTCTTTCTTTCTTTCTTTTTTGAGACAGTGTTTTGCTCTTGTTGCCCAGGCTGGAGTGCAGTGGTGCAATCTCGGCTCACTGCAAACTCCGCCTCCTGGGTTCAAGTGATTCTCCTGCCTCAGCCTCCCAAGTAGCTGGGATTACAGGCACCTGCCACCACCAAGCCCGGCTAATTTTTGTATTTTTACTAGACACGGGGTTTCACCATGTTGGCCAGGCTGGTCCCAAACTCCTGACCTCAGGTGATCTGCCCCCCTCAGCCTCCCAAAGTGCTGGGATTACAGGCGTGAGCTACTGTGCCCGGCCCCTTTTCTCTCTCTCTCTCTTTTCTGTTTGTTCGTTTGTTTGTTTTTACAGAGTCTCGCTCTGTCTCCCAGGCTGGAGTGCAGTGGCGCGATCTCAGCTCACTGAACCTCAGCCTCCCAGGTTCAAGCAATTCTCCTGCCTCAGCCTCCCGAGTCACTTGGATTACGGGCACCTGCCACCATGCCCAGCTAATTTCGTATTTTTAGTAGAGACAGGGTTTCACCATGTTGGTCAGGCTGGTCTCAAACTCCTGAGCTCAGGTGATCCGCCCACCTCGGCCTCCCAAAATGCCTTGATTAGAGGCGTGAGCTGGTGCACCTG
Source organism: Pongo abelii (assembly GCF_028885655.2). NCBI lineage: Eukaryota > Metazoa > Chordata > Mammalia > Primates > Hominidae > Pongo > Pongo abelii. Next base: position 326,554 of record NC_072008.2, on the reverse strand, counting down.
GCCGAAATTATGACATCCTTATCAGGCATGACATCCTAAGGCCTTCAGAGTGACCTCCGAGAGCTCAAAGGCAAAAGCCAGATCTGTTTGGGGGCAAGCTTATATCTTTACCACACATTCACCAAACAAACAAACAAAAAAAAGTGTTTTTTCTAGATACCAAGACCTCTGCTAAACTTAGTTGCTGCCGTAAACAAGTGGCCACATTTTGTACTTTTCATGTCCCTGTGAGTTACGGTCACTGCCCACGTCGGATGCTTCCTTTTCCAGCAGGGTCCAGGAATTCACGATGCTCACAGCCCAGCCGTTTCCGTGGCCCGGCCAGACCCTGAACACAGGAGGCTCCTCTGCAAATGGGATGCAGGCGGGCCGGCCAGAGACACTGCTCGGGGACCCCAGCCTCCCAGGCCAGCCGGTGACATCCCCTTTCTTAGGAGATTAAGACCCTATTTGTTGTCATGATTTGCAGCTTCATCCCTAATGATCCACGTCCCCGCTCCAAAGCCGTCTTGCTGACACCGAGTGCCACGTGTGGTTAGAGGTCCTGAGAGAGTTGATCCCCGCCACCCTGCACGTGCCTGCAACCTAATCACTTCTCAGACAGACAGCGAGGTTCTAGGGACAGGCAGCGACCCGCAGTCTCCCCCCGTCTCCCCACAATGCCTGCAAACGCTAACTGGGGTTTGGTCTTCTCTGTTACAGTCTTGGTGATGCCCTGGACGGCAGCAGCTCCACGCAAACCATCCAAAAGACCCGCACCCGCCGGATAGTGGATGGCAAAGTGGTGTCTGAGACCAGTGACACCAAAGTTCTGAGGATGAAGCCAGAAGAAGCAGGGTACCCTTTGGGGAGCAGGAGGCCCAAAACAGTTCAGAGTTCGTTGGACGTTACAGCTGCTAAATAAAGAAAGGATGCCTCCCTCCACATCTCACACACACACACAAAGATGACGTGTTTACATAAGTGTTTACACATCACTTTTTCTTCTCATCTTGTATTCCTTCGGCAGCAGCAGCCGCACGCACCCCCCAACCCCACCGTCCCCGCACCGGGAATAAAAAGACAGAAGTCTGCCATTGGAACTAGGGAAGCAATTTATTTTTCCTAAAATCATCCGAGACCTCCCGTAACTCGCGCCTTGCTGAGGTCCCTCGCACCTGCTCTCACTGGGGTGAGCCCTTCTTGAAAAGTGAATATGTGCAGGGAAGGCTCAGCTAATCCCACTGAACAGTTCCCAGCAGGTAATTCACAGTAACGTGAAGGCCTCACAGTCACGGACATCTGGAAACGAAACAAGGAGGCAGGTGTGTGTCCAGCCCTGAGGCAGCAGGTATCAAAGTCTGCTTACACCCTGCCAAACACAGATCACAGACGCCCACACCCAGGTCACCCGGAAACTACGGACTGTCTGCAGCTCCTCATGCATTTGAGGTACCCCTGGACAGCAGCTCCCCAGGTTAGGCAGAGACCTCCTTTGCAACCTGTTACTATTTGTCGTTTTCTTTACCGAGTGTCTCCAAGGAACCCTTCACACAAATCTCATTAAAAACCTCCTCAATACTTGGGAGGCTGACACGGGCAGATCACGAGGTCAGGAGATCGAGACCATCCTGGCTAACACGGTGAAACCCCGTCTCTACTAAAAATACCAAAAAAAATTAGCCGGACGTGGTGGCAGGCGCCTGTAGTCCCAGCTACTCGGGAGGCTGAGGCAGGAGAATCGCTTGAACCCGGGAGGCAGAGGTTGCAGTGAGCTGAGATCATGCCACTGCACACCAGCCTGGGCGACAGAACGAGACTCCGTCTCAAAAAACAAAAACAAAAACAAACAAAAAAAAGAAAAAAAAGAAACCCTCCTCAATACACTTAAGAAACAAGGTTCTCTTTTCCCCCGTGGTCAACGGGGAAGTACCTGTTGGATTTGCCCCAATCACCTGATCCAGCCTCTGCTGCGTATCAAAACATCTCCATCTGTTTCTCAAATGACTGGGGTGAGTATGAGGGGCCGGGCGCGGAGGCTCATGCCTGTAATCCCAGCACTTTGGGAGGCCGAGACGGGTAGATACCTGAGGTCAGCAGTTCGAGACCAGCCTGATCAACATGCTGAAACCTCGTCTCTACTAAAAATACACAAATTAGCCAGACGTGGTGGCGTGTGCCTGTCATCCCAGCTATTCGGGACGCTGAGGCAGGAGAATCGCTTGAATCCCGGAGGTGGAGGTTGCAGTGAGCCGAGATAGTGCCGCTGCACTCCAGCCTGGGAGACAGAGTGAGACTCCGTCTCAAAAGAAAGAAAGAAAGGAAGGAAGAAAGAAAGAAAGGAAGGAAGGAAGGAAGGAAGGAAGGAAGGAAGGAAGGAAGGAAGGAAGGAAGGAAAGAAAGAAAAGAAAGGGAAAGAAGGAAGGAAGGAAAGAAACGAAGGAAGGAAGAAAGAAAGAAAAGGGCTTTTCTTTCTTTCTTTTTTTTTTTTTTCTGGAAGCCTTTTAAGCCGATGTGTTGAGAAGTAAATTGAATCCACACGCGTCTGATTCCTTTAGCCTTAACTCATCGAAAAGTCATTGGGTCAGAATGGCTTGATTTCAGAAAGCATTAAAAAATGTCACTGCCTTTGAGCGAGGGAGAAGTACTCTGTTAGGAAATTTCTCTCATTATCCCAGAGAGAGGGTTGACTTCTCTGGAAAATACACACACACACACACACACATACACACATACACACACATACACACACACCCATAAAAAGGCCTTGAAGACTGGATGGGGTTAATATTGATTCAATGTTTCCACTTAGCCCTGGTTGTGGAAGCAGAGAAAACACTCTCAGCCTTTTCAAGAGGAACTTCACACTTCCTTGGGGGATGGCTCCGCACCAGCAAAGCCACTTTCCGTAGAAAAAAAATGAAATCTGGCCGGGCGCAGTGGTTCATGCCTGTAATCCCAGCACTTTCGGAGGCCGAGGCAGACAGATCACGAGGTCAGGAGATCAAGACCAGCCTGGTTAACACGGTGAAACCCCGTCTCTACTAAAAATACAAAAAATTAGCTAGGCGTGTCGGCGGGTGCCTGTAATCACAGCTACTCGAGAGGCTGAGGCAGGAGAATCGCCTGAACCTGGGAGGTGGAGGTTGCAGTGAGCTGAGATTGTGCCATTGCACTAGAGCCTGGGTGACAGAGCGAGACTCCATCTCAAAAAATAAAACAACAGAAAAAAAAATGAAATCTTATGGCCAGGTGCAGTGGCTCACGCCTGTCATCCCAGCACTTTGGGAGGCCGAGGCGGGCGGATCAGGAGGTCAGGAGATCGAGACCATCCTGGCTAAAATGGTGAAACCCCGTCTCTACTAAAAATACAAAAAATTAGCCAGGCGTGGTGGTGGGCGCCTGTAATCCCAGCTACTCGGGAGGCTGAGGCAGGAGAATCACTTGAACCCGGGAGGCAGAGGTTGCAGTGAGCCGAGATCACACCACTGCACTCCAGCCTGGGCAACAACAGAGTGAGATTCAGTTTCCAAAAAAAAAAACCGAAATCTTCACGCCATGGCAATATCAAAGGAGACATGGTCTTGGGATGGTCAACATTCTACAGCCACCATATTGAGTGTGTAATGCGTGCAAGTGTCAACATCCTACGGACACCATATTGGCTGTGGAATGTGTGGAAATGTCAACGTCCTACGGACACCATATTGGGTGTGGAATGTGTAGAAATGTCAACGTCCTACGGACACCATATTGGGTGTGGAATGTGTAGAAATGTCAACGTCCTACGGACACCATATTGGGTGTGGAATGCATGGAAATGTCAACGTCCTACGGACACCATATTGGGTGTGGAATGCGTGGAAATGTCAACGTCCTACGGACACCATATTGGGTATGGAATGCGTGGAAATGTCAACATCCTACGGACACCATATTGGGTGTGGAATGCGTGGAAATGTGGGGGAGAGAAAGATGGGGCAGGCAAGAGCTCCCTACAGCCCCTTCTGAAACAAACGCAATTACGTAGGGCATGTTGAGAACCAGCAAATATCCCTCTGGTGTTTGCCCTCCTTTTGGAGTCTGGGTTTCCAAACATGAACAACCAAACATCGTGTTGACGAAGCAATCACCATATAACAATGTTCAATCCCTAACCTTGACAGAAATGAAAATCACCAGTGCAGCATCTACAGGAGTCTCTTTTTATCCATGAAGGATGCATTTCAAGACCCCACGGGGATGCCGGAAACATCCAACAGCACCAAAACCTGTCTATGCTGTGCTTCCTCCTAGACACACGTACCTATGCTAAAGTTTAGTTTATAAGTTAGGCAGAGCGAAAGACAAAACAGCAATAACTAATAATAAGATAGAACCATTATAAAAATACGCAAGCATCACTCCTCTTGCACGTTGGGGCCATTTTTAAGTTAACTAAAGGTTCTTGAAGACAAGCATTAAGATACCACAACACTCGCTCTGATCACTAAGGCGGCTGCTAAGTGACTAATGGACGGATTGTGTCTACAGCATGGTGGGGGCACCAGACAGAAGGATGAGTCATATCACAGGCAAGACACATCAGAATAGCACACAATTAAAAAAACACATAAATCGTTGCTTTCTGGAAATTTTTTTTTTTAGATGGCGTCTTGCTCTGTCGCCCAGGCTGGAGTGCAGTGGCGTGATCTCGACTCACTGCAACCTCTGCCTCCCAGGTTCAAGCAATTCTCCTGCCTTAGCCTCCCGAGTAGCTGGGATTACAGGCATGCATCACCACGCCCGGCTAATTTTGTATTTTTAGTAGAGATGGGGTTTCACCATGTTGGCCAGGCTGGTCTCAAACTCCTGACCTCAGGTGATCTGCCCGCCTCAGCCTCCCAAAGTGCTGGGATTACAAGCATGAGCCACTGCACCTGGCCAGGTAGGATCTTTATAGCAGTGTGAGTATGAACTGATACACATACACATCCAGATCTCAGGAACTTTGCTGATCCCATTCAGTTAAGGGGTCTTGAAATGGGGGGTTATGCTAGGTTATCTGGGTGGGCCTTAAAGGTAAACACAAGAGTCCACCAGCCAGGGAGGCAGAGGGAGTTTCCATAGAGAGGCAGATGAGAGACAAGGTGATGGGATGTATGGTCACAGGTCATCCTCCAGACAACAAGAAAACAGCTTCTCAGCACATATTAAAAGACCTGCATGGGCCAGGTGCAGTGGCTGATGCCTGTAATCCCAGCACTTTGGGAGGCTGAGGCGGGCGGATCACAAGGTCAAGAGATCAATACCAGCCTGGCCAACATGGTGAAACCCCGTCTCCATTTTAAAAATACAAAAATTAGCCGGGCGTGGTGGCGGGCGCCTGTAGTCCCAGCTACTCAGGAGGCTGAGGCAGGAGAATCGCTTGAACCCAGGGGGCGGAGGTTGCAGGGAGCCGAGATTGCGCCATTGCACTCCAGCCTGGCGACAGAGCGAGATTCCGTCTCAGAAAAAAAGAAAGAAAGAAAAAAGACCTGCATATATTAAAAGACCTGAATGTTGTCTTTGAAAGATGTCCAGCCAGGCGTGGTGGCTCAAGCCTGTAGTGTTAGCACTTTGGGAGGCCGAGGCAGAAAGATCACTGGATGTCAGGAGTTCAAGACCAGCCTGGCCAACATGGTGAAACCCCCATCTCTACTAAAAATACAAAAAAATAATTAGCCAGATGCACTGGCACGTGCCCGTAATCCAAGCACCTTGGTAGGCCCAGGCAGGTGGATTACTTGAGGTCAGGAGTTCGAGACCAGCCTGATCAACACGGTAAAACCCCGTCTCTACTAAAAACACAAAAATTAGCTGGGCCTGATGGTGGGTGCCTGTAATCCCAGCTACTTGGGAGACTGAGGCAGGAGAATCGCTTGAATCTGGGAGGTGGAGTTTGCAGTGAGCTGAGATTGCACCACAGCACTCCAGCCTGGGCGACAGAGCAAGACTGTGTCTCAAAACAAACAAACAAACAAACAAACAAAAACACCCAAAAGCACAGAGGTTAAGTTACTCAAGGTCAAAGAAGATCAGAGATTGAAACCCAGGTCAACTAACAAGCTATTAAGCCACACTTTCCCGGAGGGAACCCACATATATAACGACATCCAACCTCTAAGAGGGGCAGAAATACAAAGCACAACTTATTGCCTTGGTGAAGATTTCAAAGGATAATCAACTCTGATATCATCAAGATTGTGTGAGGCTGAGGTGGGCAGATCACCTGAGGTCAGGAGTTCGAGACCAGCCTGGCCAACATGGTGAAACCCCGTCTCCACTAAAAATACAAAAAAAAAAAAAATTAGTCAGGTGTGGTGTGGACCTGTAATCCCAGCTACTCAGGACGCTGAGGCAGGAGGATCGTTTGAACCCGGGAGGCAGAGGTTGCAGGGAGCCAAGATCGCGCCACTGCACTCCAGCCTGGGCAACAGAGTAAGACTCTGTCTCAGAGTCTCAAAATAAAAAATAAAAAACAAACAAACAAACAAAAAACAAGATGCCCTTTTATGCTTGGCCATTATGCTACAATGCAGTAAAAGGTATAAGGTGTGGACACAGAAGACGCTTGTGGGCAGTGTGACTGTGCTCATGATATCTCCGAACCTTTACATGAATCTTATTCTGAATGTCTGTTGTGTAGAAAAAGCTGGGTCAGTCCGGACACGGTCACTAACGTCTGTAATCCCAGCACTTTGAGAAGCCGAGTCAGGAGGATCGCTTCAGCTCGGGAGTTTGAGACAAGCCTGGGCAACACAGTGACACCCCCATCTCTACAAACACATTTAAAAATTACCTGGACTCAGCTTGGGTGGCAGAGCAAGACCGTGTCTCCAACAAAACTAAAAGTTGTGTCAAAACAAAACTAAGAATCTGGCCGAGCGTGGTGGTTCACGCCTGTCATCCCAGCACTTTAGGAGGCCAAGGCGGGTGGATGACCGGAGGTCAGGAGTTCGAGACCAGCCTGGCCAACATGACAAAACCCCGTCTCTACTAAAAATACAAAAAATTAGCCGGGCGTGGTGGCGGGTGCCTGTAATCCCAGCTACTTGGGAGGCTGAAGTGAGAGAACTGCTTGAATCCGGGAGGCAGAGGTTGCAGTGAGCCGAGATCACACCACTGCACTCCAGCCTGGGTGACAGAGCAAGACTCCGTCTCAAAATACTAACAATTAATCTGTGGATATCCAATGATTCCAGTATCGAAAAGAAATTCTAAATTGCTCCTTTCCCCTGAGTTCCTGTTCTCCTTTAATTTTTCACTCTCCCTTGAAGGGTAATTATTTAAAAGAATTATCTTTTTGCTGGCAATCATGTCATTTTTAACAGTTGCCAGCAGACCTACCCCAGACTCAGCTTTTTTACATGTTATTCCAATGGGAAAAAAAAAAAAAAAAAAAGCTGTTAAAAAATTCAGTGTCGTATTTCAGAAAAAATGAGGTCGGGGGATCCTATTTGCTCAGAAATACCCCCTCCTGTAATAACAGAACTTTGCTAATGTTCTCCCCAGTTACTTGGTTGTAGTTTTAAATTATATTCTATCCAGGAAAAGAACACAGACGAATATAAATAAAACATTCGGTGTCCGCCCCCAGGAACCAGATTTTTTAAACTTTTCTCTTTTGAAATTTGGTATTTATTTAGTCGTTAATTTAGTTTTTTGAGACAGAGTTACAGTCCTGTCGCCCAGGCTGGAGTGCAATGGCATGGTCTCGGCTCTCTGCAACCTCCGCCTCCCGGGTTCAAGAGATTCTCCTGCCTCAGCCTCCCGAGTAGCTGGGATTACAGGTACCCACCACTGCGCCCGGCTAATTTTTGTGTTTTTAGTAGAGACGGGGTTTCACCATGTCAGCCAGGCTGGTCTGAAACTCCTTAGCTCAAAGCGATCTGCCCACCTCGGCCTCCCAAAGTGCTGGGATTACAGGCCTGAGCCACTGCGCCCAGCCTGAAATTTCTTATTTTTTGTAGAGGTGGGTTCTTGTTATCTTGCCCAGGTTGTTCTCAAACTCCTGGGCTCAAACAATCCTGAAACCTTAGCTCCCAAAGTGTTTGGATTACAGGCATGAGCCACCACACCCAACCCAGTCACCAGTTTTTTTGGTTTGTTTTTTTTTTTTAATTTTATTATTATTGTACTTTAAGTTCTAGGGTACATGTGCACAGCGTGCAGGTTTGTTACATATGGATACATGTGCCATGCTGGTGTGCTGCATCCATTAACTCGTCATTTACATTAGGTATATCTCCTAATGGCATCCCTCCTCCCTCACCCCACCCCACAACAGGCCCCGGTGTGTGATGTTCCCCTTCCTGTGTCCAAGTGTTCTCATTGTTTAATTCCCACCTATGACTGAGAACATGCAGTGTTTGGTTTTTTGTCCTTGCAACAGTTTGCTGAGAATGATGGTTTCCAGCTTCATCCATGTCCCTACAAAGGACATGAACTCATCCTTTTTTATGGCTGCATAGTATTCCATGGTGTCTATGTGCCACATTTTCTTAATCCAGTCTATCATTGTTGGATATTTGGGTTGATCATTAAAAAGTCAGGAAACAACAGGTGCTGGAGAAGATGTGGAGAAATAGGAACACTTTTCCACTGTTGGTGGGACTGTAAACTAGTTCAACCCTTGTGGAAGTCAGTGTGGCGATTCCTCAGGGATCTAGAACTAGAAATACCATTCGACCCAGCCATCCCATTACTGGGTATATACCCAAACAAATATAAATCATGCTGCTATAAAGACACATGCACACGTATGTTTATTGAGGCCCAGGTTTTTTTTGTTTCTTTTACTTTATTTTGTTGTTTGAGATGGAGTTTTGCTCTTGTTGCCCAGGCTGGAGTGCAGTGGCGTGATCTTGGCTCACAGCAACCTCCACCTCCCGGGTTCAAGCAATTCTGTTGCCTCAGCCTCCTGAGTAGCTGCGATTACAAGTGTGCACCAACACGTCTGGCTAATTTTTGTATTTTTAGTAGAGACGGGGTTTCTCCATGTTGGTCAGGCTGGTCTCAAACTCCTGACCTCAGGTGATCCACCCGCCTCACAGCCTCCCAAAGTGCTGGGATTACAGGCGTCAGCCACCACGCCCGGCCCCCAGCAACCAGTTTTTTTTCTATATGTCTTGCTACATTTATCTCAGCCAGAAGCAAAAATGCACAATAATCGCATCCGTATGGACAGAAAGGACCATTGTCTTTCAGAAAACCAGCTTGTCTTTCCAAACAGTTTAAGTGCCTCGTTGTAGTTTCCATATGACTGATTTCACCCACGAAGAGGTTGGAGGATCTGATGTCACAATCTCCACCAACCAGACCAGCCCGGGCAGTTTTCCACCGACACATTTGCTTCCCTTTGACTCATGACCACACTTTTGTTCTAGATTTGCACTCTCCAATGGCCCTGGGATCCAGCGTCTAGAAGGCCAGGCTTGGTGGCTCACACCTGTGATTCGAGCACTTTCGGAGACCAAGACAGGAGGATCGCTTGGGGCCAAGAGTTCAAGACTGGCGTGGGCAACATAGTGAGACCCTGTCTTTACAAAAATAAAAATTAGCCGGGCGTGGTGGTGCCTGCGTGCTGTGTAATCCCAGCTACTCAGGAGGTTGAGGTAGGAGGATCGCTTGAGCCTGGGAGCTGGAAGATGTTGTGAGCCGAGATCACACCACTGCACGCCAGTCTGAGCGACAGAGTGAGACCCTGTCTCAAAAAAAAAATGTTTTAAATGAGAACAAAAGTAGGCTACATCTGTAGGTGTTAACGCCTTGAGTTGTGTTCAAATAGAAACCCTCTGCTTGTTAATCCAAGCTAAGGATTTTTTAAAAATCCTTTCAATAACCTGTTACAGGCATTGCTGCCTCCATTTTTCTGAGCCCATTCCTGGCTCCATTTTTCCCTCCAATATCCCGCCAGACTTGTCCTGAATTACAGACACTTCCATATAGACACAGGCCCAAAGGAATCTCCAGAACAATTTCCCTGGACAGTGGCTCATGCCTGTAATCCCAGCACTTTGGGAGGCCGAGGCAGGTGGATGGCTTGAGGTCAGGAGTTCAAGACCAGCCTGGCCAACATGGTGAAACCCGGTCTCTACTAAAAATACAAAAATTACCCAGGCGTGGTGGCGGGCGCCTGTCATCCCAGCTACTCAGGAGGCTGAGGCAGGAGAATCGCTTGAACCCGGGAGGCGGAGGTTGCAGTGAGCTGAGATCACACCACCACACTCCAGCCTGGGAGACAGAGCCAGACTCTGTCTCAAAAAAGAAGAAGATGCGTTTCAGACCCATCTCTGGGAGGACAGTGCGTGGGGCTGAAAACCATTGAACTGGACCCAGAAGCCTTTGGCTGGAAAGTTTGCAAGGCCACAAATTTAGCTGAGGAATGTTCCCCGCGGTTTCCCGAAAAAAAGCATCACGGATGCTCAGTAGGAGAAACGCCCTCCGCAAAGCTGGCTGCAAAACCCACAGGACATAACGGAGCGTCTTTAGTGAGTCCAGCCACTCCACTGGCTTGGGCCCTGAGACCGGACACCATCCTGCCTGGGGACGTGGACCCTGCCACGTTGACTCACGGGGTGGAACATCTCCATTATTTTCTGCAGGCGCTGCCCCACCACAATGGTGGGGGGTTCCCATTTCTCTTCGGTCTGGTCGTGTTTTTTAACTACTGAATGCTTTGCACGTCCAATCCTGTGGATGACAGGGGAGATGGCAAAGTCACGAGGGTAATTATCGCCAGCCCTCTGCACCCTGGGACACCCACACTCGTGTGCCTTTCTTTGGCATCAAGTGTGTTCGTTTTAAGGAATACGTTTCGTTTTCATTGACCGGGAGATGAATGAAAAGAAAACAAGTCATGAGCGTAAAATACGGTGAACGCTGGCCTCACTGCATCTGCGACACACTGGTTGCTTTTCCCAGCGTCCACGCGTCATAAATATGGAGCTGCGGTGAGGAGTGCACCTGCCCCTTCTGGACACCACCAGGAGATTTACAACAGCGGCCGGCCTAGGCGGGGTCTCGTTAAAGGAGGGTTCTTCTTTGGAAAACACACGAGGAGCCATAATTATAATTTGGTGGACTATTTTAAAACAAGCCCGGGTTCCCCGCCTTCCCGGTTTTGCAGAATCGCAGAGCTTTTTTTTTTTTGGAGTCAGAATGTCGCTCTTGTCACCCAGGCTGGAGTGCAATGGATCGATCTCGGCTCACTGCAACCTCCACCTCCCGGGTTCAACCGATTCTCCTGCCTCAGCCTCCTGAGGAGCTGGCACTGGCCACCACGCCTGGCTAATTTTTTTTGCATTTTTAGTAGAGATGAGGTTTCACTATGCTGGCCAGGCTGGTCTCGAACTCCTGACCTCAGGTGATCCACCCATCTCGGCCTCCCAAAGTGCTGGGATGACAGGACTGAGCCACCGCGCCCGGCCAATCACGGAGCTTTCAACGGCTCTTTCCTCACAAATTGTCCCTGTTTGCCGAGGGACGCTCTGAGGCCCCCCAGCAGGGGCTGGGATGTGTGTCTTCCCATCCATAACATTCAGGAAGCAGAATGTCTCACCTTATCCTCAACCTACGGAAGTGTCCAGGTACCTGCCTCTCGCACGGTCGAATATGTAAACAGCCACCTACATTCCGAGTTACTGTCTGGGAATAGAAGGCACGTACAGCACGTTGGCCCTGGATGTCTGAAAAATGCAAATTGATGTTTTGCCAACAGCTGGACGTTTGATAGAAGCCTGTAACCTGGGATGAGGGGAGCTGGGAAGAGGGAGAACGTGGTAAAAGTCGTTTAGACTTGCTACAGGCTGCAGGATGCCTCAGAATTCTAGGACAAGACGAGCCTGGGCAACATAGCATGACCCTGTGTCTATAAAAATTAAAATGAAAATTATTCAAGTATGGTGGCACACGCACCTGTATTTCCAGCTACTCAGGAGGCTGAGCTGGAAGGATAGCTTAAGCCCGAGAGTTTGAGGCTGCAGTGACCTATGACTGGACTACGGCACTCCAGCCTGGGCAACAGAGCAAGACCCTGTATCTATTTAAAAAAAAAAAAAAAAAAGCTAGATACAGCTCACGCCTGTAATCCCAACACTTCGGGAGGCCAAAGCAAGCAGATCTCTTCAGGTCAGGAGTTCGAGACCAGCCTGACCAACATGGTGAAACCCAGTCTCTACTAAAAATACAAAAACTAGCTAGGCATGATGGCGTGCACCTGTAATCCCAGCTACTCGGGAGGCTGAGGCAGGAGAATCAACTTGAACCCAGGAGATGGAGGTTGCAGTGAGCTGAGATCACACCACGGCACTCCAGCCTGGGCGACAGAGTGAGACTCCACCAAAAGAAAAGAAAGAAAGAAAGAGAGAGAGAGAGAGAGAGAGAAAGAAAGAGAGAGAGAGAGAGAGAGAAAGAAAGAAAGAAAGAAAGAAAGAAAGAAAGGAAGGAAGGAAGGAAGGAAGGAAGGAAGGAGAAAGAAAGAGAAAAAGAAAGAAAGGAAGAGAAAGAAAGAAAAGAAATACGTTTTTTAAAAAAATATTTGTTTAATATATGTCTCTTATTCATATATATAGATAGGTATATTTAATATCATTTCAATGGGTGAATAAATTAGTTGTTTATATATTTAGCTCATTTGTTTATACGGGCATATAGGTGGATACACACACAGACACTATATATATATATACACACACATATATATACACATATATGTACACATATATATACATATATACACATATATATACATATATATATACACACACATATATATATAAAAGGCACAATGCTGGCTGGGCGCGGAGGCTCACATCTGTAATCCCAGCACATTGGGAGGCTGAGGCAGGTGGATCAACTGAGTTCAGGAGTTCGAGACCAGTCTTGCCAACGTGGTGAAACCCCTTCTCTACCAAAAATACTAAATAATAAAAATACTAAAAATACTAAAAAATAAAAATAATAAATAATAAAAATTAGCCAGGCATGGTGGCGGGTGTCTGTAATCTCAGCTACTCGAGAGGCTGAGGCAGGAGAATCACTTGAACCTGGGAGGAGGAGGTTGCAGTGAGCCGAGATCGCACCACTGCACTCCAGCCTGGGCGACAAGAATGAAACTCTGTCTCAAATAATAATAATAATAATAATAATAATACCAATTTAAAGTTAAAAGTCTCTGGAGGCTGAGGCACGAGAATCTCTTGAACGCAGGAGGCAGAGGTTGCAGTGAGCCAAAATTGGGCCATTGCACTCCAGCCTGGGTGACAAGGGTGAAACTCCATCTCAAAAAATAAAATAAAATAATAATACCAATTTAAAGTTAAAAGTCTCTGAAGGCTGAGGCACGAGAATCTCTTGAACCCAGGAGGCAGAGTTGCAGTGAGTCAAAATTGTGCCCTTGCACTCCAGCCTGAGTGACAAGGGTGAAACTCCATCTCAAATAATGATAATAATAATAATAATACCAATTTAAAGTTAAAAGAATCAGAGATAATTCTGATACTCAAACACGTTAAGGGCAAACACTGACAGCAAAAGCATGCTGGGGACACATTCCTGCTAGTCCCAGGTCCTCCAGGCACTTGTACAAAAATCCTGGGAGGGGACAGTGGGGTCGGGGGCCAGAGGGGGTCTCACCTGCGTCAGCCCTACCCCAGTGTCTCGTCCAAGAACCCTTGCCTGGTACACAACCCCCATCTTCCCCACTGCCATTTATGCCATGACTGTGTTCTAAATTTAATTTAATTTTCATTTTTGCCCTCAGAGGACCTGAGAGCAGCTGGTCCCATTGAGCTGTTGGTCCTCAAGCCCTCAGGACTGTTATTAAATTTCCCCTCAGCTGGTGCTCAGGGATTTCCAGGTCTGCCGCCTGCATGCAAATCACACCCCAATTGGTATGCAAACAGCCTGGGTGCCCCTCGCTGTGTTACACACCTGGGCAGGGGCCTGGGGGCAGAAACCCAGTCTCCAGGGCTCCCTGCAGAGCTCTCCAGCCAAACTCACGGCCGCCTTTTCACCCTGGGAAGGAAACTGCCCGTGATTCCAGCTCTAAATGCCAGTGGAAAAGGAATGCAGCATCACGAGAGGCTGTGGAATCAACATGCCTCTTAAAGAAATCAAAAAGTGGCCACTGGAGGACGGTCACCGTGGAGGGCTTTTAATAGTCCTGCCTCTCACAGTGACGACACTTTGCTGTTACAAGATCCATGGGAGAGCCTCAGCCAGGTCCTGAGGGAGAGGCACAGTCACACCTGGGGGAGGCTCACGCCAGCAAAACTGAAGGCGCGGAGCAAAAGTAAGAGGAGCCAGACAGCTTAAAAAAGGAGGGAATAGTTAAATGTGAGAATGTCACTAAAAGGCAAAGGACTGCTGAAAGTTATGTCAGTATACACGTGCGGCACACACACACTATACACACATGCACACACACATTGCACACACTTATATACACACACACAGAATGCACACACATATACATACACACAGATATGCACACATAACATATATATGCATATACATACACACGTTAGAAACACATACACACACATACACATATACATACATTATAAACACATACACATATACACACATTATAAACACGTACACACACATACACATATACACATTATAAACACATACACACACACATACACATATACACACATAAACACATACACACACATACACATACACACATTATAAACACATACACACACACACATACACATATACACACATTATAAACACATACACACACACACACATACACACATTATAAACACATACACACACACACACATACACACATTATAAACACATACACACACACATACACACATACACACATTATAAACACGTACACACACATACACATATACACACATATACACATATACACACATTATAAACACATACACACACACATACACATATACACACATTATAAACACATACACACACATGCACATATACACACATTATAAACACATACACATATACACACATTATAAACACGTACACACACATACACATATACACATTATAAACACATACACACACACATACACATATACACACATAAACACACACACACACATACACATATACACACATTATAAACACATACACACACACACACATACACACATTATAAACACATACACACACACATACACACATACACACATTATAAACACGTACACACACATACACATATACACACATATACACATATACACACATTATAAACACATACACACACACATACACATATACACACATTATAAACACAAACACATATACACATACACTCAAGTATAAACATATACACACATATACACACATACACACATTATAAACACACACATACACATATACACACATTATAAACACAAACACATATACACATACACTCAAGTATAAACATATACACACATATTATAAACATCTCCATCCAGGCAGGAGAATGGCTTGAGCCCAGGACTTTGAGACCAGAGTGGGTCACGTGGTGAAAACCTGTCTCAACAAAAACAAAGAAAAAAAATTAGCTATAGGCATCGTGGTGCACCCCTATAGTCCCTGCTACTCAGGAGGCTGACATGGGAGGGTTGCTTGAGCCCAGGAGGTTGAGGCTGCAGTGAGCTGGGATTGTACCACTGCTCTCCAGTCTGGGTGACAGAGTGAGACCCCGCCTCCAAAAAAAACAGACAGAGAGAGAAGAAAGGAGAGAGAGAGAGAGGGAAGGGAGGGAGGGAGGGAAAGAAGGAGGGAGGGAAGGAAGGAAGAAATGAAGGAACGAAGGAAGGAAGGGGAAGGAAAGGGAAGGGAAGGAAGGGAGGGAGGAAGGAAGGGAGGGAGGGAGGAAGAGAGAAAGAAAGAAAGAAAGAAAGAAAGAAAGAAAGAAAGAAAGAAAGAAAGAAAGAAAGAAGAAAGAAGAGAAGGAAAGAAAGAAAGCAAGAAAGAAAGAGAAAAAGGAAGGAAGGATGGAGGGAGGGAGAGAAGGAAGAAAAGGAATAAGGAAGGAAGGAAGGAGAGAGAGAAGAAAGAAAGAAGAAAGAAAAAGAAGAAAGAAGAAAGAAAGAAAGAAAGAAAGAAAGAGAAAGAAAGACAGAAGAAAGAAAGAAAGAAAGAAAGGAAGGAAGAAGAAAGAAGAGAAGGAAAGAAAGAAAGCAAGAAAGAAAGAAAAAGGAAGGAAGGATGGAGGGAAGGAGAGAAGGAAGAAAAGGAATAAGGAAGGAAGGAGAGAGAGAAGAAAGGAAGAAGAAAGAAAAAGAAAGAAAGAAAGAAAGAAAGAAAGAAGAAAGAGGAAGGAAGGAAGAAGAAAGGAAGGAAGGAATTCATTTATTCATTCTCCATATAGTCTCCAAAATACCCAGGAGAACCGTTTCTGCAGCAGCCAGCTGGGCTAAACTTGCTCCAGTGAAACTTTGGAATTTCTCTCCGCTGCTCCCCACACCTTCGTTTTCTCTCCCATCACTCTCCTTCCTCCACGTCTCTGCAACTGCCCCAGATGCAATGTCAAGCTGCAGACACACCTGTTCTCCATCACGACAAGTCGCAGAGCGTGCTCAGCGCCAGAGGGACAGCAGCCCATTGTTTGAGGGGATGCCGTCCGTTTTCTGCATAGACGTTAGACAAAAGTCAGGACGATTAACACGCGCTCCGAAGCCCTGGGTTGCCCTGTGCCCTGCAGGACAGAAGGAACCACAGCTACTGGGGAAAGAGACGCAGCAAGGAGACAAGTGGACAGAAGGGAGCAGGGCTGTTCCTCCTGGAAAGCCAAGAATCCCGGCCCTCGTCCCCAGTCCTCTCTGCAGTCCCCAGCCCTCCGAGGCCCAACACCAGTTAAAACCAACTGTCACCTCTCCGATGAAGATACAAGCTGGCTTGCCTTCCTCACCGAGCCGACAGGGCCTCGTAGACTTTGATCTAATTCTGTTTGCTGTCTTGTGATATGCTGTCAGATAAAGAGGTGTTGAAAAAGGGCCCTCCTGAGCTGTCAGGGCTGACAATGCCGTGTGATGGATGATGCAGAAAACAAACAGTCCTTTCCTGACGGGGAAAAGGGTGCAGGCCACACATGAGGCCGATCCCACGGGCCCGGACTGCCGTCCAAGTTTTCTGCAAGGACCAGATCCCCTTGCCTGTTGAGCCCTCTTCTGATCAGAGACTCCGCCGTCCCCCCACCCCCGTTGTCTTACCAGTGAAGGCTTCAGAGTTGAGTAAGTGTCTGGGGAGGCAGGACCTGTGGACGTGAACATCAGCCTCCAAGGTGAACATTCCCTATTTTGGTTTATTTTTGTCTCTTCCTTCATTCCTTGCTTCCTTCCCCCCTCCCTCTCTCCTTCCTTCTGTTCCTTCCTTCCTTCCTCCCTCTCTTTTTCCTTTCCTTCCTTCCTTCCTCTCTCCCTCCCTCCCTCCTTTCTTTCCTTCCTTCCTTCCTCTTTCCTTCCTTCCTTCCTTCCTCTGTCCCTCCATTCCTTCCTTCATTACTTTTCTTTCTTTAAGTTTTTTATTTAGATATAATTCACATAGCATAAAATTCCCCCATCTGAGGCCTGGAGTGGTGGCTCATGCCTATAATCCCAGCACTTTGGGAGGCCGAGGCAGGCGGATCACCTGAGATCAAGAGTTTGAGACCAGCCTGGCCAACATGGTGAAACCCCGTCTCTACTAAAAATACAAAATTAGCTGGGTGTGGTGTTGGGCGCCTGTAATCCCAGCTACGTGGGAGGCTGAGGCAGGAAAATCACTTCAACTCAGGAGGTGGAGGTTGCAGTGAGCTCAGATTGCTCCCCTGCACTCCATCCTGGGCAACAAGAGTGAAACTCCGTCTCAAGAAAAAAAAAAAACTCATTTGAATGATTTTTAATGCTCTGCAATCACCACCTCTATTCAGTTCCAGAACATTTTTATCACTCCAAAAAGAGACCCTGCACGCAGGCAACAGTGAGTCCCCAGCCCCTCCCCAGCCCCTGGCAACCACAAATCCACTTTCTCTCTCTGTGGGTTTGCCTGTTCTGGACATTTAATATAAATGGAATCCTACACGACGTGGCCTTTTGTGTCTGGCTTCTCTCACTGAGCGTAATGTGCTTGAGGTCCACCCACACTGCAGCCTGTGTCAGAGTTAGCTTCCTTCCTTTTCATGGGTGTATAATATTCCACTGCATGGATGGACCACATTGCATTTATATAATGAAATCCTACACGACGTGGCCTTTTGTTTCTGGCTTGTCTCACTGAGCGTGACATCTTCAAGGTCCACCCACACTGCAGCCTGTATCAGAGCTAGCTCCCTTCCTTTTCATGGGTGTATAATATTCCACTGCATGGATGGACCACATTGCGTTTATCCATCAACAGACACTTGGTTTGTTTCCATCTTTTGGCTACCGTCAAACTTGCTGCTGTGAACACTTTCCTACAGTCCTTGTTTGAGTCTCTTTTTTTTTTTTTTTTTGAGTTGGAGTCTTGCTCTGTAGCCCAGGTTGGAGTGCAGTGGCACGATCTTGGCTCACTGCAAGCTCTGCCTCCCTGGTTCACGCCATTTTCCTGCCTCAGCCTCCCGAGTAGCTGGGACTACAGGCGCCCGACACCACACCCGGCTAATTTTTTGTTTCTTTAGTAGAGACAGGGTTTCACCGGGTTAGCCAGGATGGTCTCGATCTCCTGACCTCATGACCTTGTGATCCGCCCGCCTCGGCCTCCCAAAGTGCTGGGATTACAGGCGTGAGCCACCGCGCCTGGCCTTGAGTCCCTTTTAAAAATTCTTTTGGGTACACGTCTAAGAGTGGCACATGGCAACCGTACGTAGAAACTTTAGAGAATCCCGTAAGTTCTTACTTATTTTTGTCTGTGTTTGTGGATTGGTTTCCACAGTAACATTCCGATTCTAAACGGAGGTACAATCATGGGCACAAACTGGAAAATGCAGAAATGCATAAAACAAAGAGGATCTTCATCGTGAACCTCATGGAAAGAATCA
Organism: Pongo abelii; assembly: GCF_028885655.2. Classification (NCBI taxonomy): domain Eukaryota; kingdom Metazoa; phylum Chordata; class Mammalia; order Primates; family Hominidae; genus Pongo; species Pongo abelii. Next base: position 307,569 of record NC_072008.2, on the reverse strand, counting down.
TGATCACCCCATATTATCTCTGCATGGATGCACCCAGCATGGACCCCTTCCCCTGCCCCAGGCTCCACCCTCCCTTCATGTCAGGGCCAACCCAGGAAGCCTCATCCATCTCTTCAAGACTCCCGCCCTTTTAAGGAATTGGCCCCCATTCAACAGCTGGAAGGAAGATGGCACCTGGTGGACAGCAAACGCTTTGATGAATACATGAAGGAACTCGGAGTCTGAATCGCTTTGGGAAAAATGGACTCAATGGCCGAACCAGATTGTATCATGACTTGTGATGGCAAAAGCCTCACCAGAAAAACTGAGGGCACTTTGAGAAGACAGTGTTCCTGTACCCTGGGAGAGAAGTTTGAAGAAACCACACCTGAAGACAGAAAAACGCAGATTAACAAGAAAACCAAAAGATGGGAAATTAGTGTCGGACTGTGTGATGGGCAAAGTCACCTCAACTCAGATCTATGAACAAGTAGAATCAAAATCCCAGCATCGTGGCCAGGTGCGGTGGCTCAGGCCTGTCATCCCAGCACTTTGGGAGGCTGAGGTGGGCAGATCACTTGAGGTCAGGAGTTCAAGACCAGCCTGAGCAACATGGCGAAACCCCGTCTCTGCTAAAAATACAAAAATTAGCCAGGTGTGATGGCAGGCACCTCTAATCCCAGCTACTCGGGAGGCTGAGGCAGGAGAATCGCTTGAACCTGGGATGCAGAGGTTGCAGTGAGCTAAGATCGTGCCACTGCACTCCAGCCTGGGGACAGAGTGAGACTCATCTCAAAAATAAGTAAATAAATAAATAAATAAATAAATGTGTTTGTGCAAAAAAAAAAGAGAAAGAAAGAAAGAAAGAAAGAAAGGAAGGAAGGAAGGAAGGAAGGAAGGAAGGAAAAGAAAGAAAGAAAGAAGAAAGAAAAAGAAAGACAGAAGAAAGAAAAGAAAGAAGAAAAAGAAGGAAAGAAAGAAAAGGAAAGAAAGAAAGAAAAAGAAAGAAAGAAAGAAAAAAAGAAAGAAAGAAGGAAAGACTTTCGCTAAGCCTGGCTGTTTGGATCCAGATGTTCGTCCTGCTCCTTCCTCAGATCTCACTGAGATGGGAGCAAAGAAATGAACCCACCAGGACCAGGGGAGCTACAGAGAATAAAACAGCCAAGCAGGCTGCATCCAGAGTCCATGGAGGGATGTAGCCCGGGGGAGAGAAGGGCTTGTTCCCGAGCTTCATTCCTTTTCATGGCTGAATAATATTCCACTGCATGGATTATGTGGACACCTGTTTTCCATTGTTTCAGGAACATACCGTAAGAAGAGAATTTCTGGGTCATATCTGGAGATAGCAAGGTAATACGTTGCTCTCAGCCCACAGGTCCCTTATTGATATGGTCTGGCTGTGTCCCTACCCAAATCTCATCTTGAATTGTAGCTCCCATAATTCCCATATATTGTGGGAGGGATCCTGTGGGAGGTTATTGAAACGTAGGGGTGGATCTTTCCCTTGCTGTTCTCATGATAGTGAATAAGTCTCACGAGATCTGATGGATTTATAAAGGGCAGCGCTCCTGCCTGCTGCCATATAAAGTGTGGCTTTGCTCGTCCTTCAACTTCCGCCATGATTGTGAGGTCTCCCCAGCCACGTGGATCTCTGAGTCCTCTTTCCTTTATAAATGACCCAGTCTCACGTATGCGTTTATTAGCAGTGGGAGAACAGACTAATACATTTATTTAAAGGATTAAGCAATGCACGAGGTTTTAAAGACAAATCGCTGATAATTTTCCTGTGTTAATCTCAATTTTTTTAAGACTTTTTTTTTTTTTTTTTTTTGAGACAGTCTCACTCTGTCACCCAGGCTGCAGTGCAGTGGCACAGTCTCGGCTCACTGCGACCTCCACCTCCCAGGCTCAAGCGATTCCCTGGCCTCAGCCACCTGAGTAGCTGGGACTACAGGCACTTGCCACCACGCCCAGCTAATTTTTGTATTTTTAGCAGAGACTGGATTTCACCATATTGGCCAGGCTGGTCTCAAACTCCTGACCTGAGGCAGTCTGCCCGCTTCGGCCTCCCAAGTGCTGGGATTACAGGTGTGAGCCACAGTGCCCGCGACTTTATTTTTTAGAGCAGTTTTGGGTTTACAGAAAAACAGAAAAGTACAAAGCGTTTCCATACACACCCTCTTAGAGACCCCTCTAATTTCCCCTGCTATTAATACTATGATTTTTTAAAAAATAAAAACACCGGCTAGGCGCCATGGCTCACGCCTGTAATCCCAGCACCTTGCGAAGCTGAGGCAGGCGGATCACGAGGTCAGGAGATCGAGACCATCCCGGCTAACACGGTGAAACCCCGTCTCTACTAAAAATACAAAAAATTAGCCGGGTGTGGTTGCAGGCACCTGTAGTCCCAGCTACTCGGGAGGCTGACGACGCAGGAGAATGGCGTGAACCCGGGAGCTGCAGCTTGCAGTGAGCCAAGACCGCGCCACTGCACTCCAGCCTGGGTGACAGAGCGAGATTCTATCTCAAAATAAATAAATAAATAAATTAATTAATTAATTTAATTTAATTTAATAAAAACACCGGTACATTAAGCATAGCTAATTTGGGATACAATGTTGCAATACAACATAGCAATTTAGGATACAATGTTGCAATTTCTGTCCGCCCAGGGCTGTATCACGCATTGGATTAAATTGGTCATGCACCTCTAAGGGAAAAGCCTTAAATCCATGGACAATTCCAGATCATCAAAAACTGCTTCCACGGCTGCTACGTGGGATTCAATCGTGCACGATTTCAGCTGCATATTCTGGGTCTGAAGCTCCAGATACTGGCCCCCAGACTGTTTTGAGCAAACCACAGGGAAATAAGAAATATCAGCCAATCACAAGAGCAATGTGAGGTGTTTTTATCCTACTTGCAGGCCTGTCTTCTATTCTCTTTAGGGCATTAAAATGACTTTTTTTTTTTTTTTTTTTTTTTGACAGAGTTTTGCTCTGTCACCCAGGCTGGAGTGCAGTGGTGCAATCGCTGCTAACTGCAACCTCCACCTCCTGGGCTCAAGCAATTCACATGCCTCAACCTCCTAAGTAGCTGGGATTCCAGGTGTGCACCACCACACCTGGCTGATGTTTTGTATTTTAGTAGAGATGAGGGTTTCACCATGTTGCCCAGGCTGGTCTCGAACCCCTGAACACCCATCTCAGCCTCCCAAAGTGCTCGACCTAAAATGACTTTCTCCTATGGAATGAGGGTGGTTATCCCTGGAGGTATGTTTTCTTTTCCTCTTACGGCAAAATAGAACCTCACTCACAATCCTACTTTGCTCTCTCATTCAAAATAAAAAATTGAGCTTGGTGTGATGGCTGATGCCTGTAATCCCAGCACTTTGGGAGGCCAAGGCAGGAGGATCACTTGAAGCCAGAAGTTCAACACCAGCCTAGGCAATAGAGCAAGACCCTTTTTCTACAGATTTTTGTTTTTTAAATATCCAGGCATGGTGGTGCTCACCTGTGGTCCCAGCTACTCGAGAGGCTGAGGTAGGAGGATACTCTTGAGCCCAGGAGGTTGAGGATGCCATGAGCTTTGATTGTACCACTGCACTCCAGTCTGAGCAACAGAGCAAGACTTTGTCTCTAAAAAATAAATAAACAGTCCATGAAATAAAATTAAAAACTCATAATTTCTCTATGTCTAGTTGCCCAGGCATGACTGTTCTGGATAAGAATGGCCCCAGAGCTCCACTGCCAAAGAGGGCTTGTTCCTGGCAGAAAGAATTCTTGCAGAAAGATGGAAAAAAAAAATGCAATAGAAAGGGAAGGTGCTCTGCAAGTTGGAGAAGAAAGGACACTTGATAAATTTGTTTTTATTTATTTTTTAAATTATACTTTATGTTCTGGGTACATGTGCAGAACGTGCAGGTTTGTTACACAGATATACACGTGCCATGGTAGTTTGCTGCACCCATCAACCTGTCATCCACATTAGGTATTTGTCCTAATGCTCTCCCTCCCCTTGTCCCCCAGCCCCCGACAGGCCCCGGTGTGTGATGTTCCCCTCCCTGTGTCCATGTGTTCTCATTGTTCAACTCCCACTTATGAGTGAGAACATGCAGTGTTTGGTTTTCTGTTCCTGTGTTAGTTTGCTGAGAATGATGGTTTCTAGCTTCATCCATGTCCCTGCAAAGGACATGAACTCATCCTTTTTGATGGCTGCATAGTATTCCATGGTGTGTATGTGCCACATTTTCTTTATCCAGTCTATCACTGATGGGCATTTGGGTTGGTTCCAAGTCTTCACTATTATAAATAGTGCTGCAATAAACATACGTGTGCATGTGTCTTTATAGTAAACTGATTTATAATCCTTTGGGTATATACCCAGTAATGGGATGGCTGGGTCAAATGGAATTTCTGGTTCTAGATCCCTGAGGAATCACCACACTGTCTTCCACCGTAGTTGAACTAGTTTCCAGTCCCACCAACAGTGGAAAAGTGTTGCTATTTCTCCACATCCTCTCCAGCATCTGCTGTTTCCTGACTTTTTACTGATCGTATTCTAACTGGCGTGAGATGGTATCTCATTGTGGTTTTGATTTGCATTTCTCTGATGGCCAGTGATGATGAGCATTTTAATAGGTTTGTTGGCTGCATAAATGTCTTCTTTTGAGAAGTGTCTGTTCATCTCCTTTGCCCACTTTTTGATGGGTTGTTTTTTTTTCTCTTGTCAATTTGTTTAAGTTCTTTAAGATATTTCTACTTATTTGTGTTTGGACTCTCATTGTCAATCACAGCCACACTGAGATAAATTCTGCCCAATTGTGCAAATGTCCGATAATATCGGGGGAGGCCTGAGGACAGCTACTCCTAAAGAAAAAGAAACCTCCCATACTTCATCAACCAGGGAAGACACTGACTTCCTTTCCCCTTCCCTCTGAGCTCTGCAAATGCCTCATTTTCAGAAGAGCGATTGCTTTCTCAGCCCACCGTCTCTGGTTCATGTCAGCTGAGGTGAAATCAAAACCTCCAAATCCCAAGGCTAAACCCACAAGTCAAAACATCTTGTGTGTGGGTGTGTGTCCAAGCTATTCATCAAGCCAATATGAAGACTTTGCACAGAGTTTAAAAGGTGTCCTGCTTTCAATAAGGCAGAATTGGTTTGCACATCTGTGTTCATATCACATGTTTTTGAGCAAAGAATGTGCGGTTACCAAAGGTCAGAGTCAGGCTGGCTTTAAAAAAAAAAAAGGGATGGGGGGTAGGGAGGTGTAGCCTGGAATATGCAGAAACACTCAGCAAGAATTTTTCTAATTTATTTTCTAATAACAGAACATGGCTGGAAAGTCATCTTCCAAGGTGTTACAAGAATGCATGAGATAGTTCAGCCTTTGTGCTTAAAAAAAAAATTCTTCAGCTCTTCCAACAGCACTGAAGTTTCACCCTCCTGAGCTGCCGGCCGTCTGGACTGGGTAGATTTCTCAGGATTGTTGTTGAAAAGTGGCCAGGTGCCCCTTCCGAATCCCTCTGTCACCCGCAAATAGGATTTTTTTTTTTTGAGATGGAGTCCCACTCTATTGCCCAGGCTGGAGTGCAGTGGCTCAATCTTGGCTCACTGCAGCCTCTGCCTCCCGGGTTCACGCCATTCTCCTGCCTCAGCCTCCTGAGTAGCTGGGACTACAGGCACCCGCCACCACACCTAGCTAATTTTTTGTATTTTTAGTAGAGACGGGGTTTCACCGTATTAGCCAGGATGGTCTCGATCTCCTGACCTCGTGATCCACCCGCATCGGCCTCCCAAAGTGCTGGGATCACAGGCATGAGTTCAAGAGCAGCTTGGCCAACATGGTGAAACTCTGTCTCCACTGAAAATACAAAAATTACCCGGGCGTGGTGGCGGGCGCCTGTAATCTCAGCTACTAATGTAGATGATGGGTTGATGGGTGCAGCAAACCACCATGGCATGTGTATACCAGGTAACAAACCTGCACGTTCTGCACAAGTACCCCAGAACTTAAAGTAAAATTTAAAAAAAAAATGAAACAAAAGAAACTAAAGACTAATAGGTTTGTTACATATACTCTGAGTATTACCACGTTACAAAAAACACATGTATACATATGTAACAAACCTGCACGTTGTGCACATGTACCCTAAAACTTAAAATATAATAAAAATAAAATGTAAAAAAAAGATCGTTTATATTCCAAAAAAAAAAAAAAGCCGTCTCCTATTTATAGCATAATGGACCATCACTGAAAAACTGCAGGAGAGGAAGACAGATGGGCCCGTCGGCTACAGATATTGTGACTCGCCCGTCCCTGGGGAGTTCCCGGGACTCTGCCACCGAGATAGAAAAATGGAAAAGGGAGAATCAAACTTAAAAAAAAAATGAAACAGCAAAGCACCTTATATCGAACAAAATACATTGTTTAGAGGTGAACAAAGCCAGCAATACGGAGAGAGTGTACACACATCAAAACTTAAAAAGAGATAAACCCCAAAGAGAGAAACTCACGTTACCTTAGAAGAAAATAATATTGTACAGGCTGAGGTGGAGGAGGGGGGTTAGGCCCCTTCACCTCCCACCCCAACTGGTCCCCGATGTCAATCACTCACATTTGGGTTGGTTCCACGTTTTTGCTGTTGGGAACGGTGCTGCGATAAACATACGTGTACATGTGTCTTCATAGTAGAGTGATTTATAATCTTTTGGGTATATACCCAGTAATGGGATTGCTGGGTCAAATGGTATTTCTGGTTCTAGATCCTTGAGGAATCGCCACACTGTCTTCCACAATGGTGGAACTAATTTTTTTATTATTATTATTATACTTTAAGTTCTGGGGCACATGTGTAGAACGTGCAGGTTTGTTACATAGGTATACACATGCCATGGTGGTTTGCTGCACCCATCAACCTGTCATCTACAGTAGGTGTTTGTCCTAATGCTGTCCCTCCCCTTGGCCCCCAGCCCCCGACAGGCCCTGGTGTGTGATGTTCCCCTCCTTGTGTCCATGTATTCTCATCGTTCAACTCCCACTTATGAGAACATGCGGTGTTTGGTTTTCTGTCCTTGCGATAGTTTGCTGAGAATGATGGTTTCCAGCTTCATCCCTGTCCCTGCAAAGGACATGAACTCATCCTTTTTGATGGCTGCATAGTATTCCATGGTGTCTATGTGCCGCGTTTTCTTAATCCAGTCTATTATTGATGGGCATTTGGGTTGGTTCCTTGTCTTTGCTATTGTGAACAGTGCCACAATAAACACACGTGTGCATGTGTCTTTGTAGTAGAGTGATTTATAATCCTTTGGGTATATACCCAGTAATGAAATTGCTGGGTCAAATGGTATTTCTGGTTCTACATCCTTGAGGAATCACCACACTGTCTTCCACAATGGTTGAACTAAGGATGGGGAGACAATTTCAACACAGGAATTTGGGGAACACAGACATTCAGGCCACAGCTGAGCACTGGACAAGCATCACTGCTGAGCTGGCTGCTCCGTGAACACCACCTATCTGCATACCCTCTTCCCTGTCAAAGATCAAATGCAAAGGACGGTCCAAAAACCCAACGTTTATCAAGCTCTCTCTGGGTGCCACGTCCTTCTGCACACCTGGCCTTATTAAGACACGGATAGAAACAGCGTTTGTTGGAATCCGAACACTGAGATACAGTAAATATCCTGCCAAAAGGAAGGAATCTGAAAACATTGTCATCACAATCGAGAATCCTCAAGGGCCCTCTGCCTCTGGAAGGATTTGAAGATCTTGGTGGAGAGAGCGTTGAAAAAATATCATTAAAAGCAAAATCTGTCAACCCCGGAGACCTCGTCACGAAGGTAAAAGAGAAAAGAAAATGATTTTATTATGGAACCAGAATCGAACCAGAATGCCAAGCCTATCACAGGCAATTCACTAAAGAGGTTGCAAAGATATGAAGAAATCTCACCCTTCGCTAGAGCTAAGTGTATACAGCCCATTGCCTTAGCTGGCTTTTGCAATCTCGAGTCAGGTGACAAGCTAGACCCTTCTCGTCCCCAGACACTGGAGCTAGCGGCATTTTCCTCCTTCTTAATCTCCTTTCAAAACAGGTGGCTCCCAGGTTCCTGGGTTATGAGACAGGCAAGTGGATTATTTAGACTTGAAAAAGATTTACACCCATTTACCAGGCGCGGAGGCTCACGTCTGTAATCCCAGCACTTTGGGAGGCCGAGGCGGGTGGATCACGAGGTCAGGAGATCGAGACCGTCCTGGCCAACATGGTGAAACCCCGTCTCTACTAAAAATACAAAAAAAAAATTAGCCGGGCGTGGTGGCGGGCGCCTGTAGTCCCAGCTACTTGGGAGGCTGAGGCAGGAGGATGGCGTGAATCCAGGAGGCGGAGCTTGCAGTGAGCCCCGTCGTGCCACTGCCCTTCAGCCTGGGCGACAGAGCGAGACTCCATCTCAAAAAAAAAAAGAGCAAGCACATACATGGAACAGTGTTTATCTTTGGAAGAGGAGGTTGAGGTTATTCTGTCTGATTATGTCCAGTGTCTCTTTCCTTTTTATTCTTTTATTTTGCATAAACAAAATGTGTTAATTATAGATTTAGAAAAGAATCCACTTTGAGAAAAGAATCTCCCAAAAGAGAGAATGCTGTTGATGGAAAGAAAAGGGTCATATGGTAAAACACTGTCTCTACTAAAAATACAAAAATTAGCCGGGAGTGGTGGTGCAAGCTTTTAAGCCCAGCTACTCGGGAGGCTGAGGCAAAAGAATTGCTTGAACCCGGGAGGCAGTTTCGCAAGATGGATAAATTCAAGAGATCCATGGTACAACACATGGCCGGGCGCAGTGGCTCACGCCAATAATCCCAGCACTTTGGGAGGCTGAGGCGGGTGGATCACTTGTGGTCAGGAGTTCAAGACGAGCCTGGCCAACATGGTAAAACTTCACCTCTACTAAAAATACAAAAATTAGCCAGGCATGGTGGCAGGTGCTTGTAATCCCAGCTACGCAGGGGAGGCTGAGGCAGGAGAATCGCCTGAACCCGGGAGGCAGAGTTTGCAGTGAGCTGAGATTGCACCACAGCCAGCCTGAGAGACAGAGCTAGACCCCATGAAAGGAAAGAAAGGAAGGAAGGAAGGAAGGAAGGAAGAAAGAAAGAGGGAGGGAGGGAGGAAGGAAGGAAGAAAGGAAGGAAGGAAGAAAGGCAAGAAAGGTGAGACTCCATAAAAGAAAGAAAGAAAGAGAAAGAAAGGAAGAAGAAAGAAAGAAAGAGGAAGGAAGGCAGGCAGGAAAGGTGAGACTCCATGAAAAAAGAAAAGAAAGAAAGAAAGAGAAAGAAAGAAAGAAAGAAAGAAAGAAAAGGAATGAAGGAAGAAAGGCAAGAAAGGTGAGACTCCAAGAAAGAAACGAAAGAGAAAGAAAGAAGGAAAGACCAGAAAGGGCACTGTGTAATTAACTACGTTCTAAGGGCCCGATTCTCCAGCGTCTAAACAGTGTTTTGCTCAATTACATTCTAATTTCTGTTTTTTTGTATAGTGCTGTCCTCATATTGTGTGTGTTTTTTGTTTTTCTGTTTGGTTTTGTTTTGAGGCAGGGTCTCACTCTGTCACCCAGGCTGGAGTGCAGTGGCAAAGTCATAGCTCACTGCAGCCTCGACTTGCTAGCCTCAAGTGATCCTCCCAATTCAGCCTCCCAAAGTTCTGAGATTACAGGCATAAGCCACTATACACACGGCTTTGTGTTATTTGAAACATGGCTTATAAATTATAAGATAGATGATAGATAGATAGATAGATAGACAGATAGATGATCGATATGATAGATTAGAGATAGATAGATGGATAGAGTAGATGGATAGATAGATGAATGAATAGATAGATAGATGATAGATAGATTAGATAGATCAGATAGATGATAGATACATAGATGATAGATAGATTAGATAGATGATAGATGATAGAGATGATAGATTAGATATACATAGATACATAATAGACGATAGACAGATAGATGATAGATTAGATAGATGGATAAATAGAGGAATTGATAGATGATAGATAGATTAGACAGATCAGATAGATGATAGATACATAGATAGATGATAGATAGATTAGATAGATAGATGATAGATGATAGGTAGAGATGATAGGTTAGATATAAATAGATAGATATAGATAGATACATAATAGATGATAGACAGATAGATAGATGATAGATTAGATAGACAGATGGATAGAATAGATGGATAGATAGATGAATGAATAGATATATGATAGATTGATTAGATATATCAGATAGATGATAGATCAGATAAATGATAGATACATAGATAGATGATAGATTAGATAGATGATAGATAGAGATGATAGATTATAGATAGATATAGATAGATACATAATAGATGATAGACAGATAGATAAATGATAGATTAGATAGATAGATGGATAGAATAGATGGATAAATAGATGAATGAATAGATAGATGATAGATTAGATAGATAAATGATAGAGATGATAGATTAGATAGAGATAGATATAAATAAATAATAGATGATAGAGATGACAGATTAGATGCAGATAGATAGAGACAGATATATAGATAGATAAATAAATAGATAGATAGGTAATAGGATAGATGGATAATGGCAGATATATAGGTAGATTTAAATACAGACACAAATGCTGAGTTCTTCACAAAATTCTCCCTTCACCACAACATCAAGGAACAGAAGCCGACCTGTACTTGCCCTCTGCCCCTAGGCCCCCCTTGTATATTTTTAAAAAAGAACCTCAATTTCAATGTAATAGGGAAACCCATCTTTCAGCAGCTCTGGGGACACTGGGTGGGCCCTTCAGAGGCACGACGAATTCCGCCATCTCCCGAGACATTTGCACTGACTCTTCCTCAAGGGCAGCATAAAGGATCTGCAGAGACTCTAGTAGAAGGTCTTGGGCCATACAGAGTAGAGTCATCATCACACGGTACCACAGGGAAGAAACTGAAGGAAAGATTGGGGAAGGGCAGTTAAAGTTGCCATTGGTTTTCAAAAAAATAATAAGATGGCCGGGCGCGGCGGCTCACGCCTATAATCCAAGCGCTTTGGGAGGCCGAGGCGGGCAGATCACCTGAGGTTGGGAGTTTGAGACCAACACGACCAACAGGGTGAAACCCCATCTCTACTAAAAATACAAAATTAGCTGGGTGTGGTGGTGCATGCCTGTAACCCCAGCTACTCGGTGGGCTGAAGCAGGAGAATCACTTCAACGCGGGAGGTGGAGGTTGCAGTGAGCTGAGATTGTGCCCTGGGTGACAAGAGGAAAACTCCATCTCAAATAATAATAATAATAATAATAATGATAATAATATCTTGGTCCTAATATCTAAACATATCAAAAAATTGGCCAAACAAACGTGAAAAAAAGCTCATCATCACTGGTCGTTAGAGAAATGCAAATCAAAACCGCAATGAGATACCATCTCACGCCAGTTAGAAGGGCGATCATTAAAAAGTCAGGAAACAACAGATGCTGGCGAGGCTGTGGACAAATAGGAACGCTTTTACACTATTGAGTACAAACTAGTTCAACCATCGTGGAAGACAGCATGGTGATTCCTCAAGGATCTAGAACCAGAAATACCATTTGACCCAGCCATCCCATGACTGAGTATATACCCAAAGGATTATAAATCATTCTGCTATAAAGACACATGCACACATATGTTTATCGCAGCACTGTTCACATCAGCAAAGATTTGGAATGAACCCAAATGCCCATCAATGACAGACTGGAGAAAGAAAACGTGGCACATAGACACCATGGAATACTATGCAGCCATCAAAAAGGAAGAGTTCATGTCCTTTTCAGGGACATGGATGAAGCTGGAAACCATCATTCTCAGTAAACTAACACAAGAACAGAAAACCGAACACGGCATGTTCTCAGTCATAAGTGGGAGTTGAACAATGAGAAACACATCGACACAGGGAGGGGAACATCACACACTGGGGTCTGTCGGGGGCTGGGGGACTAGGGGAGGGAGAACATTAGGACAAATACCTAACGTAGACTACCTAATGCATGCAGAGGGCTTAACACCTAGATGACAGGTTGATGGGCGCAGAAAACCACCATGGCGTCTGTAGACCTATGTAACAAACCTGCACGTTCTGCACACGTACCCCAGAACTTAAAGTAAAATAAAACAAACACACAAACAAAAGCTGAAAAAAAGTTGGCCAAAATAGATGAACAGGATTTGGACACTTGCTCATCTCTACGTTGGTATCTTAAGTAGTGATATTTTGTAAAATCTGATCTAGACACACTCTACTGTCCCTCTCTCTCTCTTTCTCTCTAATCCAAAATCATCTTTTGAAAGAAACACAACTCTTGTAAAAAATAAAACACGAGGCACCTGACTCACAGGTCCTGTAGGGAGAGGAACTGATGTGCTCCTATGCAAATCTGCAGACAGCAGCCTCAAGTTACACCACAAGCAACCCAGGTCCTTTCTGTTCACCACCACGTTGCCTCAAGGTTGCAAGGTGGCTGCTGCTGATCCGGGCATCACAGCCACACTCAGAGACAGGAACAGAGTAGAGGTGGAGGGACAGTGCTAGCCACACCTCCTTTTGTATATTTACCTTCTGTTCTATTGGCTGAAATTGCACCCCAGGGCCACCCCTAACTAAAGAGAAGGCTGAGAGGAAGAAGTCGGCAAAGGGAGTGTGTGCTTTGCCGAAGTGCCTTTGCAACAGCAAAAGGTTGTTCACACAACCCCTCTTTTCAAAATTGGTTTTATAACCGGAGCGGTGGCTCATGCCTGTAATCCCAACACTTTGGGAGGCTGAGGCAGGCAGATCACTTGAGCCCAGGAGTTCAAGACCAGCCTCAGCAACAAGGCAAGACTGTCTCTAAAAAAAAAAAAAAAAAAAAAAAAAAAAATTAAAACAAAAAAATTGCCAGGCATGGTGGTGCACACCTGTAGTCCCGGCTACTCTGGAGGCTGAGGTGGGAGGATCACTTGAGCCCAGGAGTTCGAAGTTCCAATGAGCTATGATTGCACCACGGTGCTCCAGCCTGGGCAGCAGAGTGAGACCGTGTCTTGCAAAAAAACCCAAAAAACAAAAACAGTTTTCTATGACTGGAGGGAAGTCACGAAGTTGTAGCATCATTTCCAAAGGTCCTTCCTTCTCTGAGCTTGGAACAACCAGGAAAATTAGAATAAGGTTAGAGGAAACAAGGGGAGTAATGACCTAGTTCCCAACAGACCATCGGCTCCAAGCTCTTCGTATGTTGAGTATTAGAGTTTTGGAGTAAGTTCCGTGGATGAGGCGACTTCCAATTACTGATCAACCTAAGAGAAAAAAAAATCATGTGTAAAGGTTCCTGACATTCCCAGTTAAACACAGAAGGAGGGGACCTTTTAGCCTCCATAGCTGATGCTTTTTTTTTTTTTGAGACAGAGTCTGGCTCTGTCACCCAGGTTGGAGTGCAGTGGCGCGATCTGGGCTCACTGCAACCTCCGCAGCCCAGGTTCAAGCAATCCTCTCCCTCAGCCTCCCGAGTAGCTGGGATTACAGATGCCCGCCACCATGCCTGGTTAACTTTTTTGTATTTTTAGTAGAGACAGGGTTTCATCATCTTGGCCAGGCTGGTCTTGAACTCCTGACCTCGTGATCCACCTGCCTCGGCCTCCCAAAGTGCTGGGATTACAGCCATGAGCCACCCTGCCCGGCCCCTGCTATATATATATATATATTTTTTTTTTTTTTTTTTTTTTTTTTTTGGTGGCATATTCTGAAGCTCTTCAGGGTCTCCAAGGCTAATTCTTGAGACAGTCACCATTTTCCCTCCAGTGGAAACTTGGAGCTTCACTGGGAAATGGTTCATTTCAATCAGGATGTAGGGGACCTCGCCCCACAGAACTGCCATGCTATTAGGGCAGGAAAAGCAAAAAATGTAAAAAAGCTGACACATTTGTTTTTTTAATACAGGACGTAACTTAATTAACTCTAAAATCCAGCATATAAAATAGAACGCTGGCCACTAGAAGAACAGCCATTGATTTTTTTTTCTACCCAATACAGTTGCATAATTTATTCTTATTATTCATTTATATGGCATCTCTCTTTTGAGAAGTGCATAATGGTTTTGCAACTTTGGTGTCTTATTAAACATTCATCATCGCCCTCAGAGGACGGGAAGAGGCAAATATTATTACATTATCCAACAATTTCTCCGTGAAAACCTATAATTGGAATGAAAAGCAATTTCAAGGAATGAAATAATGCCAGTGAAAGGTAACACTGGGATAATTGAATGATCGGCTTTTCTGATATTCAGCACAAAAGAGCTGTAAATTGACTCTTGTCCGGCCCGGGTACCACGTTGCTAACGGTGACATGACCACAGACCCCAGGAACGCAGCTCCCTACGGGTGGGTGTCTGCCCCTCGGGGCAAGGGATCGGGAGGGAGTCTCTTCCTGTTGTGTTCTGCCTGCTTTTGGCAAGGTCAGAAGCAGAGAGAGAGAGAGAGGTTGAGAGAGAAAGAGAGAGAGAGAAATATGTGTGGGAGCAAGGATATTGATAATCCAGTTGGATGATAGATAGATGATAGATAGATAGATGATAGATAGATAGATAGATAGACAGATACATACATACGATAGATGGATAGATAGATAGACAGATGATAGATAGATATAATACACAGACACATAGATGATAGAGACAGATGATAGATGATAGATAAGATAGATGATAGATACAATAGATAGATACATAGAAGATAGATATACATAGATATAATAGATACATGATGATAGATAGATAATAGATAGATATAATAGATGATCGATAAGATAGATAATAGATATAATAGATAAATAGATGATAAGGTAGATGATACATACATACATAGATACATAGATAGATATAGATAAATATAATAGATAGATACATACATAGAATAGACCAATATAGATAGATACATAGATATAACAGATAGATACATAGATAGAATAGATAGCTATAGATAGATACATAGATATAATAGATACATAGATAGATAGGTAAGATATATAGATAGATTAACAGATAGAGAGGGATGATGCGTGATGGTGATAGATGATAGATGATAGATAGATAGATAGATAGATAGATAGATAGATAGATAACTGATGGATGGATGATGGTGCTAGGTAGGTAAGTAGATAGATGATAGATGAATAAATAGATCAATAAATAGATAAGATAGACAATTCATGGATAAATGGGTGGATGATGGTTTTAGATAGGTATGTAGACAGATGATAGATAGATAGATACATAGATACAGAGATACATAGATACACAGGTTGGATAGACAAGTTGGAAGCATGGTAATCAATAATCCCAGGACACTGGATTTCCCTTCTCACCCAAGGCTGCGTGGTCTGAGTCCTGGTTTTCTAGGGAAGCCCCACAGTGAAGGCACCTGCTCCCAGGACATCACCAAGACGTCCCCACGGGGACCCTGGGCACAAGATGCTTAGAGAATGGTGCCTTCTCCACCCACCTGATTCTTCGCCGAAGCAAACTGAGATCTGTCCTCTCACGCACACCCCCTTCCAGCTTCCAGTCACCAAACCTTGAGGATGCCACAGACATGCCAGGAGACGGGGACAGGGCCCATTCCTGTGTCTACTGTCAGCATCTTCACTAAGAATCCCACCAAAATCCAAGGGAACTGGAGAAGCCGAGACACCCTCCGCCTCTATTTCCTCAAAGACCAAGGACACCAAAGACTGTTTGCTCCAAACTCCCCAAGGGCTGTCTCTCTCTTCTAGGTCTATATGGGCTACATTCACGGGGCCCCTTTCCCTGTGGGAAAGAAAAAGAAAGAGAGAAAGAAGAAAAGAAAAGAAAAGAAAGAAGGAAGGAAGGAAGGAAGGAAGGTGCTCTTCTTGACCGAATGATTACCTTTAAAAATCCTTAAATGATGAGTTTAATTTCAAATGCTGAAGTGGTTAATAACAGGCTTTTCTCTCCACCATTTATTAGCTACTAAAACAGCCGCTTGATTCTCAACTGTGTTTGTTGGGAGACGTGTGTGGTAGCACCAAAAACCAGTCCAGTTTTTCAACTATTGAAGTGTAGGTTTGTTTTTTTGTTGTGTTTTAAGAGGACAAGACACATAGATTTACGGTAACTTCTGAAAAAAAAATGCAGGAATCAGGAACATGTCTTTCTGTACGTTAGAAATTGTGTCTCAAAATGCAGTATATTGGATAAAAAGAGGAAAAACACCACAGGGAGGTGACATAATCTCACGGTGGCCCCTGGGCTTTGTTTAAAGAAAATAAATCAGTCCAGGGGCGGTGGCTCACACCTGTCATCCCAGCACTTTGGGAGGCCGAGGCAGGTGAATCACCTGAGGTCAGGAGTTTGAGACCAGCCTGGCCAACATGGTGAAACCCCGTCTCTACTAAAATACAAAAATTAGCCGGGCGTGGTGGCGCCTGTAATCCCAGCTACTCGGGAGGCTGAGGCAGGAGAATCGCTTGCACCCGGGAGGTGAAGGTTGCAATGAGCCGAGATCGCACCACTGCACTCCAGCCTGGGTGACAAGAGCAAGACTCCATCTCAAAAAGAAAAAGAACAGAAGTCAGATGTCCTCAGGAACCCTGATGTTATCCTAAGGGGATATCCTAAGAAGTATCAAGACCCCATAGCCACCAGCAGCAAACACAGCACTGGCCAAACTTCGAAATTCTTTTCTATGTATAAGCAAGTCTATTAAAAAATAAACCCAGAAGAGACAAATTCATAGACACAGAAAGGAGCTTTGTGACTGCCAGGGGTTGAGAGAGAGGGATTGGGGGGGTGACTGTTTCATAGGTTTCCTTCTGGAAAATTCTATTCCTAGAATATTTTTTCCCCCAGAAAGAAACCTATGAAACAGTCACCCCCCCAATCCGTCTCATTATAAATGCACACCAACATTGTAAACGCACAGACATGTCCCTGAATTGTTCACTTTTGAAATGATTGCTTGCGTACCATGCAAACTTAATCTCAGTTTTAAAAAATTGAGAAGCTGGGCGTGGTGGCCCACACCTGTCATCCCAGCACTTTGGGGAGGTTGAGGAGGGAGGATCACGAGGTCAAGAGATCGAGACCATCCTGGCCAACACGGTGAAACCCCGTCTCTACTAAAAATACAAAAAATTAGCCGGGTGTGGTGGTGGGCGCCCCTTCGTCCAGCCCGAGGTCTC
Source organism: Pongo abelii (assembly GCF_028885655.2). Taxonomy (NCBI): domain Eukaryota; kingdom Metazoa; phylum Chordata; class Mammalia; order Primates; family Hominidae; genus Pongo; species Pongo abelii. The sequence continues at coordinate 290,336 of NC_072008.2, read as the reverse complement.
TTTTATAAGGGGATGAATCCCATTCGTGAGGCTCCAACCCTCAGGACCACCCACCACCCACCTCGGCCTCCCAAAGTGCTGGGATTACAGGCGTGAGCCACCGCGCCCGGCGAGACGTCCACATCTTAATTCATCGTACGTTCCTTCAAATCAACCGTTGTTGAGGCAGAAATCAACTGGGTCTTGGGGCTCGTGACGCGGGGGTGACCTACCACATCTGTGTGTGTGTGGTTAGTGTGGTGATTCTTCTGTCTCTAAGTTCCCGTAATAAATGAACCAACGCAGACAAACTGGACTTGTCCATCTTCTTCTTCATTTTCTCAGTTCTATTGGCAATTGGGGGGGTCGCTGGGCACATAAGACCCTTTCCCAGAACACTGACCCACGTGAACGTTGTCAAGTCAACGTCCAGCGGTGCTTCGGGGAGGAAAATGCAAACTCAGCACCACCTGTTGAAGACAGGTACCTGGGATCTACGGGGATCACACAACCTGCCTCTTTGTATGTGTATTTTATGTGTTATGTGTGTGTATTTAGTGCGACGTCTGTCCTCTGCAGAGTGTGTGCGTTTAGCGAGGTCTGTGTGTGTTGCGTGTAATTGTATATTATGTGTTATGTGTGTGTATTCAGTGTGACGTCTGTCCTGTACAGAGTGTATGTGTTTAGTGTGGTTTGTGTGTGTTGTGTGTAGTGTGTATTTTGTGTGTTGTAAGTGTGTGTTGTCTGGTATCTGTATTGTGCATAGTGTGTGTTTAGTGTGGTTTGCATGTGTTGTGTGTAGTGTGTATTTTGTGGGTGCAGTGTGTGTTTAGTGTGGTTTGTCTTGTGTGTACTATGTATTTGTGTGTTTTGTGTGTGTATTGTGTGGCATCTGTGTTGTGCATAACGTATGTGTTTAGTGTTGTGTATATGTAGTAGGTATTTTGTGTGTTGCATGTGTGTGTTTTATGTGGCATCTGTGCTGTGCATAGGATATGTGTTTAGTGTGGTTTGTGTGTATTTTGAGTGTTGTATGTGTGTGTGTTGTGTGGCATCTGTGTTGCGGACAGTGTATGTGTTTACTGTGGTTTGTGTGTGTTGTGTGTAGTATTTTGTGTGTTGTGTGTGTGTTGTGTGGCATCTTTGTTGTGCATAGCATATGTTTAGTGTGGTTTGTGTGTGTGTGTAGTGTGTATTTTGTGTGTTGTGTGTGTTTTTTGTGTTGTGTGTGTGTTGTGTGGCATCTGTGCTGTGCATCGTGTTTAGTGTGGCTTGCGTGTCATATGTACTTTGTGTGTGTGTATTTAGTGTGGTGTCTGTACTGTGTAGAGTGTATATGTTTAGTGTGGTTTGTGTGTTGTGTGTAATGTGTATTTTGTGTGTTATATGTGTGTGTTTGGTGTGGCATCTGTGTTGTGCATAGTGTGTGTGGTTTGTGAGGCCAGTCTGTGTTTTGTATTCTATGTATTTTGTGTGTCATATGTATTTTGTGTATATGTGTATTTAGTGTGGTGTTTGTACTGTGCAGAGTGTGTGTGTTTAGTGTGGTTTGTGTGGTTTGTGTGTAGTGTGCATTTTGTGGGTGCAGTGTGTGTTTAGTGTGGTTTGTGCTGTGTTGTGTATAGTATGTATTTGTGTGTTTTATGTGTGTGTGTTCTGTGGCATCTGTGTTGTGCATGTGTTTAGTGTGGTTTGTGTGTGTTGTATTTTGTGTGTTGTGTGTGTGTGTTGTGTGGCATCTTTGTTGTGCATAGCATATGTGTTTAGTGTGGTTTGTGTGTGTTGTGTGTAGTGTGTACTTTGTGTGTTGTGTGTGTGTTGTGTGTAGTATGTGTTTTGTGTGTTGTGTGTTGTGTGGCATCTGTGTTGTGCACAGTGTATGTGTTTAGTGTGGTTTGTGTGTAGCATGTATTGTGTGTGTTGTGTGTGTTGTGTGCCATTTGTGTTGTGCATAGCATATATGTTTTGTGTGGTCTGTGTGTAGAGCACCCTGTGTGTAGCATGTGCTGTCTGTGTGTGTCGTATACGTAGTGTGAGTATTGTGTAATTAGTATGATACACTCTATCATACCTCACTAAACACTCACGCTACACACAATACACATAACTCACAACACACAAAATACACACCACACACAAGACACACACACCACACTAAACACATACACTCTGCACAGTACAGACATCCCACTAAATGCACACACCACACATAAAACACATACTACGTGCAACACACAGAGTGTGCATACCATACTACAGGGCGCTGTATCCTACTATATAGTATGTGTTGGGTGTCCATGTTTTCATATCTACCCCATGAGAGACCCCGGTACCCCTCAGTCCTCTGGACGTGTTCCCCACAACACAGACACAACCACCTATGCCCAGAGACGGACTCAGCTCTGTCCGCAGGACTTAGGAACAGACACAGCTCTGTCTTCAACCCCTGGAGGCAGATGCAGCTCCGTCCAGGGACGTAAGGGCCGTCTACACAGCAGGCTCGAATCCAGCTCCATCCTGGGACTTAATGGCCGTCTACACAGCAGACTCAGATGCAGCTCCGTCCAGGGACGTAAGGGCCGTCTACACAGCAGACTCGAATCCAGCTCCGTCCTGGGACTTAATGGCCGTCTACACAGCAGACTCGAATCCAGCTCCGTCCTGGGACTTAATGGCCGTCTACACAGCAGACTCAGATGCAGCTCCGTCCTGGGACTTAATGGCCATCTACACAGCAGACTCTGATGCAGCTCTGTCTCAGGACCTAATGGCCGTCTACACAGCAGGCTCGAATCCAGCTCCATCCCGAGACCTAATGGCCGTCTACACAGCAGACTCAGATGCAGCTCTGTCCAGGGATGTAAGGGCCGTCTACACAGCAGACTCGAATCCAGCTCCATTCCAGGACCTAATGGCCGTCTACACAGCAGACTCAGATGCAGCTCCGTCCAGGGACGTAAGGGCCGTCTACACAACAGACTCAAATCCAGCTCTGTCCCGGGACCTAATGGCCGTCTACACAGCAGGCTCGAATCCAGCTCCATCCCGAGACCTAATGGCCGTCTACACAGCAGACTCAGATGCAGCTCTGTCCAGGGATGTAAGGGCCGTCTACACAGCAGACTCGAATCCAGCTCCATCCCGGGACCTAATGGCCGTCTACACGGCAGACTCTGATGCAGCTCCGTCTCAGGACCTAATGGCTGTCCACAAAGCAGGCTCGAATCCAGCTCCGTCCCGGGACCTAATGGCCGTCTACACAGCAGGCTCGAATCCAGCTCCATCCCGAGACCTAATGGCCGTCTACACAGCAGACTCAGATGCAGCTCCGTCCAGGGACGTAAGGGCCGTCTACACAGCAGACTCGAATCCAGCTCCGTCCCGGGACCTAATGGCCGTCTACACAGCAGACTCTGATGCAGCTCCGTCCAGGGACGTAAGGGCCGTCTACACAGCAGACTCGAATCCAGCTCCATCCCGGGACCTAATGGCCGTCTACACGGCAGACTCTGATGCAGCTCCGTCTCAGGACCTAATGGCTGTCCACAAAGCAGGCTCGAATCCAGCTCCGTCCCGGGACCTAATGGCCGTCTACACAGCAGGCTCGAATCCAGCTCCATCCCGGGACCTAATGGCCGTCTACACGGCAGACTCTGATGCAGCTCCGTCTCAGGACCTAATGGCTGTCCACAAAGCAGGCTCGAATCCAGCTCCGTCCCGGGACCTAATGGCCGTCTACACAGCAGGCTCGAATCCAGCTCCATCCCGAGACCTAATGGCCGTCTACACAGCAGACTCAGATGCAGCTCCGTCCAGGGACGTAAGGGCCGTCTACACAGCAGACTCGAATCCAGCTCCGTCCCGGGACCTAATGGCCGTCTACACAGCAGACTCGGATGCAGCTCTGTCCAGGGACGTAAGGGCCGTCTACACAGCTGATTCGAATCCAGCTCCATCCCAGGACCTAATGGCTGTCTACACAGCAGGCTCCAATCCAGCTCCATCCTGGAACCTAATGGCCATCTACACAGCAGACTGGGATGCAGCTGCATCCTGAAACCTAATGGCTGTCTACACCGCAGGCTCGAATCCAGCTCCATCCTGGGACTGGGACCTAATGGCTGTGTACACAGCAGGCTCGGATGCAGCTCCATCCTGGGACCTGATGGCCGTCTACACAGCAGGCTCGAATCCAGCTCCGTCCTGGGACCTGATGGCTGTCTACGCAGCAGACTCGGATGCAGCTGCATCCCGGGACCTAATGGCCGTCTATGCAGCAGGGTTGGCCGCCCACCCTGAGTTTATTCAGCTGCGGCCGTGCCCTCATGCCGTGGAGACTGTCGGCTTTTTCCGGGATCCTTTTCACCATTGCCTTTGCAAAGGTTCCGTCGAGCTTTTATGCTGAGCTATCAAATTAGACCGATCGATGTTCTTCCTGTGTACAGAGGCAGAGGGGGAGGCACCTGGCTTTATGAACTTAGAATGAACTGAACACCGAGGCTTGGCTCTGACCGTGTCTGCTGCGGTGGACGACTAATCCGTGTCCACACTCCACCGAGGATTCCGTTTGCCTCCCAGACACACACACGGGAGCAGCTTGCGGAGGGCTGGAGCCTGCGGCCGGCTGGGGGCAGATCTGAACAGTCCTGGGGAGGACGAGGAATCTTCAGAGTGGACCCCACCGAGAGGGAGGGGGGTTCGAGGCCTGGCTGGTCCCGTCCTGCACTCCCCAGACGCTCTGGCCGTAGGATTTGCAGCTGATTTTAATTTCATGTTACCTCTGCTGGCTCAGATGGCCCTGGGAGCACAGCACAGACACGTAGCACAATGCCAGGCCGGCTCGCAGAAAAGATGCTTCACGGGAGCATCTCGGAGAGACCCTGGCTCTGGGGACCGGATTTGCGCTGGGGATGGCCGTTCTTGCCGGGATTAACAGGATTAAAAACCATTAAATGAGCGTCCTCCAACTCCCCACAGCAGACTTGCTTTCCGACAAGGTTCCTCCTAGAGGCTCTGAGCACCCGGAGTGACCACAGAAAATAAAGGATCCCCTTTAGCATGACAAAGGAGACCTGCACACATCCAGGGCTACAAATGCTCTGCCATGCTCAATCCCACTGTTCCCCACTCCCACACGGGGGGCCCCTTCCTCCCCTTTCCCTTTTTTTTTTTTTTAATTTCTCCATGCGGAGCTCAAGGTGTCATATTAATTATTTAAATCTCGGGAAGATTTCAGCAGCGATCCGCCAAAGGCCCTCTTCGGAGCCAGAAGGCCTCGGATCTGTGTTAGTTTTTCTTAATTACAGCTGAAGCGGGAACTTTGATCTCCGTGCACGGAATGGCCAGAGACGAGGCGGGGAAACTTTCCAAGTGATATTTTCTTTTTTTTTTTTTTTTTTTACTTTTTTTCTTTTCTGAGATACCTATCCTCTGTCCGGGCTGTTTTTGCTCTGTATGACACTTTGATTCACCTCATTCCGGGAAACAATTCAGGTACAAGATGAACTTAAACGACTCAAAGGGCCGGCCGGGATGATAGCGCAGTGGTTCCTCCGTCGGTCACCACCTGCCAACACAGTTTTGTTATTTATTTTGGCCATTTACACAGCAGACTCGGATGCAGCTGCATCCCGGGACCTAATGGCCGTCTACACAGCAGAGGCCGATGCAGCTCCGTCCCAGGACCTAATGGCCATCTATGCAGCAGGCTCAGATGTAGCTGCATCCCGGGACCTAATAGCCATCTACACAGCAGACTCGAATCCAGCTCCATCCTGGGACCGGGACCTAATGGATGTCTACACAGCAGGCTCGGATGTAGCTGCATCCCGGGACCTAATGTCCGTCTACACAGCAGGCTCGAATCCAGCTCCATCCTGGGACCTAATGGCTGTCTATGCAGCAGACTCAGATGCACCTGCATCCCGGGACCTAATGGCCGTCTACACAGCAGGCTCGAATCCAGCTCCATCCTGGGACCTAATGGCTGTCTACACAGCAGACTCGGACTCAGCTGCATCCCGGGACCTAATGGCCGTCTACACAGCAGGCTCGAATCCAGCTCCATCCTGGGACCTAATGGCTGTCTACACAGCAGACTCGGACTCAGCTGCATCCCGGGACCTAATGGCCGTCTACACAGCAGGCTCGAATCCAGCTCCATCCTGGGACCTAATGGCTGTCTACACAGCAGGCTTGGACGCAGCTGCATCCGGGGACCTAATGGCTGTCTATGCAGCAGACTCAGATGCACCTGCATCCTGGGACCTAATGGCCGTCTACACAGCAGGCTCGAATCCAGCTCCATCCTGGGACCTAATGGCTGTCTACACAGCAGGCTCGGACGCAGCTGCATCCGGGGACCTAATGGCTGTCTACACAGCAGGCTCGAATCCAGCTCCATCCTGGGACCTAATGGCCATCTATGCAGCAGGCTCAGATGTAGCTGCATCCCGGGACTTAATGGCTGTCTACACAGCAGGCTCGAATCCAGCTCCATCCTGGGACCGGGACCTAACGGCTGTCTACACAGCAGACTCGGATGCAGCTGCATCCCGGGACCTAATAGCCATCTACACAGCAGACTCGAATCCAGCTCCATCCTGGGACCGGGACCTAATGGATGTCTACACAGCAGGCTCGGATGTAGCTGCATCCCGGGACCTAATAGCCATCTACACAGCAGGCTCGAATCCAGCTCCATCCTGGGACCTAATGGCCATCTATGCAGCAGACTCGGATGCAGCTGCATCCCGGGACTTAATGGCTGTCTACACAGCAGGCTCGAATCCAGCTCCATCCTGGGACCGGGACCTAACGGCTGTCTACACAGCAGACTCGGATGCAGCTGCATCCCGGGACCTAATAGCCATCTACACAGCAGACTCGAATCCAGCTCCATCCTGGGACCAGGACCTAATGGATGTCTACACAGCAGGCTCGGATGTAGCTGCATCCCGGGACCTAATAGCCATCTACACAGCAGACTCGAATCCAGCTCCATCCTGGGACCTAATGGCTGTCTATACAGCAGACTAGGATGCACCTGCGTCCTGGGACCTAATGGCAGACATGGGGGGCAGACAAAGGATCCTCATCCCAGGCCTCCAACGTGGGGACGTGGGGACTGATCTTGCCTCATTAACGCCCCCGTGTCTGCAGGAGCAGCGGCTGCAGCAAAGGCCCTGATAAAACAGCAGGCACCAGTTTCTCTGCAAAAAAAACAAAACAAAACATTTCCTTCTCTCCTCGTGGCTTTGCAGACCCGAGCTTCCCCAGAAAGGGGTCACCTCCGAGGGCTCGGCTCATTAGAATTGCTGGCTCATTTACATTTGTCTTATGGAAAAAGCACAGGGTGACATCAAGCAATCGGGGAAAAAATATCACAAAGTCAGCCACACTTCACCAAAGATGAAATCCGTGAGTTTCACCCAACGCCTCGGAAAAACTACGGTACGGCTTCCTAGTCGACAAAATCAAAAAGACGCCCCAGTCTCCACCAGCAGGCCCGGCCCCGGGGCCTGGAGCCCACCCTGTGTCCGCCGAGCCCGCTTTGCTGAGCTTTGCATACGCTGAGCCTTCATTAGCGACCAACACAGATCAATCCGGCCCCCGGTTCCCTTTGGAACGATTCAGCCGCGTGTCACCCCGTGGGTCAGGGGCGGTTTCCCCCACTTGCAGAGAACGGGAAGAGGAGCATTTGCTGAAATAGCCCTCCAAGATTGAAAGAGCCGGTCTCACAATATCAAGCCGAAGACCCATCCGGAGGTTCTGAGGTTTAGGGGTCTAAATTACAGCAACACGACTGCAAGCTTTGAGGGGTTTTTTTTTTTCCTTTCTCTTTTTTTAAATAAGCATGCATATTTTAGAGTGGATTTTCTGCCTCAGAAATAATTGGGATTTACAGCTGTTAAGATAATGACATGCTCTCTCTGTCAGACTCTCGGAGACAGAAGGAGGATTTCTCCCCAGCCTGTGGATCCCAGAAGACCGGGGTGTGGACAGACTTTTTCCCTGTATCCCCATAATCCAGCACCTCTGGGGCCCAGGGGCCAACGCATGCTTTGTGATAACGTGTGCGCCTTCCCTTAAGACTCCAAGGCAACAGGACGGCCAGGAAGATGCTCACGGTTGCTATAATTCCAGCAAAGACGCTCCCATGTCTCAGGGCAGATAATGGGAGAAAACACCTGTTATTTATCCTGGAAAACAGTCCAAGCCAAGAGTTACCTGGTCAGGTGAGCAACGTGGCTTTGGTAGCCCCAGACACCAGCTCAGGACTAACGCATTCAAAAAAAAAACTGAATTTCTTTAAAACGGTTGTCTGTCGGCAGAGATGGTAAAAACAAAATCACTTTGGGCCGGACGCGCTGGCTCACGCCTGTAATCCCAGCATTTTGGGAGGCTGAGGTCAGGGGTTCGAGACCAGCCTGGCCAACATGGTAAAACCCGTCTCTACTAAAAATACAAAATTAGCCGGACGTGGTGGCAGGCGCCTGTAGTCCCAGCTACTCGGGAGGCTGAGGCAGGAGAATGGCGTGAACCCAGGAAGCAGAGCTTGCAGCGAGCCGAGATCGCACCATTGCACTCCAGCCTGGGCAAGAGAGTGAGACTCCATCTCAAAACAAAACAAAACAAAACAAAACAAAACAAAAAACTAATTTCTCTAAAACGGTTGTCTGCTGGCAGAGATGGTTTAAAAAAAAATCACTTTGGGCCAGACGCAGTGGCTCACGCCTGTAATCCCAGCACTTTGGGAGGCTGAGGCGGGTGAATCACCTGAGGTCAGGGGTTCGAGACCAGCCTGGCCAACATGGTAAAACACCATCTCTACTAAAAATACAAAATTAGCCGGGTGTGGTGGTGGGCGCCTGTAGTCCCAGCTACTCGGGAGGCTGAGGCAGGAGAATCGCTTGAACCCAGGAGGCAGAGGTTGCTGTGAGCCGAGATTGAGCCACTGCACTCCAGCCTGGGTGACAAGAGCAAAACTCCATCAAAAGAAAAAAAAAGAAGGGAACTCTGGGTATGGAGGAACATGGGGTCTCATCAGATAGACCGGAGCTTGCACCTACCCCGGCCCCCACGCCCTCCTCCAAGCTGTGTGACGTTGGAGCAGTTACCCAACCTCTCTGAACCTCCACTGAGCATCGGCAACACTGCCACCTTCCCCTACATCTTCCTCGCACGAGACCCATAAAATGGAACGTAGGAAATGCCTCCTGCGTGTTCACGCAGCCACTCTGCGAACAGAACGCCGGCGAAAGCAACAGCGATTTCTTTCTCCACGATCTGGGTCCTGCCCGAATTCTGTAGGTGCGTCGGGTCCTGGTGGCTCATGCTGTGTTCTTACGAGCTCGTGCACACACGTTTTCTCTTCTCGATTTTGGTTCATGGGGCCCCGGGCGACACACAGCCTTATTGTTTCTTGGAGCACGTCCTTTAATTTGCACAGCTGTGAGCTCTTCTATTGCTGATCCTTCTTCCTCTCCTCCCTACAACCCCCCGCCCCTGCCCCGTTCTCCACCATTCCCTGCACTCAGCCCTCCCTGCGGGGAGAGAAAACACCAACAGGTCTCCATTGCATGGGGAGAGGGGAGCCACTCCCATCAGTGCTGACCTTAATCTCTGGAAATATCCTGGAAGGGAGAAGGGTTTGTGACCCAGGGAGACCTGGGAAGATAACAGTCTTCATCCTGAATTCTTCCCTTCTTGGTTGCAGAGCTGTCTCGGTCTTCTAGGAACACCCCAGCACAGTGTCAGGAGTGTGAAGGCTTAAAACACCAGAATTGTGTCATCCCAGCACTTTGGGAGGCTGAGGCAGGTGGATCACGAGGTCAGGAGTTCGAGACCAGCCTGGCCAACATGATGAAACCCCTTCTCTATTAAAAAAATAACAATAGAAAAGTTAGCTGGGCATGGTGGAGGGCACCTGTAATCCCAGCTACTCAGGAGGCTGAGGCAGGAGAATCACTTGAACCCGGGAGGCAGAGGCTGCAGTGAGCCAAGATCACACCATTGCACGTCAGCCTGGGTGACAGAGCAAGACGCTGTCTCAAAAAAAAATGCAAAAATTAGCTGGGCATGGTGGCATGTTCCTGTAATCCCAGCTACTCAGGAGGCTGAAGCAGGAGAATCGCTTGAACCCGAGAAGTGGAGGTTGCAGTGAGCCAAGATTGCACCACTGCACTCCAGCCTGGGCGACAGAGCAAGAGTCTTGTCAAAAAAAAAAAATTAGCTGGGCGTGGTAGCACGCACCTGTAGTCCCAGCTACTCAGGAGGCTGAGGCAGAATCACTTGAACGCGGGAGGTGGAGGTTGCAGTGAGCCAAGATTGCGCCAATGCACTCCAGCCAGGGTGACAGAGTGAGACGCTGTCTCAAAAAAAAAAAAAAAATACAAAAATTAGCTGGGCGTGGTGGCAGGCACCTGTAATCCCAGCTACTCAGGAGGCTGAGGCAGGAGAATCACTAACCTGGGAGGCGGAGGTTTCAGTGAACCAAGACCATGCCACTGCACTCCTGCCTGGGTGACAGAGTGAGTCTCCATCTGAAAAAATATATATATATATATATAAATATATACTATATATAAATATATGTTATATATTATAAATAATATATAATATATATTATATAAATATGTTTACATATTATATAAATATATATCATATAAATACAGGTTTATATATATTATATATAAATACAGGTTTATATATTATATATAAATACAAGTTTATATATATTATATATAAATACAGGTTTATATCTATTATATATAAATATAGGTTTATATATATTATATATACAGGTTTATATATAATATATATACAGGTTTATATATATTATATATAAATATAGGTTTATGTATATTATATATAAATATGTATATTATATATAAATATAAATAAAATATATATGAATATATTATAAATAAATATATATAAATATATTATATATAATATATAAATATTATAAATAAATATATATAAATATATTATATATAATATATAAATATTATAAATAAATATATATAAATATATTATATATAATATATAAATATTATAAATAAATATATATAAATATATTATATATAATATATAAATATTATAAATAAATATATATAAATATATTATATATAATATATAAATATTATATATAATATATTATATATAATATATAAAATTATATATAAATATATTATATATAATATATAAATATTATATATAATATATTTATATATAATATATAAATATTATATATAATATATTTATATATAATATATATAATATATTTATATATAATATATAAATATTATATATAAATATAGGTTTATATATTATATATAGGTTTATATATTATATATAGGTTTATATATATAAATATAGGTTTATATATATAAATATAGGTTTATTATATATAAATATAGGTTTATATATAAATATAAAATATATATAATATTATCATATATTTTATATAAATATATAATTTATATAAATAACTATACTATATTTATATATATTTCATATATATTTTATATATTTATATATTAATATATTTCTATATTAATATATAAATATAATATATAAATATATTTCTATATTAATATATAAATATAATATATTTATATATATTTATATATTTTATACATATTTTTATATAAATATATTTTTATATATTTATATATTTTTTATATTTTTATATAAATATATTTTTATATATTTATATATTTTTATATAAATATATATATATATTTATATTTTTATATAAACATTATATATTTATATATAAATAAATATATTTTATATATTATATTATTTTATATTTTTTATATATAGTTATATGTTATATAATATTATATTATATATATTTATATATATATATATAAAAAATATATAGCTGGAACTGCAGGTGCACACCACCACACCTGGCTAATATATATATAATATATAAGATACATGTATTATATAATGTATGTATAATAATATATTATATATTACATGTATATTATATTGCATATATTATATATGTTATATATAATGTGTTATATATGTGATATGTAAGTTATGTATGTTGTGTACATTATATATTTTATATTTTATATATGTAACATATTACATATTATATGAAGTATAATGTATATATGTAATATAATATAGATGATATATATGTAGCATATATAATATGTGTAATATATAATATATTTGTAATATATAAAATACATATATATTAGCCAGGTGTGGTGTCGCACACCTGCATTTCCAGCTACTTGAGAGCCCAAGGTGAGAGGATCTGTTAAGCCCAGGAGTTTGAGACCAGCCTGAGCCACACAGCAAGATCCCATTTGCATTTTAAGAAAAAAAAGAAAACACAGTGGGGGACTGAACACGTTTATAGAAAGAGAAAATAAATATCTCTGGGTTCACTTAGGCGAGATGGAGGAACTGCTTGATTAACTATCCTTCCAATCGTGTACATACCAGCCAAGCTCAAAAGGGAGGTGTGGTTTGGAGCATGTCTCCAAGGCCGGGCACCCGGGTCCCAGCTCCCAGCTCTCAAGCATCGTTCTCCGTGTCAGTCATGGAGCGGTAACCGGGACGGTGTGACAGGTGCCCATTTACAATGCGGAAGTGTTTCCTACGCAGACCCCACTACGCAGACCCCAGGGTGGTTTGTCTGTCTGAGACGGAGTCTCGCCCTGTCGCCCAGGCTGGAGTGCAATGGCGCAATCTCGGCTCGCTGCAACGTCCACCTCCCAGGTTCAAGCGATTCTCCTGCCTCCGCCTCCCGAGTAGCTGGGATTACAGGCGTGCACCACCACGTCCCGCTAATTTTTGTGTTGTTAGTAGAGATGGGGTTTCACCGTGTTAGCCAGGATGGTCTCGATCTCCTGACCTCGTGATCCACCCGCCTCGGCTTCCCAAAGCTCTGGGATGACAGGCGTGAGTAGTATTTACTATCTCGGTGGGAATCACGAGTCGCCTCCTTGCGAGGGGATGACCCACCACCAGGAATGTCACCTTTTTTCTTTGCAGGCTTTCAAAATCCAGACATCCTTGCAACCTTCTGTTTTGGGGAAAAAGAACTCTGTTTCCCCATGACACTCATTACGTCCGTTTCATCAGGCGTGATTTCCACGGCGCTCAAGTCCTGGCTGCTTGATCACCGTGGACAGGAGGAGACAAGGGTGCTGGCCAGACAAAGCTAAGGGTGCTGGCCAGACAAAGCTAAGGGTGCTGGCCAGACAAAGGTAAGGGTGCTGTCCAGACAAAGCTAAGGGTGCTGGCCAGACAAAGCTAAGGGTGCTGTCCAGACAAAGCTAAGGGTGCTGTCCAGACAAAGCTAAGGGTGCTGTCCAGACAAAGCTAAGGGTGCTGTCCAGACAAAGCTAAGGGTGCTGTCCAGACAAAGCTAAGGCGGCTAAGAGAGCCAGCCCACCTTCGTCCCCAAAGGAGACAGAGCGGCTCCGAGGCCATCGACGTCCGGCCGGCCGGGGCCTGCTCTCTTCTGGAAAATGACTTTCTTGCTGTTGGTGAGTGCCAGGGTCCCGCTCAGAGCCCGTCTCTGCGAGGGGATCTTTTAATTACCTCTTTCCCCCAATGACTTCTTTCGCCCCTGGAGAGGTGGTTTGAGACATTAGCAATTGAATGGCAAGCTTTCATACTGTATCCCATTTTAATCTGTCATGAGTCAGGAAGCCAGATGGCTGGTGATGACAAGCTCTGCCTCAAAACAGCCCGAACTTTCTATCAGAGGATTTGTAAGATGACGGTTTAAAAAGAGAGAGGCTAGGGGGTGCGTTCGCCTCCCACAAAATAACCTGAATTTTAATTGTACGTCATAGTTTGGCAGTGATTTCGACATGATTACCATTTCTGGTTAATGAGGAGGTGGATTAGACGCGTAACTAAAATGGTATTAAAAGTTCCCAGAAACCAGATTTGCTTTTAAAATATGGAATCACGAAGAAAAGTTGTCAGGACCCTCATGTGTGGGACTCAGGGGCTTCTAACAACTTCCCCTTGCCCAGCGCGTCCTTTTCTTCTTTTTCTTTTTTTTCTTTGTGATGGAATCTCGCTGTGTCGCCCAGGCTGGAGTGCAGTGGTGTGATCTCGGCTCACTGCAACCTCCGCCTCCTGGGTTCAAGCGATTCTCCCGTTTCAGCCTCCTGAGTAGCTGGGATGACAGGTGCACGCCAACGTGCCCAGCTAATTTTTGTATTTTTTGTAGAGGCAGCTTTTGCTGTGTTGGCCAGACTGGTATCCAACTCCTGGCCTCAGGTGATCTGTGTGCGACTGTTAATGTGTGTGAGTCTGTGTGTGCTCACGCGCACGGATCCGTGTGTGACTGTGTGTGACTCTATATCTGCTCACGTGCACTGCCCTGTGTGTGATTGTGTGTGTGTGTGCACACGTGCACTGATCCATGTGTGTCTGTGTATGTGTGTGTCTTTGCTCACATGCACTGCCCTGTGTCAAATACATACACCTTGCACGGATGGCGTGGAGACACCCACGTTATGGGTGCGTTCGCCCAGGTTTAAGGTCTAGTTAGCATTCGGCTTGGCAGAGAGCAGGACTTTTCCTCCTTCTGAGCCTGGTCTTCTGAGCCATGTGCTAATATCCTGGGACTCTGTCTGGTTTTTTTGGTTTTTTTGTTTTTTTTTTTAACATTGCCTAAATCATATTTTCCATTTAAAGAAATTTCTAAAGAACAGTTGACAAGCATTCAGGTCACCTTCTCCCCAGGGCTCACTTAGCACCTGCATGTAGATGGAGCGTCCCGCGCTGACCATCAACACCAATCGCGGCTGCGTCACTCACGCAGTCAGCGTCCTGCTGCTGGCCGGCTCCAGCTGGACATCCCGTCTGCCGCTCTGAAAAGCAATCACATCATACTGGAACACCAGAGTGTCCAAAGCACACCTCAGCCTCTGCAGTGCCCATCTCACAGTCTCCAAAGCACACCTCAGTGTCTGCAATGCCCACCTCAGGGTCTGCAAAGCACACATCAGAGTCTCCAGTCCCCATCTCAGAGTTTGCAATGCCCATCTCAGAGTCTCCAAAGTATATCTCAGAGTCTCCAATACCCATCTCAGAGTTTGCAATGCCCACCTCAGAATTTCCATGCCCATCTCAGGTCTCCAGTGCCCATCTCAGAGTCTCCAAAGCACATCTCAGAGTCTGCAATGTCCACCTCAGGGTCTCCAATGCCCACCTCAGAGCCTCCAGTGCCCATCTCAGGGTCTCCGATGCCCATCTCAGTCTCCAGTGCCCATTCAGAATCTCCAATGCCCATCTCAGAGCCTCCAGTACCCACCTCAGGGTCTCCAATGCCTATTCAGAATCTCCAATGTGCATCTCAGAGTCTCCAATGCCCATCTCAGTCTCCAGTGCCCATCTTAGTCCCCAGTGCCCATCTCAGAGTCTCCAATGCACATCTCAGAATCTGCAATGCCCAGCTCAGGGTCTCCAACGCCTATTTTAGTCTCCAGTGCCCATCTCAGAGTCTCCAGTGCCCATCTCAGTGTGTCCAATGCACACCTCAGAGTCTCCAAAGCACATCTCAGAGTCTCCAGTGCTCACCGCAGAGTCTCCAATGCCCATTCAGAATCTCCAATGCCCATCTCAGAGCCTCCAGTACCCACCTCAGGGTCTCCAATGCCTATTCAGAATCTCCAATGTGCATCTCAGAGTCTCCAATGCCCATCTCAGTCTCCAGTGCCCATCTCAGAGTCTCCAATGCATACCTTAGAGTCTCCAAAGCACATCTCAGAATAAATAAATAAATAAAAATTAAGTCATGAAATGTAGCTTCAAATGTACATGAAGGGCCGGGTGGGGTGGCTGACGCCTGTCATCCCAGCACTTTGGGAGGCCGAGGCGGGTGGATCACGAGGTCAGGAGATGGAGACCATCCTGGCTAACACGGTGAAACCCCGTCTCTACTAAAAATACAAAAAGTTAGCCAGGCACGGTGGTGGGCACCTGTAATTCCAGCTACTGGGGAGGCTGAGGCAGGAGAATCTCTTCAACCTGGGAGGCGGAGGTTGTAGTGAGCCGAGATCACGCCACTGCACTCCAGTCTGGGTGACAGAGCAAGACTCTGTCTCAAAAAAAAAAAAAAATTGTAGATGAGTATTACATCTCTACATTCAGAAGGACTTTCCAGGAATAAAAACAATGGAAGAAATTATATGAACAAGACTGATCACTTTGACTACATTCAATTTTAAAATTCTTTATGTTTAAAAAACAATTTCAAGTAGTATAAAAGAAGTTGAAAAATATTGATAAAATATGTCGATGATAAAAGAGCCTGTGTCCTTAACATATAAAGAGCTCTTACAGATCAACAAGAATGATTGCTATTTATTGAATGCTTTCTGTGCATTAAAATTCTGTGCTACTCAATGTACATATATTACCTGGTTTAAATGTCATAAAAACTCTAGGCGATTTGCTACAGATGGAGAAAGTGAAAATTAAAGGAATGAATTAACTTCTCCGGAGAAACGGAGCTAGTAAATTGTCGTGTTGTGTTTGGATTCAAACCCAGTTCTGTGTGACTCGGGCCCTAAGAACTGCTAAACACCGGAAAAATAAGCAAATATCTCAAGTAATTTACAGAAGAGAAACACACATGGCTTGTAAACGTGAAAAAGAATTGTCCCGCACTAAAATGTTTTCTTTAAATGCCAAGTCAAAACAATGGATGCCGTTTCGAAACTATTAAATTTGCAGAGTTCCTCATTTTCCTTTTAAAATGAACCTCGATGTTAATCACAGCGTAAGTCCTGGGCGACCTCTTGCTCTGCCGGTAGGAACGTAAATTAGAACAGCTTTTCCCGCAAGCCGTTTGAGACTATGAATAGTGCCTTTTAGCAGTTGGTATATTAAATCCAATAATTTTACCTGAAGGAGTCGATGTTAACAATCCACGTTTTATGGGCTAGAAGGTTTAGGGAATCACCTACATTCTCTTAAATAACAGCCTGGTCAAATAGCTGCCGGCGGACCTAGAAGGATCCATGTCACGTAGGAATCCAAAATCTTGTTTTTGAGAAAGACGTAACAACATTCAGACATGCTCATTATAAAGGTTCTTAAAAGAATCAGAAACTGTATTTTTAACTTCAAAGCCGTATCCCACGGATCCGTCCCAAAATCTGCAGGCAGAGAAAAGAGAGGGCAAATGTGCAGGACACGATGTCACCGTATTCTAGGGCCTTCCCACGACATCCTTTATCAGAAACGGGATGAGTTTCCACTAAGAGATTGGGCCCCACCGAGGCCTTCATTGATCGTCGCCTGGAAGCTACATCCAAGCCAGTGTCACCCAGGCCCAGGCAGAAAAATGTCCCCGGCAGAATTTCAGGGAATGAGGACCCAGGATGTCTGCAGACCAGGAGTCCAGGGAACACGGCCTGTTGAGGTGAGCGTTACGGGCCTGCTGTATACACACCAGGCAGGAAGGCCACAGGCCGGCTGTATACATCCCACACCACAGACAGGACACAGGCCGGCTGTATACATCCCACTCTACAGACAGGACACAGGCCGGCTGTATACATCCCACTCTACAGACAGGACACAGGCCGGCTGTATACATCCCACTCTACAGACAGGACACAGGCCGGCTGTATACATCCCACTCCTGGGAGGGAGACCACAGGCTGCTGTATACATCCTTCTCTAGAGAGAGAGAGACCAAAGGCCGGCTGTATACATCCCACTCTACAGACAGGACACAGGCCGGCTGTATACACACCAGGCAGGAAGGCCACAGGCCGGCTGTATACATCCCACTCTACAGACAGGACACAGGCCGGCTGTATACACACCAGGCAGGAAGGCCACAGGCCGGCTGTATACATCCCACTCTACAGACAGGACACAGGCCGGCTGTACACATCCCACTCTACAGACAGGACACAGGCCGGCTGTATACATCCCACTCTACCGACAGGACACAGGCCGGCTGTATACATCCCACTCTACAGACAGGACACAGGCCGGCTGTATACATCCCACTCTACAGACAGGACACAGGCCGGCTGTATACATCCCACACCACAGACAGGACACAGGCCGGCTGTATACATCCCACACCACAGACAGGACACAGGCCGGCTGTACACATCCCACTCTACAGACAGGACACAGGCCGGCTGTATACATCCCACTCTACAGACAGGACACAGGCCGGCTGTATACATCCCACTCTACAGACAGGACACAGGCCGGCTGTATACATCCCACTCTACAGACAGGACACAGGCCGGCTGTATACACACCAGGCAGGAAGGCCACAGGCCGGCTGTACACATCCCACTCTACAGACAGGACACAGGCCGGCTGTACACATCCCACTCTACAGACAGGACACAGGCCGGCTGTATACATCCCACTCTACAGACAGGACACAGGCCGGCTGTATACATCCCACTCTACAGACAGGACACAGGCCGGCTGTATACATCCCACTCTACAGACAGGACACAGGCCGGCTGTATACATCCCACTCTACAGACAGGACACAGGCCGGCTGTATACATCCCACTCTACAGACAGGACACAGGCCGGCTGTATACATCCCACTCTACAGACAGGACACAGGCCGGCTGTATACATCCCACTCTACAGACAGGACACAGGCCGGCTGTATACACACCAGGCAGGAAGGCCACAGGCCGGCTGTATACATCCCACTCTACAGACAGGACACAGGCCGGCTGTACACATCCCACTCTACAGACAGGACACAGGCCGGCTGTATACATCCCACTCTACAGACAGGACACAGGCCGGCTGTATACATCCCACTCTACAGACAGGACACAGGCCGGCTGTATACATCCCACTCTACAGACAGGACACAGGCCAGCTGTATACATCCCACTCTACAGACAGGACACAGGCCGGCTGTATACATCCCACTCTACAGACAGGACACAGGCCGGCTGTATACATCCCACACCACAGACAGGACACAGGCCGGCTGTATACATCTCACACCACAGACAGGACACAGGCCGGCTGTATACATCTCACACCACAGACAGGACACAGGCCGGCTGTATACATCCCACACTACAGACAGGACACAGGCCGGCTGTATACATCCCACTCTACAGACAGGACACAGGCCGGCTGTATACATCCCACTCTACAGACAGGACACAGGCCGGCTGTATACATCCCACTCTACAGACAGGACACAGGCCGGCTGTATACATCCCACTCTACAGACAGGACACAGGCCGGCTGTATACATCCCACTCTACAGACAGGACACAGGCCGGCTGTATACATCCCACTCTACAGACAGGACACAGGCCGGCTGTATACACACCAGGCAGGAAGGCCACAGGCCGGCTGTATACATCCCACTCTACAGACAGGACACAGGCCGGCTGTATACATCCCACACCACAGACAGGACACAGGCCGGCTGTATACATCTCACACCACAGACAGGACACAGGCCGGCTGTATACATCCCACACCACAGACAGGACACAGGCCGGCTGTATACATCCCACACCACAGACAGGACACAGGCCGGCTGTATACATCCCACTCTACAGACAGGACACAGGCCGGCTGTATACATCCCACACTACAGACAGGACACAGGCCGGCTGTATACATCCCACTCTACAGACAGGACACAGGCCGGCTGTACACATCCCACTCTACAGACAGGACACAGGCCGGCTGTATACATCCCACTCTACAGACAGGACACAGGCCGGCTGTATACATCCCACACCACAGACAGGACACAGGCCGGCTGTACACATCCCACTCTACAGACAGGACACAGGCCGGCTGTATACATCCCACTCTACAGACAGGACACAGGCCGGCTGTATACATCCCACTCTACAGACAGGACACAGGCCGGCTGTATACATCCCACTCTACAGACAGGACACAGGCCGGCTGTATACATCCCACACTACAGACAGGACACAGGCCGGCTGTATACATCCCACCCTACGGACAGGACACAGGCCGGCTGTATACATCCCACACCACAGACAGGACACAGGCCGGCTGTATACATCCCACTCTAGGGAGGAAGAGACCACAGGCCAGCTGTATACATCCCATTCTAGGAAGGCATATATACACACAATCTCATTGAAACATTTAGAACTAACTCAGATTCAGTGTGCCACCAGTGGATTTCGGGAAAGTGGGAAAATAGCTTTATAACTTAAGAAGCGATGTGTCAGAGATGGTTAAGTTAAGTTTCTGTCTCTAATAAAATCCATACATCTATGTACATATGTGTGATAAATACAGATGTATGCATATATATGGTCAGGTATGTGTGTATATAAGTGGGTGTGTAGAGGCGGGCGTGGTGGCTCACGCCTGTAATCCCAGCACTTTGGGAGGCCGAGGTGGTTGGATCACTTGAGGTCAGGAGTTCAAGACCAGCCTGGCCAATATGGTGAAACCCCGTCTCTACTTAAAATACAAAAATTAGCCGGGCGTGGTGGTGCGCACCTGTAATCCCAGCTACGCAGGAGGCTGAGGCAGGAGAATCACTTGAACTCGGGAGGCAGAGGTTGCAGTGAGCCGAGATCACGCCACTGTACTCCGGCCTGAGTAACAGAGAGAGGCTCTGTCTCAAAAAATTAAAATTAAAAAATAAGTCTGTGTGTATATGTGTTTTCTGTATGTATGTATGTGCATATATGTATGTGTATATATAGTGTGTACAAGTGTGTATGTGTATATATCTGTGTATGAATATGTATATATGTATTTCTATACATGTGTATATGTGTATGTGTATATATAGTGTATATGTGTGTGTGTATATATCTGTGTATGAATATATATGTATTTCTATACGTCTATATATGTATGTCTATATAGTGTGTACGTGTGTGTGTATATATCTGTGTATGAATATGTATATATGTATTTCTATACATGTGTATATACGTATGTGTATATATAGTGTATATGTGTGTATGTGTATGTATCTGTGTATGAATATGTGTATATGTATTTCTATACGTCTATATATGTATGTCTATATAGTGTGTATGTGTGTGTGTATATATCTGTGTATGAATATGTATATATGTATTTCTATACATGTGTATATACGTATGTGTATATATAGTGTATATGTGTGTATGTGTATGTATCTGTGTATGAATATGTGTATATGTATTTCTATACGTCTATATATGTATGTCTATATAGTGTGTACGTGTGTGTGTATATATCTGTGTATGAATATGTATATATGTATTTCTATACATGTGTATATACGTATGTGTATATATAGTGTATATGTGTGTATGTGTATGTATCTGTGTATGAATATGTGTATATGTATTTCTATACGTCTATATATGTATGTCTATATAGTGTATATGTGTATGTGTATGTATCTGTGTATGAATATATATGTATTTCTATACGTCTATATATGTATGTCTATATAGTGTATATGTGTATGTGTATGTATCTGTGTATGAATATATATGTATTTCTATACGTCTATATATGTATGTCTATATAGTGTATATGTGTATGTGTATGTATCTGTGTATGAATATATATGTATTTCTATACGTCTATATATGTATGTCTATATAGTGTGTACGTGTGTGTGTATATATCTGTGTATGAATATGTATATATGTATTTCTATACATGTGTATATACGTATGTGTATATATAGTGTATATGTGTGTATGTGTATGTATCTGTGTATGAATATGTGTATATGTATTTCTATACGTCTATATATGTATGTCTATATAGTGTGTACGTGTGTGTGTATATATCTGTGTATGAATATGTATATATGTATTTCTATACATGTGTATATACATATGTGTATGTATAGTGTATATGTGTGTATGTGTATGTATCTGTGTATGAATATATATGTATTTCTATACGTCTATATATGTATGTCTATATAGTGTGTATGTGTGTGTGTATATATCTGTGTATGAATATGTATATATGTATTTCTATATGTCTATATATGTATGTCTATATAGTGTGTACATGTGTGTGTATATATCTGTGTATGAATATGTATATATGTATTTCTATATGTCTATATATGTATGTCTATATAGTGTGTACGTGTGTGTGTATATATCTGTGTATGAATATGTATATATGTATTTCTATATGTCTATATATGTATGTCTATATAGTGTGTACGCGTGTGTGTATATATCTGTGTATGAATATGTATATATGTATTTCTATACATGTGTATATACGTATGTGTATGTATAGTGTATATGTGTGTATGTGTATGTATCTGTGTATGAATATATATGTATTTCTATACGTCTATATATGTATGTCTATATAGTGTGTACGTGTGTGTGTATATATCTGTGTATGAATATGTATATATGTATTTCTATACATGTGTATATACGTATGTGTATGTATAGTGTATATGTGTGTGTGTGTATATATCTGTGTATGAATGTGTATATGTATTTATATACATCTGTGTATATATGTATGTGTATGTTTATTCTGTATATGTGTGTATGTGTATACTTGTTTATACATATGTAGAAATGTATAGATGCATATGTGTATATATGCATTTATATATGTATGTGCATATTTATCATACATATGTATGTATATATTTGTTTAAGTGTGAATACATATATTTGTATATATGGGTATGTGTGTATATGTACATATGTTTATGTATGTACGTATGTTTGTATATACACTTATACACAGCCACCTATAGTGATTGAAATGTAACTTGACTGCTATTATCACAAATTACAGAAAAAGAAAAAAATGAGAGTGTAGGTTGCATTTAAATGACACAGCAGGCCGGGCACGGCAGCTCACGCCTGTAATCCCAGCACTTTGGGAGGACAAGGCAGGCAGATGACCTGAGGTCAGGAGTTTGAGACCAGCCTGGCCAATATGGTGAAACCCCGTTTCTACTAAAAATACAAAAATTAGCCGGGTGTGGTGGTGAGCGCCTGTAATCCCAGCTACTCGGGAGGCTGAGGCAGGAGAATCGCTTGAACCCGGGAGGCAGAGGTTGCAGTGAGCCAAGATTGCACCATTGCACTCCAGCCTGGGTGACAGAGCGAGACTCCATCTCAAAAAAGATAATAATAAAACAAAATAAAATGACACACCCAATATCAGGTTAAAAATAGAAAGTCCAGGCTGGGCGTGGTGGTTCACGCCTGTAATCCCAGGACTTTGGGAGGCCGAGGTGGACGGATCATGAGGTCAAGAGATCGAGACCAGCCTGGCCAACGGGGTGAAACCCCGTCTCTACTAAAAATACAAACATTAGCTGGGCGTGGTGGTGGGCACCTGTAATCCCAGCTACTCGGGGGCCTGAGGCAGGAGAATCGCTTGAACCCAGGAAGTGGAGGCTGCAGTGAGCCGAGGTCACGCCGTTGCGCTCCGGCCTGGAGACAGAGCGAGACTCCATCTCAAAAAAAATAAATTAAAAAATAAAATAAAATCATAGTAAAACAAAATAACATCATACACCGAACATCAGGTAAAAACTAGAAAGTTGGGACAACGATTCAGGTGCTTGGCCTCTGTCTCCAAATCTCCAAGTCTAAATGTGTTTGCCTGTGTTTTCAGCCAGATAAATGTTTGCCTTCCTGTCCCCTCCAGGGGGAGAGAGCTCAATTGACTTTTTTATTTTCATCTCAATGAATGATCGCATGTATTTTGCACCTCCCTTCCCCCCCAGACCTACCTTATAATAGATGGTGTGCGTGACCGAACACGATCATTTCAGCTCCCAGCCTTGAAATAAAACGCAGCTTGCCGATGGATGTCTGTAATTATGATATAATTTGAGCCTTGTTGTTTCAGGAAAGTTTTGTCCCTGAATCACCTAAAACAAACACACAAAAAAGGCGGGTTGTCGGGGAAGGAGACCCGTGGTGTCTACATTCATATCTATCTCACTTTATCTACCAGGCGGATTTGCATTTGGGGACATTTGCACACACCCCAAGTCCCTGGTTCACAAAAGAAACGGTACGTGTAATCTTCTGACTTGACAATGATGTATGGCTCCGGAGAAAAGCACTATTCAGAAATTATCATGGAACAGACACTCCCCCACCCTCTACATTACTTCATACGTCAAGAAATGCAACGCCCTTTCTCCGGAGGCCGCCAAACTTGCGGCCACCTCATTCTACAAGGAGGCAAGCGAGCCAGACTCACGGTGGTGAGCGAGAACACGCCGTTCCCGGAGGCTTAGAGGTTCTCCTTTGCACAAAGCCCGGGGGTTTTGTTAGTGACTTCAGAGTCGAGTCAGGGCTGTAGCAACAACGCCGTCCGATCTAGGTGACATCCTCCTGGTTGGGAAATTGCCTTAGTTGTTCCTCCTAAGCAACTGATTTGAATTAGGATTTGTTTCTTTCTTTTCTTTCTTTCTCTTTCCTTCTTTCTTTCTTTCCTTCCTTCCTTCCTTCTCTCTCTCTTTCTTTCTTTCCTTCTTTCTTCTTTCTTTTTGCGTTTGCAGTTAGCTACTTGTTACTACTTGTCCAAACAGCTGGGGAACCTGGCCGGGCATGGTGGCTCACACCTGTCACCCCAGCACTTTGGAAGCTGGGAAGAGTGCTTGAGCCTAGGGGTTCCCGACCAGGCTGGGCAACATAGTGAGACTCCCCTTCTATGCAAAAAATTAAAAAATTAGCTGGGCATGGTGGTGTACACCAGTAGTCCCAGTGACTCAGGAGGCTAAAATGGGAGGATTGCTTCAGCCTGAGAGGTTGAGGCTGCAGTGAGCTATGATCCTGCCACTGCACTCCAGCCTGGGCAATAGAGCAAGACCCTGTCTCTTAATAATAATAATAATTATTATTATTATACTTCCCAGAGAGTATATTATTATTACTGTGTTATAAAATATAAACCTATTATAATGTATAATATATAATATTATACTGTAAATATTATATATTATTATGTATTAAATATTATATATCATCATTATATGTTAAATACTATATTATAATATATAAATATTATATAAGAATATAATGTAAATGTCATATAAAATATAATAAATATATTAGTATAATATATTAATAATATAATTATATATTAATTATGTTTTATATTACACATTAACATAGTAAAATATGTAATTAAATATATTATATTAATGTTAATTATAATATTTTAATTAATAATATGCTATTATTATTATTATTATTATTATATATTGGCCAAACGCAGTGGCTCACGCCTGTAATCCCAGCACTTTGGGAGGTGGAGGCAGGCGGATCACCTGAGGTCAGGAGTTCAAGACCAGCCTGACCAACATGGAGAAACCCCATCTCTACTAAAAATACAAAATTAGCCGGGCGTGGTGGCGGACACCTGTCATCCCAGCTACTCCGGAGGCTGAGGCAGGAGAATCGCTTGAACCCGGGAAGCAGAGGTTGTGGTGAGCTGAGATCATGCCTCTGCCCTCCAACCTGGGCAACAAGAGCGAAACTCCGTCTCAAAAAACATGTATATACATAATTATATATTAATATAATTAGTATTGTAGTAATATTATCACATAACAATATAGCATATAATTATTTTATTATTATAGAATTTTTATTATAAATTATTATAAAATTATTTTATTAATTATATTATTATATATTTTATTATTATAGAATTTTTATTACAAATTATATTTATTATAAAATTATTTATTATTATAAAATTTATTTATAAAATTTATTATGAAATTATTTATTATGAAATGTATTTATAAAATTATAAAATTATTTTATTAATTATATTATTATGTAATTATTTTATTATTATAGAATATTTTGTTACAAATTATATTTATTATAAATTATTTTATTAATTATTATAAAATAATATTTTATAATTATAAAATATCATTATGTTGTTATTATACAAAACAGTAGAGGAAGGCAAAGATATTTAAGGGTGTTTTATGTGGTACAATGAGTCTCCAAAACACACAGCCACGTACAGGATACGAAGCTCCACCTCCAGCCCCCTGGAGTGCCCAGAGCCGCCCTCTTCCCAGGCAATTGTCCCACAGACGCCTGTGAGAGAGACGGCACCAGCTTCTCCTCATCAAGGCGCCTTAACTTTCTGTAACTCTCTAATCATTCGGATGATTCCCAAACAGCAGTGTCAGAGGTGGGTAAAATGAGGCTGAGACCTTCTGGGCTGCATTCTCAGAAGGTTAAGGTTTTTTTTTTCTTTTTTTTAAGACAGAGTCTCGCTCTCTCACCCAGGCTGGAGTGCAACGGCATGATCTCGGCTCACCGCAACCTCTGCTTCCCGGGTTCAAGCCATTCTCCTGCCTCGGCCTCCTGAGTAGCTGGGATGACAGGCACCTGCCACCACGTCCTGCTAATTTTGTATTTTTAGTAGAGACGGGGTTTCGCTGCGTTGGTCAGGCTGATCTCGAACTCCTGACCTCAGGTGATCCTCCCGCCTCGGCCTCCCAAAGTGCTGGGATTACAGGCATGTGCCACCACATCCCCCTAACTTTGTATTTTTAGTAGAGACGGGGTTTCGCCATGTTGCTCAGGCTGGTCTCGAACTCCCAACCTCAGGTGATCCACCCGCCTCGGCCTCCCAAGGTTAAGGCATTCTAACCTACAGGATGAGATAGGAGGTTGGCACAAGACACAGGTCATAAAGACTTGCTGATAAAACAGCTTGCAATGAAGAAGCCGGCCAAATCCCGCCAAAACCAAGATGCTGAAGACAGTGACCTCAGGTCACACTCACTGCGTATTATACACTAATTGTAATTCATTTGCTGCTAAAAGACACTCCCACCAGCGCCAGGACGATTTACAGATGTCATAGCCACGCCAGGAAGTTACCCTGTATGTCCTAAAGACTGGAGGCATGAGGCCGGGCGCCGTGGTTCACGCCTGTCATCCCAGGCTGGTCTCGGACTCCTGACCTCAGGTCATCCACCCTCTTCAGCCTCCCAAATATCTTGTTTCTTAAAAGGCACCTTTGGGCCAGGCGCGGTGGCTCACGCCCGTAATCCCAGCACTTTGGGAGGCCGAGGCGGGTGGATCACGAGGTCAGGAGATCGAGACCAGCCTGGCTAAGACGGTGAAACCCCATCTCCACTAAACATACAAAAAATTAGCCGGGTGTGGTGGTGGGTGCCTGTAATCCCAGCTACTCGGGAGGCTGAGGCAGGAGAATCGCCTGAACCCTGGAGGTGGAGGTTGCGGTGAGCCGAGATCACGCCACTGCACTCCAGCCTGGGTGACAGAGCAAGACTCCGTCTCAAAAAAACAACCAACCAACCAAAAAAACAGGAGGGATGAATGATCCACCCCTTCTTTAGCATTTCATCAAGAAATAACCATAAAAATGGGCAGTCAGCAGGCCTCCCGGCTGCTCTGTCTATGGAGTAGGCATTCTTTTATTCGTCTACTTTCTTTTTGTTTGTTTCTTTTTTTCTTTCTTTTTTTTTTTTTTTTTTTTGAGACGGAGTCCCGCTCTGTCTGGACTCCATCTCCCATCTCATTGCTCTGGCTGGAGTGCAGTGGTGCAATCTCAGCTCATTGCAACCTCCGCCTCCCGGGTTCAAGCGATTCTCCTGCCTCAGCCTCCCTAGTAGCTGGGATTACAGGCACCTGCCACCACGCCCGGCTGATGTTTGTATTTTTAATAGAGATGGAGTTTCACCATGTTGGCCAGGCTGGTCTCGAACTCCTGACCTCCAGTGATCCACCTGCCTCCACCTCCCAAAGTGCTGGGATTACAGGCGTGAGCCATTGCAACCCGTCTCGCTCTGTCACCCAGGCTGGAGTGCAGTGGTGTGATCTCGGCTCACTGCAACCTCCGCCTCCCGGGTTCAAGCGATTCTCCTGCCTCAGCCTCCCAAGTAGCTGGGATTTCACGCACCTGCCACCACACCCAGCTAATGTTTGCATTTTTAATAGAGACAGGGTTTCACCATGTTGCCCGGGCTGGTCTCGAACTCCTGACCTCCAGTGATCCACCCGCCTTGGCCTCCCAAAGTTCTGGGATTACAAGTGTGAGCCACTGCACCCGTCTCGCTCTGTCACCCAGGCTGGAGTGCAGTGGCGCGATCTCAGCTCACTGCAACCTCCAACTCCCAAGTTCAGGAGATTCTCCTGCCTCAGCCTCCCGAGTAGCTGGGATTACAGGCACCCGCCACCACGCCCAGCTAATGTTTGTATTTTTAATAGAGACAGGGTTTCACCATGTTGCCCGGGCTGGTCTCGAACACCTGACCTCCAGGGATCCACCCACTTCAGCCTCCGAAAGTGCCGGGATGACAGGCGTGAGTCACCGCGCGACCGGCTTCTCTACTTTCTTAATAAACTTGCTCTCACTTTTCACTGTGGAGTCGTGCTGAATTCTCTTGCGTGAGATCCAAGAACCCTCTCTTGGGGTCTGGATCGGGACTCCTGTCCGGTAACAGAAGCACGTCGGTGTCCTGGCTACAAATGAAACCGCACAGAAAACGAATCAACCTGCGGGCTGAAACCCAGATCCCGATATTCCGACGGCTGCTTCCCCTGAGGACAAACACACCCTGACCGTCAGATGCTTGCTCCTTCCCCGCTGGAGATAAAGGAAGAGGGAAGAGACTTCCCCCTGCCGTCCTTGTCTTGCAGAGTTCTTTTCTCCATCCTTTTCAAATGCATGTAAGTCTCTTAAATATCTCCTCCAGGACCTGGGAACCACCTCTTTGAAATGTGATCTTCAAAGAGAAGAAAGAAAAGAACGCTTCACCTCCCAGTTTCTAGGAAGGATCAGGGTCAGACCTCAGCCGTTTTTGCAAATTCACATCCAGTCCCCAACATATGAGAAATTAGTTATATTTGTCTTGAGAACATGAATGGGACAGGGTTTTTTTGTGTGTTCAGCTCCACAAAAAGGCAACATTCTCTCTGTCTTTGCACCGGGTCAGCTGTGATGTGCGTCTCTTTTTAGTTTCATAAGATTTAAATAATAAAACTGGGGCCGGGCAGGGCGGCTCACGCCTGTAATCCCAGCAGATCCAGGCGGGTGGATCATCTGAGGAGTTCGATACCAGCCTGGCCAACATGGTGAAACCCCATCTTTACTAAATACAAAAAATTAGCTGGCTGTGGCGGTTAGCTCTTGTAGTCTCAGCTACTCAAGAGGCTTAGGCAGGAGAATCGCTTGAACACAGGAAGTGGAGGTTGCAGTGAGCCGAGATGGCGCCCCTGCACTCCAGCCTGGGCGACAGAGCGAGACTCTGTCTCAAATAATAATAATAATAATAATAATAATAATAATACAACTGTATAAGTGAATAAGCCAAAGCTTCACTTTTCTCTGCCTTCCATCCTATTCCTAAAAAAGATAGCTCCTAAGATTGAAAAAAAAAAAAAGCTACATACCTCCCTCAGAAGCAATTTGCGTATGGACAAAGGACACACAGCACTCAAAGGCACCCCTGTGCTCACTGAGATAAATGTATATCTGATTATCTCCTTTGCAAAAGGCTCATCACAAACTCAAAATATGGTCAGGTGCAGCGGTTCACACCTGTAATTCCAGCACTTTGGGAGGCCGAGGCGGGCGGATCACCTGAGGTCAGGAGTTCGAGACCAGCCTGGCCAATATGGTGAAACCCCGTCTCTACTAAAAATACAAAAATTAGCCGGGCGTGGTGGCAGGTGCCTGTAATCCCAGCTACTCGGGAGGCTGAGGCAGGAGAATCGCTTGAACCCGGGAGGCGGAGGTTGCAATGAGCCGAGATCGCACCCCTGCCCTCCAGCCTGGGTGACACAGCAAGACTCCATCTCAAAACAAAAGAAAAAAGGAACTCAAAAGAATGTGACTATTTATGTTGTACCTACCTATGACCTGGAAACCCCCTGCCCACTTCGAGTTGTCCCACCTTTTTTGAGACAGAGTTTTTCTCTTGTCACCCAGGCTGGAGTGCAATGGCGCCATCTCAGCTCACTGCAACCTCCACCTCTCGGGTTCAAGTGAATCTCCCACCTCAGCCTCTTGAGTAGCTGGGATTGTAGCAGGACCAGCCGCAGACAAAACTTCTCAGACACCGAGTTGTAGAAGGAAGGGCTTTATTCAGCTGGGAGCATCGGAAAGCTACTGCCTTAAAATCCCAGGTCTCCGAATGCACAATATCTGTCCTTTTTAAGGGCTCACAACACCCACAGACAAAACCTCTCAGACACCAAGTTGTAGAAGGAAGAGGTTTATTCAGCTGGGAGCAACACCAAGCTACTGCCTTAAAATCCCAGCTCTCCGAATGCACAATTTCTGTCCTTTTTAAGGGCTCACAACACCCACAGACAAAACCTCTCAGACACCAAGTTGTAGAAGGAAGAGGTTTATTCAGCTGGGAGCAACACCAAGCTACTGCCTTAAAATCCCAGCTCTCCGAATGCACAATTTCTGTCCTTTTTAAGGGCTCACAACACCCACAGACAAAACCTCTCAGAGACCAAGTTGTAGAAGGAAGAGCTTTATTCAGCTGGGAGCATCGGCAAGCTACTGTCTTAAAATCCCAGCTCTCCGAATGCACAATTTCTTTCCTTTTTAAGGGCTCACAACACTAAAGATTTTACATGAGAGGGTCGTGATTGATTTGAGCAAGCAGTGGGTACGTGACAGGGGCTGCATGCACCGGTGGTCAGAGAGAAACAGAACAGGGCAGGGAGTTTCACAATGTTCTTCTATACAATGTCTGGAATCTATGAATAACATCGGTTTCTAAGTCATGAGTTGATTTTTAACTACTGGGTTTAGGCTAGGCAGGTCCAGGCCTGGTTTCAGGCCTGGCACCAGGCTGCCTGCCTTTGGTTTTACTTCCTTGTTGTTTTTTCTTAAAACAGGTACTGGGTATAAAACAAAATAAAACAATATGAGAGGGTCTCTCTGTTCCCTCAGGATGACAGGCGCCCACCACCACACCTGGCTCATTTTTTGTATTTTTACTAGACACGGAGTTTCTCCATGTTGGCCAGGCTGGTCTCGAACTCCTGACCTCAGGCAATCCACCTGCCTCAGCCTCCCAAAGTGTTGGGATTACAGGCATGAGCCACCGTGACTTGCCCGATTTTCTTTGTTTTCTACCTTTCCAGAGTGGTCTTCTGGGTTGGTGAAGAGGTTCATGCTGGTAATCCCAGAACTTTGGGAAACTGAGGTGGGAAGATCACTTGAGGACAGAAGTTCAAGACCAGCCTGGCCAACATAGCAAGACCTCATCTCTACAAAAAAAAAAAAATTGTTTTAATTAGTCAGGAGTGGTGACAGGCACCTGTGATCCCAGGTACTTGGGAGGCTTAGGCAGGAGGATCAGTTGAGCCCAGGAGTACGAGGCTGCAGTGAGCTCAGATTGCACCACAGTACTCCAGCCTGGGTGACAGAGCCCATATTTCTAATAAAAATAAATAAATGTATTAAACGAGACTGGTTTCTATTTAATGCTATTTCTAGAATTAAATTCTATTTCATGCTCTTCCTTGAATTTAATTCCATTTAATTCTATTTCCAGAATTTAATTCTACTTAATGCTACCTCTGTCTTCTACTTAATCTATTGTAAAAGAGTTCGGTTAAGCTCACAGGTGAATTCCATGTCAGTGAGAGCCAGACCCCAACCTTACACCGAATCCCGTTCTCAGCAGGTGTCTACACATCCTCCTCCACAGCCTCATCTCATAGCTCCCCCTAGGAGAGCTCCAGGAAGGCCCTTCAGGGGCAGAACCCGCCCCGCCATGGCTTCCCAATGCCTCCCGGATTGGATGCACGGGGCTGCTGTGCCCCTGAAGACGTATTCCTCCTCCTTCGAGACCCCGTGAGTTACAATTCCTCTGCAGGATAAGTTCACCCACAGCCTCCCCCCGTTGAATTTTAAAGTTGAACCCTTTGCCAACCTCTCTCCCCCCAGAATCTCCTCCCCACTGACATTAAAATTCACCTTAATCAAAAACCACCTAAATTCGAAGGACGTTGGCCTCATGGCGAAGGTCAGCACGACCGTAAACCACCAATAACATCTCCGACCAGAAACATTCCAAACTCCTCACCGACCAGAAGACACGCCAGCCCTAAAGATAAACCCTCTCCAGCCACTTTGAAGATGCCAGCACCAAGATAAACACCCCTCCAGCCACCAGGATGATGCCAGACCTGAGATAACCCCCCTGCAGCTGCCAGGAGGATGCCAGACCCAAGATAACTCCCCTCCGGCTGGAAAAATGTCAGCACCAAGATAACCTGCCCTCTGCCCACAGACATTCCAACCCTGCCATAAACTTCTCCCCCACACAGAAACATTCCAAGCTTGGGATAAGCTGCCTCACCCTAAAACCGATATATACTCTTAGTCTGTAAGAGAAAAATTGGTGAGAAGCCCATCTCAGGTTTATTTTCTCTAAAGTAAATCTGTCTTTAACTGTTAAGCTGAATTTTATGTTTCTTTCCTCTTTCTTTAACTCTTATACCCACATGCCTGTCCCCATCCCCCCTTTTTTATTTTTAGTTTTATTTTTTATTTTAGAGGGAGTCTCCTTCTGTAGCCCAGGCTGGACTGCAATGGTGCAATCTCGGCTCACTGCAACCTCCGCCTCCTGTCCTGAAGCTGTTCCCAAAGCTGTTCCCAAAACCTACACTCCTCAGGGAACCTCCAAGTAGAAGAAGCAGGAATGACCTCCGAGGAATTTCATCGAACGCACCCTCGTGTAGCTGGATCCCCGAGCACAGTGGGGTATGGGACACACTGAATGGAGTTTTCCCCACAAATTCGTCCATGAACGCCCAAACCCCCGGGACCTCAGAATGTGACCTTATTTGGAAATAGGATTGTTGGAGACAGAGCACCTTTAAAGACGTGATTAAGGTAAAATGAGGTCACCACGGTGGGCCCTGATCCAATAGGACTGGGGTCCTTATAAGAAGAGGAGATGAGGACACAGACACACACAGAGGACGACCCTGTGAGGCCACAGGGAGAAGACGGCATCTCCAAGCCCAGGAGAGAGGCCTCAGGAGGAACCAGCCCTGCCCACACCTGGATCTCAGACCTCCAGACTCCAGGACTGTGGGAGAATCAATATCTGTTGTTTCTAAGCCACCCAGTCTATGGTATTCTGTGATAGCAGCCTGAGATGGACTAAGACATCTCATAACAAGAGGAGATGAGGACACAGACACACACAGAGGGACGACCCTGTGAGGGCACAGGGAGAAGACGGCGTCTGCAAGCCCAGGAGAGAGACCTCAGGAGGAACCAGCCCTGCCCACACCGGGATCTCAGACTTCCAGCCTCCAGGACTGTGAGAGAATCAATGTCTGTTGTATATAAGCCACCCAGGCTGGGGAACTTTGCTATGGAGGCCCCAGCAGACTCATATAGGGTACAAATCAATGGTGGTCATCTGTTGGATACACATTAAAATTGCTTTTTTTTTCTTTTTTGTTTAGACAATATAGTGAGACTCCATCTCTATGAAAAAACGAATGGAAATCCACATGCATGAGAAGGAACACGTTACGACAAATCTCAAAACATGTTTTGCATAGAAAGAAGCTACCTGTAAAGACGGGTACTTACGTTTATTAGAAGTTCTCCAACAGGCCAAACTCACCTAAGCTGTTAAAAGGCTGAGTGAGGCCGGGCGCGGTGGCTCACGCCTGTCATCCCAGCACTTTGGAAGACTGAGGCGGGCAGATCACAAGTTCAGGAGTTCGAGACCAGCCTGACCAACATGGTGAAACCCTATCTCTACAGAAAAAAATATAAAAATTAGCCGGGCATGGTGGCAGGTGCCTGTGGTCCCAGCTACTCAGGAGGCTGAGGCAGGAGAATGGTGTGAACGGCGTCAATCCGGGAGGCGGAAGTTGCAGTGAGCCGAGATTGTGCCACTGTACTCCAGCCTGGGCGACAGAACGAGACTCGGTCTCTAAATAAAAAAATAAAAATTAATACAATACAATACAATGCAATACAATACAATACAATACAATACAATACAATACAATACAATACAAAGGCTGAGTGATCCCTGGGTGGGTTTGAGGGATTGTAAAAACTCACAGAGCTTTGCAGTTATCACTGGAATACTTTTCTGTGTGTACTTTATTCTTCTGTCAAGAGTTCACTTTATTTTTCATTTTTTGTTTTGAGATGGAGTCTCGCACTGTCACCCAGGCTGGAGTGCAGTGGTGTGATTTCGGCTCACTGCAAGCTCCGCCTCTCGAGTTAACGCCATTCTCCTGCCTCAGCCTCCCAAGTAGATGGCAGTGCAGGTACGCGCCACCACGCCTGGCTAGTTTTTGTATTTTCAGTAGAGATGGGGGTTTCTCTATATCGGTCAGGCTGGTCTCGAACTCCTGACCTCAAGTGATCCACCCACCTCGGTCTGCCAAAGTGCTGGGATTAACAGGCATGAGTCACTGCGCCCGGCCAAGAGTTCACATTAAAAAAAAATTCACAATCCCAGCAGTTTGGGAGGCCGACGCGGGCAGATCACGAGGTCAAGAGTTCGAGACCAGCCTGGCCAACATGGTGAAACCCTGTCTCTACTGAAAATACAAAATTAGCCGGGCGTGGTGGCGGGTGCCTGTCATCCCAGCTACTCAGGAGGCTGAGGCAGGAGAATCGCTTGAACCTGGGAGGCAGAAATTGCAGTGAGCCGAGATCACGCCACTGCACTCCAGCCTGGGCGACAGAGCAAGACTCCGTCTCAACAACAACAAATTCACAATCATCTAGCCAGTTCAAGACCAGCCTGGCCAACATGGTGAAACCTCGTCTCTACTAAAAATACAAAAAATCAGCCAGGCGTGGTGGCGCCTGTAATCTCAGCTACTCAGGAGGCTGAGGCAGGAGAATCGCTTGAACCCGGGAGGCGGAGGTTGCAGTGAGCCGAGATCGCACCTCTGCACTCCAGCCTGGGCAACAGAGCAAGACTCAGTCTCACAAAATAAATAAATAAAATAAAATTTAAGAAACAGGTAAATAACTGACTAGAGCCCCTCCTGGTTTCAGCTCATCTCCAAAGATGACTGGAGGCGATCTCCTGCACCCCAGGGACTCCAGAAGTCACACCTTGGTTTCCCACTGTTCTCACCAAAAATAACCCGACCCCCTAACCTCCCTTTGAAATACCAGAAAAAAAAATCAGGACGGCTCACAGAGGCATCGCTGCTACACAGATATCTTCTTTGGCGCGAGGATGAATTTTAAATGAGCACAAGAAAAAGAGATGTTTCATGACAGGGATGCCAGGCACACCCCGCGGCCCCCTGGGATCACCAAAAATCTGGCAGCGGGGAGTCGCCGCCGTCTCACGAAGGGGACTGCAAGCATCCCAGGCAGGAGGGGACGGAGAGTGATGAGCTTTGCACCAACGGAAATAAAAATAGGACACTGTGTTACGGTCAGAATGACAAGCAAATCAGGCTGCACATTTAACTGTCTGTGTGCAGAAATGCAGATGGGCGCAGAAATGCAATAGAGGATGTTCTCCTGTTGCCTCCAAGTGAGTGAGGGCCTGGGGAACATCCTGCACCCGTCTGCCTGTGCTCCGGGAAGGAGGCCAGGAGGCAGGACCGGCCGGCCACCCTGCAGACGTCCAGCCAGCCGGAGACCGGTCTGCACCTGTCACAGGTGAGCAGCATTTGTTAGCACAGGCAGACGGGGTTTCACCTGTAATGCCCAACCTCGTTTTTACTAACCCTGTTTTTAGACTCTCCCTTTTCCTTTAATCACCTAGCCTTGTTTCCACCTGAATGGACTCTCCCTTAGCTAAGAGAGCCAGACAGACTCCATCTTGGCCCGTTCACTGGTAGCCCCTTCCTCAAGGACTTAACTCGTGCAAGCTGACTCCCAGCACATCCAAGAATGCAATCAACCGATAAGATACGGTGACAAGCAATATCCGCAATTCCCAGGAATGCGTCCGATTGATAACGCCCAAAGCCCCGCGTCTATCACCTTGTAATAGTCTTAAAGCCCCTGCACCTGGAACTGTTTACTTTCCTGTAACCATTGATCCTTTTAACTTTTTTGCCTATTTTATTTCTGTAAAATTGTTTTCACTAGACCCCTCCTCCCCTTTCTAAACCAAAGTATATAAAAAAAAAATCTAGCCCCCTCTTGAGCATTAGCCGTCTCTTCGCCACCGGCTAAATAAACGGACTCTTAATTCTTCTCAAAGTGTGGCATTTTCTCCAACTCGCTCAGGTACAACGCGGGAACATCCTTTACCCATCTGATGCCTGTGACAGGTGCAGAGCGGTCTCCGGCTGGCTGGACGTCTGGACATCTGGACGTCTGGAGGGCGGCTGGCCGGTCCTGCCTCCTGGCCTCCTTCCTGAAGCATCCAACCTTCCGGAGCTTCTCCGGGCCCTCCCCTTCCTTCCTTCTTTCCTCCTGTACTTGCCCAGAAATCGCCAGAAAGCTGCCACCGCGTTGACGGAAACAAAAACATTTTCTTCGGGAGTGCGCTGGGTGCGTTTAAACCGACCCCACTGTCTTCTTTCTAAAGCGGGATCTGGAAGGGATGCTGATACTTCTTTATTCAGGATCCTA
The DNA here is from genome assembly GCF_028885655.2 of Pongo abelii. Taxonomy (NCBI): domain Eukaryota; kingdom Metazoa; phylum Chordata; class Mammalia; order Primates; family Hominidae; genus Pongo; species Pongo abelii. The sequence continues at coordinate 253,760 of NC_072008.2, read as the reverse complement.
TACATTTATTTATTTATTTATTTATTTTTTGGCTCTTTTTCCTTCTAAGATGACAGTGAGGCTGTTAAGCATAATAATTGTCCCTGAGTGAGTCAGCCTCATTGTTCCAGTTTTGCCTCTAAGGCAGAGGTCAGGGGTCACCTGCTAAATCACGCACTATCCCCGAATCCCAGGTGAATGAGGCCGTTCCCAAACTGCTGCTAATGATTAAACCAGGCCGGCATGAAACGCAGGCTCTAAATTGCGATTATTTGAATGATGGATGGCGTGTCTAATGAGACATTATTGCCACCAGTGACCTTCTGGGCTGAAGACCGCTTCAATATAAGCAACACCTCTCATGCAGCCGGTGTGACGGCCGTGTGCACCTGTGTGTGCGTGTGTGATGCGTGCACCTGTGTGTGTCCTCTGTCTCTCTAGAGCTTGTCTCCGATTCTTTGAATGCCATCACTGGATGGGTCATCTGACCAGTCCCCTTAATTAGACCATTTTAATACACCTGGGCTGAAAATGCCCCACCCATAAAATACTCACGGGGTTAAACTTGAGTTCCCGTGCGTGCGTGTCCTCGTCCTCCATGGTAGGGAAAAAGAAAAAGAAACAGGAGAGAAAGGGGTTATCACCGGGAAGCCACTCACACATGCAGATGTAATTAAGTTGAGGAACTTGAGGTGAGATCATCCTGGATTAGGGAGGGTTCCAAATGCAGTGACAGGTGTCCTTGTAAGAGACAGAAGAGGAGACACAGACACAGAGGAGAAGGCCACGTGGAGAAGGAGGCAGAGACTGGAGTGATGCGGCCACAAGCTCAGGGATGCCTGGAGCCCCCAGGAGCTGGGAGAGGTGGGAAGGGTCCTGCCCTAGAGCCTCAAGAAGGAACAAAACACAATTGTAGTGGGTTGGATCATGACCTCCAAAAGATATGTCTGTGTTCTCATCCGTAAACTTGTGAATAGAATCTCATTTGGAAATAATGTCTTTGCAGATGTAATGAAGTTGAGGATCTCGAGGTGAGATGATCCTGGATTAGGGTGAACCCTAAATGCAATGACAGGTGTCCTTCTAAGAGACAGAAGAGGAGACACAGACACAGAGGAGAACGCCACGTGGAGAAGGAGGCAGAGACTGGAGTGATGCGGCCACAAGTCCAGGGACACCTGGAGCCCCCAGGAGCTGGGAGAGGCAGGAAGGATCCTGCCCTAGAGCCTCAAGAAGGAACAAAACACAATTGTAATGGGTTGAATGATGACCTCCAAAAGATATGTCTGTGTTCTCATCCGTAAACTTGTGAATAAAATCTAACTTAGAAATAAGGTCTTTGCAGATGTAATTGAGTTGAGGATCTTGAGGTGAGATCATCCTGGATAACGGTGGGCTCTAAATGCAATGACAGGTCCTCATCCTCCGTGGTAGGGAAAAATAAAAAGGAACAGGAGAGAAAGGGGGTGTCTCTGTGAAGCCACCCACACATGCAAAAGTCGCTGAGAAGCAATTCGTAGAAAGCCGTGCAAATGAAGCTTCTGGTGGCCGAAGCCGAGGCTGAAAGACAAGCTCAGGGGAGGGTCTCTGGAGTGAAAGGAAGCCGTCTGCACCCAGGGAAGGACAGGTGGTCTCCAAGATGGCCTCAGTGCAGATCAACAAGGATGAGAGCACATGACAAGCCCCACCCCACCCAACCCGGTGACCCCCACAGACCCAGGGCTCAGGTGGACTTTGACACAGGGCCCTGTGTCAGGGCTGCCCTGGATAGGACCCACGGGGGTCTTTGTGTCCTACGAGATTGGTTAGGTTAGGCTGCAAGGGGCGGGACACAGAAGCCGTCAGAGCTCAGAAAGCAGGAAGCCATCTGCGCAGGCAAGAGCCACGGCGGGTCCCCATCCAGGATACATGGGCACCTCTGGGGGTCGGGACGTGCTGGTCTGGCTGAAAGGGAACATCTTGTGATTCAAGCAAACCAGCCTGCAAGAAACAGCAGGAGTCCCGGGCGGTGGGTACACGCCTCTGCGGCAGTTCCACATCAGACCTAGTCCCAGCCCTTCTCACCTGTCCAGGCTCCAGGATCCCAGAGGGAGGCAGAAGACCCAGCAGATGCTGAGACGCGGCACTTGGACTCCCATTCCAGAACTATCAGGGGCTTCGGACACCAACGTCCCCTTCAGCGAGACTATTGCTCCAGGAGTCTCCTCTGGTGGCCACAACAAACTGCCACAAACCAGGAGTCTTAAAACTTCACAAATTCATCCTCTGCCACTCATGGACAGTGAGAATCTGAGGTACAGGTGTCTCAGAGCCACGCTGTCTCTGCAGGCTCTAGGGAAGGGCCCTTCCTGCCTCTCCCAGCTCCTGGGGGCTCCAGGCATCCCTGGGCTTGTGGCCGCGTCACTCCAGTCTCTGCCTCCGTCTCCATGTGGCCTTCTCCTCTGTGTCTGTGTCTCCTCTTCTGTCTCTTAGAAGGATGCCTGTCATTGGATGTAGGGCTACTCTGATCTCCTATGACCTCATCCTAATTTAATGACATCTCCAAAGACCCTGTTTCCAAGTATGCTCCCATTCCCAGGTCTGAGGTTGACATATCTTTTGGTGGCCCTCATTTGCCCCATCCCAGAAGTCTGAGATGAAGGTGTCTCAGGGCCGTGTTTCCTCTGGAGGTTCTAGGGGAGGATCCTTCCTGCCTCTTCCAGCTCCTGGGGCTCCAGGCATCCCTGGGCTTGTGGCCGCATCACTCCAGTCTCTGCCTCTGTCTCCAGGTGGCCTCCTCCTCTGTGTCTGTGTCTCTTTTTCTGTCTCTTAGAAGGACCCCCGTCATTGGATGTAGGGCCCGCCCTAATCCAGGATGATTTCATCATAACTTATCTCTTAATTACATCTGCAAACATCCTTTTTCCAGAATAGCTCCTATTCAAAGATTGCAGGTTGATATAGGCTGAACTGTGTTCCTCTCCCCAATCCCCAAACATTCATATATTGTAACCTTAACTTGCAGTTTCTCAGAATGTGTATTTGGAGATGGGGGGGTCTTTAAAGAGGTGATTCAGGTAAAATGAGGTCACTAGGGTGGGCCCTGATCCTATAGGACTGGTGTCGTTGTAAGAAGAGGAGATGAGGACACAGACATACACAGAGAGATGACCCTGAAAATAGAAAATAATGAATGGAATGGAATGGAATGAAGTGAAATGGAATGGAAGAGAGTAGAATAGAAAATAATGAATGGAATGGAATTGAATGAGGTGAAATGGAATAGAATGGAAGAGAATAGAATAGAAAATAATGAATGGAATTGAATGGAATAGAACAGAATAGAAAATAATGAATGGAATGGAATGGAATAGAAAATAATGAATGGAACGGAATGGAATAGAATAGAATAGAAAATAATGAATGGAATGAATGGAATAGAATAGAATAGAAAATAATGAATGGAATGGAATGGAATAGAAAATAATGAATGGAATGGAATGGAATAGAATAGAATAGAAAATAATGAATGGAATGGAATGGAATAGAATAGAATAGAAAATAATGAATGGAATGGAATGGAATAGAAAATAATGAATGGAATGGAATGGAATAGAATAGAAAATAATGAATGGAATGGAATGGAATAGAATAGAATAGAAAATAATGAATGGAATGAATGGAATAGAATAGAATAGAAAATAATGAATGGAATGGAATGGAATAGAAAATAATGAATGGAATGGAATGGAATAGAATAGAAAATAATGAATGGAATGGAATGGAATAGAATAGAATAGAAAATAATGAATGGAATGGAATGGAATAGAAAATAATGAATGGAATGGAATAGAATAGAAAATAATGAATGGAACGGAATGGAATAGAATAGAATAGAAAATAATGAATGGAATGAATGGAATAGAATAGAATAGAAAATAATGAATGGAATGGAATGGAATAGAAAATAATGAATGGAATGGAATGGAATAGAATACAATAGAAAATAATGAATGGAATGGAATGGAATAGAAAATAATGAATGGAATGGAATGGAATAGAATAGAAAATAATGAATGGAATGAATGGAATAGAATACAATAGAAAATAATGAATGGAATGGAATGGAATAGAAAATAATGAATGGAATGGAATGGAATAGAATAGAAAATAATGAATGGAATGGAATGGAATAGAATAGAATAGAAAATAATGAATGGAATGGAATGGAATAGAAAATAATGAATGGAATGGAATGGAATAGAATAGAAAATAATGAATGGAATGGAATTGAATAGAATAGAATAGAAAATAATGAATGGAATGGAATGGAATAGAATAGAAAATAATGAATGGAATGGAATAGAATAGAATAGAAAATAATGAATGGAATGGAACGGAATAGAATAGAATAGAAAATAATGAATGGATGGAATAGAACAGAATAGAAAATGATGAATGGACTGGAGTTGAATGGAATAGAAAATGATGAATGGAATGGAATTGAATGAAGTGAAAAGGAGTAGAATAGAATAGAAAACAGTGAATGGAATGGAATGGAATGGAATAGAATAGAAAATAATGAATGGAATGGAATGGAATAGAATAGAAAATAATGAATGGAATGGAATTGAATAGAATAGAATAGAAAATAATGAATGGAATGGAATGGAATAGAATAGAAAATAATGAATGGAATGGAATGCAATAGAATAGAATAGAAAATAATGAATGGAATGGAATGGAATAGAATAGAATAGAAAATAATGAATGGATGGAATAGAACAGAATATAAAATGATGAATGGACTGGAGTTGAATGGAATAGAAAATGATGAATGGAATGGAATTGAATGAAGTGAAAAGGAATAGAATAGAATAGAAAATAGTGAATGGAATGGAATGGAATGGAATGGAATAGAATAGAAAATAATGAATGGAATGGAATGGAATGGAATGGAATACAAAATGATGAATGGAATGGAATTGAATGAAGTGAAATGGAATGGAATAGAATAGAATAGAAAATAATGAATGGAATGGAATGGAATAGAAAATAATGAATGGAATGGAATGGAATAGAATAGAATAGAAAATAATGAATGGAATGGAATGGAATAGAATAGAATAGAAAATAATGAATGGATGGAATAGAACAGAATATAAAATGATGAATGGACTGGAGTTGAATGGAATAGAAAATGATGAATGGAATGGAATTGAATGAAGTGAAAAGGAATAGAATAGAATAGAAAATAGTGAATGGAATGGAATGGAATAGAATAGAAAATAATGAATGGAATGGAATGGAATGGAATAGAATAGAAAATAATGAATGGAATGGAATGGAATAGAATAGAATAGAAAATAATGAATGGATGGAATAGAACAGAATATAAAATGATGAATGGACTGGAGTTGAATGGAATAGAAAATGATGAATGGAATGGAATTGAATGAAGTGAAAAGGAATAGAATAGAATAGAAAATAGTGAATGGAATGGAATGGAATAGAATAGAAAATAATGAATGGAATGGAATGGAATGGAATGGAATACAAAATGATGAATGGAATGGAATTGAATGAAGTGAAATGGAATGGAATAGAATAGAATAGAAAATAATGAATGGAATGGAATGGAATAGAATAGAAAATAATGAATGGAATGGAATGCAATAGAATAGAATAGAAAATAATGAATGGAACGGAATTGAATGGAATAGAACAGAATAGAAAATAATGAATGGAATAGAATGCAATGGAATGAAATAGAACAGAAAATAATGAATGCAATAGAGCAGAATAGAAAATAATAGAATGGAATGAAATGCAATGGATGGGAGGGAACTGACTAGAAAATAGAATAAATGTGTGCCAATACGGATGCTGGATAACACAGGTAAAATAGGACAGAGAAGAAGAGAATGGAAAAAATAGAATGCAATGGAATGGAATGGAAGAGAAAATAATAGAACTGAATGGAATAGAAAAGAATGAGTGGAATGGAATAGAATAAAAAACAATGAATGGAATAGAATAGAATAAAGTGGAAGAGAATAGAAAGTAATGAGTGGAATGGAATGAAGTGAAATGGAATGAAATAGAATAGAATAGAAAACAATGAATGGAATAAAATGGAATAGAATGCAATGGAATGAAATAGAATAGAAAACAATGAGGCCAGGCACGGTGGCTCACGCCTGAAATCTCAGCACTTTAGGAGGCTGAGGCGGGTGGATGACGAGGTCAGGAGTTTGAGATCAGCCTGGCTAACATAGCAAAACCCTCTCTCTACTAAAAATACGAACTTTTTTTTTTTTTTGAGACAGAGCCTCGTTCTGTTGCCCAGGCTGGAGTGCAATGGTGCGATCTTGGCTCACTGCAACCTCTGCTTCCCGGGTTCAGGCGATTCTCCTGCCTTAACCTCTGGAGTAGCTGGGATTACAGGCATGCACCACCATGCCCGGCTAATTTTTGTATTTTTTTTAGTAGAGACAGGGTTTCTCCATGTTGGTCAGGCTGGTCTTGAACCCCTGACCTCAGGTGATCCACCCTCCTCATCTTCCCAAAGTGCTGGGATTACAAGCATGAACCACTGTGCCCAGCCAGACATTTTTTTTTTTTTTTAAGTAGATAGGAAGTAGGATTTATTGCTGAGTATTAAGACGGGACTGGTCTCGAACTCGTGACCTCAGGATCCACCTGCCTTAGCCTCCCAAAGTGCTGGGATTACAGGTGTGAGCCACTGCGCCTAGCCCCAGCCCCCTCTTAATACTTACCTGCAGATAACCAGCCAGAGCGCATCCCTTTATTTCAGCCCATCCCTTTATTTCCCAGAAGGAATACTTTCTTTTTTTGGGGGGGGGGATGGAGTCTCGCTCTGCCACCCAGGCCGGACTGCAGTGGTGCAATCTCAGCTCACTGCAAACTCTGCCTCCCAGGTTCAAGCAATTCTCCTGCCTCAGCCTCCTGAGTAGCTGGGACTACAGGCACCCACCACCACACCTGGCTAATTTTTAGTATTTTTAGTAGAGACGGGGTTTCACGGTATTAGCCAGGATGGTCTCGATCTCCTGACCTCGTGATCCACACGCCTCGGCCTCCCAAAGTGCTGGGATTACAGGCGTGAGCCACCGTGCCCGGCCAAGGAATACTTTTAGTTAATCTATAATCTATAATCTATAGAAACAATGCTTATCAGTGGCTTGCTGTCAATAAATACGTGGGTAAATCTCTGTTCAAGGTTCTCAGCTCTGAAGGCTGAGACCCCTGATTTCCCACCTCACACCTCTATATTTCTGTGTGTGTGTCTTTAATTCCTTTAGCACCGCTGGGTTAGGGTCTCTCCGACCGAGCTGCTCTCGGCATTTACCAATAAATCCTACTTCCTGTCTAGAAGGAACTTTAACAAATTTATAAGAAAGTTCTGATTGAGACAGAACATGTGGCATGTGTAACGCGAACCACGGGTGACAATTATGGAGCATGATTTTATGCCCCTTTAGGACACAGAACTCTTGCTTGCTCTGAAGAGCAGCCGTCACATCGCCCAGAATGTTTTCACGCCACTCTGAAAACAGGCAGGAGGGTCTGTGTCCTGGAAACACTCCAGGCCGTTCACCCACCCAGCGGCCGTGGGGAGGGTGGATAGCAGTGCAGGAATTCAATGTATGAGCGTGGACCTCCTGGAGCATTTCCAGAGGGACAGTTGCTTGGGACATGGTCCGTGCCGGATGCTGACATCTCCAGGTAAGTGCTGGAGATCCATGACACACACCGTGCCATGACCAGAATATCCAGAAGATGCCCAGGAAAGGGTTCCCCAGCCCCGGCCAATAATGGTGTCTCAGGAGAGGCGGCACTTCTGTAGTTCCAAGGGCAAAGGAAGCTGGAACAGAAGGCAGGGGGAGGGAGGGAGCCGTGCAGTACCCTCAGGAATGGGGGTGACTCGGCATCCTCAAAGCAGGAAGAGGGGACAGGATCAGCTGTGGGAAGAGCCCTCAGGCCAGGCGAGGAAGCTCAGAGGGTCTCCAGTGCCCAGTGGTGAATCGCAGGGGACTCCAGGCGGGTGGCAAGCTTGAGTTTCACAGGAAACACCGTAGAGGGTGGTTACGGGCAGAAGAGCAGTCGCAGGTACAGTCATGACGGAGCATGAACCAGTGGGTGTGGAGGAGGTGAGGGGTGCACAGAGCTGGGGGGTGCAGGGTTCTTATAGGGAGGGAGGGAGGTGGCAGGTGCAGTCATGATGGATCCTGGACTATGGAGGAGGAAAGAGAAAGACAGAGGAGGGAGGAGCCCCTGAAGTCTGGGGACCAGTGGGTGTGGGGGTGAGGGATGGACAGGGCTACAGGGTGCAGAGTTCTTATAGGAAGTGAGGTCATGGGTGCCACGATGATGGAGCATGAACCAGGGGGTGTGGGGATGAGGGGTGCACAGAGCTGGGGGGTGCAGGTTTCTTATAGGGAGGGAGGGAGGTCGCACGTGCAGTCATGATGGGTCCTGGACTATGGAGGAGGAAAGAGAAAGACGGAGGAGGGAGGAGCCCTTGGACTCTGGGGACCAGTGGGTGTGGGGGTGAGGGGTACACAGAGCTGTGGGGTGCAGGGTTCTTATAGGGAGGGAGGGAGGTCGCACGTGCAGTCATGATGGGTCCTGGACTATGGAGGAGGAAAGAGAAAGACGGAGGAGGGAGGAGCCCTTGGACTCTGGGGACCAGTGGGTGTGGGGGTGGTGAGGGGTGCACAGAGCTGGGGGGTGCAGGGTTCTTATAGGGAGGGAGGGAGGTGGCACGTGCAGTCATGACGGGTCCTGGACTATGGAGGAGGAAAGAGAAAGATGGAGGAGGGAGGAGCCCTTGGACTCTGGGGACCAGTGGGTGTGGGGGTGGTGAGGGGTGCACAGAGCTGGGGGGTGCAGGGTTCTTATAGGGAGGGAGGGAGGTCACAGGTGCAGTCATGATGGGTCCTCGACTATGGAGGAGGAAAGAGAAGGAGGAGGGAGGAGTCCTTGGACTCTGGGGACCAGTGGGTGTGGGGGGTGAGGGGTGCACAGGGCTGGGCAGTACAGCGTTCTCACTTGGAGACCTGGGTGGTTCCTGAGTGGTCCCAGTTTCTGCCTGAGGCCGGTACATGAAGGAGCAGCCCCCAGAGAGGGGCCGTGAGGAGGAGAAGATGAGTTTGAGGACCTGCGGTGCAGACACACCCCCCTGAGCAGTTGTCTGTGCGGACTGGGGTCTCGGGAGAGCGCTTCTCTCGGAGTTACACGCTTGGATGTCTTTGACGGATAAACGTTGAATGCTGAACGTGGATGATTCTACTTGGGAGCATTGAACACTGACCATCGACGGAGTCACCCGGGAAGAGCTTGCAAAGGCGGCTGCCGCTGAGGCCCCAGTGACGGGAGGGTGGAGCCTCTTAAAGTTAACAAGGATGGGAGGGTTAGGGCAGGAGGGTTGTGAGTCCAGACAGAGGCTGCTCTACAGGGTTGAGTCCTGTGAACATCTCAGAAAGTCAAGGAAAGAAATCGGTCTTGGGGTTTGGCCCAGCGAGCTCCTAGGTGCATCACGCGAGGTCAGAGGAGGCCCAGATGGCAGGCAGCAAATGAGATGGACTGTATGAGACTCGCGCCTCCTCGGAGCTCAGCCCAGCAGTGAACAGGAGGGGCCACAGTGAGGACAGCCCAGCCTGCTTCCTGCTGCTTAGAAACCTTCACAGGTGGCCGGGTGCACTGGCTCACGCCTGTCATCCCAGCACTTTGGGAGGCCAAGGCGGGCGGATCACCAGAGGTCAGGAGTTGCAGACCAGCCTTACCAACATAGGGAAACCCTGTCTCTATTAAAAATACAAAAATTAGCCCGGCGTGGAGGCGGGTGCCTGTAATCCCAGCTACTCGGGAGGCTGAGGCAGGAGAATCGCTTGAACCCAGGAGGTGGAGGTTGCAGTGAGCCGAGATCACACCACTGCACTCCAGCCTGGGCGAAAGAGTGAGACTCTGTCTCAAAAAAAAAGAAAAGAAAAAAAAAATCTTCATAGGGGCCATTGAGCACAGAAAGACTGCCCTCCCTGAGGTGCCGTTGAGGTCTCTCCATGCAGGGACTGGGGTGGGTTAAATGGTGCCACACCCTCCTCCAAAGATGCATCAACCTGCAACCTTGGTACAGGCAGTTATTTGGAAATAGGGTCTTTGCAGATGTAATAAGTGAAGGATTGTAGGATGAGGTCATCCTGGATTACAACTGGCCCTAAATCCTATGACCAGTGTCCTTCTAAGAGACAGAAGAGGAGACACAGACACAGAGGAGGAGGCCACGTGGAGACGGAGGCAGAGACTGGAGTGATGCGGCCACAAGCCCAGGGACGCCTGGAGCCCCCAGGAGCTGGGAGAGGCAGGAAGGACCCTCCCCTAGAGCCTGCAGGAGGAACTGGATACAATTGTAGTTGATTGAACTGTGATCTTCCAAAAAGATGCATCGGTCCATTTCCTAATACCCAGAACCTGTGAATAGGACCTCATGTGGAAATAGGGTGTTTCTAATAAGGTTCTTGAGATGAGAGCATCCTGGAGTAGGGTGGGCCCTAAATGCAATGACAGGCGTCCTTCTAAGAGACAGAAGAGGAGACACAGACACAGAGGAGGAGGCCACATGGAGACGGAGGCAGAGACTGGAGTGATGCGGCCACAAACCCAGGATGCCTGGAGCCCCCAGGAGCTGGGAGAGGCAGGAAGAACCCTCCCCTAGAGCCTCTGGAGGGAGCTCAGCCCTGAGACCCCTTCATCTCAGACTCCTGGTCTCCAGGACTGGGAGAGGATAAATTTCTGTTGTTTTAAGCTCCCAATATCAGTGAATGAGACCTTCTTTGAAAATAGGGTCTTTGCAGACACGGTTAACTCAAGAAGTTTGAGATGAGATCATCCTGGAGTAGGGTGGGCCCTAAATGCAATGACAGGTGTCCTTCTAGGAGACAGAGGAGGAGACACAGACACAGAGGAGGAGGCCACATGGAGAGGGAGGCAGAGACTGGAGTGATGCGGCCACAAGCCCAGGGACGCCTGAAGCCCCCAGGAGCTGGGAGAGGCAGGAAGGACCCTCCCCTAGAGCCTCTGGAGGGACTATGGTCCTGCGTACACCTTGATGTCAGACTCCTGGACGCCAGGACTGGGAGAAAACATGTTGCTGTCGTTAGAACCCCAGAAACTCGTACAATACAGGGCCCAAGACCACTGCCTTCCTTCCCCTTCTTCCCCAGGAGCCTGTCCCTACCAAAAAAAAAAACAAAAAGGTTAGCCAGGCATGGTGGTGCGTGCCTGTGCTCCCAGCTACTCGGGAGGCTGAGGCAGGAGCATTGCTTGAGCCCAGGAGTTGGAGGTTACAGTGAGCTATAATCAGAGCACTGCTCTCCAGCCTGGGTGACAGAGCAAGACTTCGTGTCTACAAAAGTAAAAATAAATCAACGAAACACAGACGAAGACGGAAACACAGGAAATGCGTGACATAGAAAGCACGTAGAAAATAAATAACAAACTGGGAGACTGAAGTCCCTCCTAAAATCCTCATAAACCAGCCAAAAGAAGGAAGAAAAATTGGCGCTTGCTACAACAAACATGAGTCTTGGAGCAGTGACGAAGCCAGACGCAAAAAGATAAACACACTGGGGCTGGGAGCGGTGGCTTACTCCTGTTATCCCAGCACTTTGGGAGGCCGAGGCGGGTGGATCACGAGGTCAGGAGATCGAGACCTTCCTGGCTGACATAGTGAAACCCTGTCTCTACTAAAAGTACAAAAAAAATAGCCAGATGTGGTGGCGGCTGCCTGTAGTCCCAGCTACTCGGGAGGCTGAGGCAGGAGAATGGCGTGAACCCGGGAGGCGGAGCTTGCAGTGAGCTGAGATCGAGCCCCTGCACTCCAGCCTGGGTGACAGAGCAAGACTCCGTCTCAAAAAAAAAAAAGATAGACACTGTGGGATTCCATTTATAGGAGGTCCCTGGAGTCCTCAGAGTCATGCAGATGGAGAGTAGGTTGGTGGCAGCTGGGGAAAGGGAGTGAGTGTGTAAGGGGAACAGCGTTTCTGTTTGGGAAGATGAGAAACTTCCGGAGATATGGATGGTGGTGTTGATTGCAGAAGCTAAATGCAGTTCAAACCGCTGAGCTATGCACTTAAACAGGGTGAATGCCGGCCGGGCACGGCAGCTCACGCCTGTCATCCCAGCACTTTGGGAGGCTGAGGTGGGTGGATCACCTGAGGTCAGGAGTTCGAGACCAGCCTCACCAACATGGGGAAACCCCATCTCTACTAAAAATACAAAAAATTAGCCAGGCTTGGTGGCGGGCGCCTGTAATCCCAGCCACTCGGGAGACTGAGACAGGAGAATCACTTGAACCCAAGAGGCAGAGGTTGCAGTGAGCCGAGATCGTGCCACTGCACTCCAGCCTGGGCGACAGAGCGAGACTCCGTCTCAAAACAAAAAACACGGTTAACCCCGTACACTTTGTGTTATGTGCATTTTACCACAATTTGAAAAACACCAGAGGCCGGGCGCCGTGGCTCACGTCTGTCATCCCAGCACTTTGGGGGAGGCTGAGGCGGGTGGATCACCTGAGGTCAGGAGTTCAAGGCCAGCCTCACCAACACGGGGAAACCCCGTCTCTACTAAAACACTGGGGCAAAAGTGTCAGGAAGTGGCAGATTAAGGAAAGGAAATGGTACGATTTTCTGGCTGGAAACGGGGGTGCTCTGTAGCCGTCACCTCTGGGTAAACAGCTCCTGACATGTGTTCAATAGAATTACATTAAAACAAGTGGGTTGTGATTGATAACCTAATATCCAGACCGTGTGGATCATCTATCACCAGGAGTATATTAATTATTCAAAGGAGCTCCCTTATCTAAGAATCAATGCTGGAAATGAAGCAGCAAGACGTCCAATCCTCCGCAGACTCCAACAACACCATAAAATACAAATACTAAATAACTTCCACCCGTAATCACCGGCGTAATAAGATCCATCTATTTACCTGTCAAAGACCCGGCACGATTTCATTTTACAAAAGGATAATTGAATACATTTTGAAGTACTTATTTTATTTTGCACAAAACGACTTGTGCCTGTTTTAAAGGAGTCGTTAAGGCTGAAATGTGAAACGGATGTTTACGTGTCGACAGCTCCGTCCAGGATAAGGCGCAGAACCGAATACAGATCCTCGTCCACGTGACAGGGCCTTAAAAATGGTCACTGGGGTGCAGTCCAGCTGGGAGAACCCCGAATCTCTGAGAACTCAAAAACCCCGTTCAGAGTCATCATCTTTGCTTTATTTATTATAATGTTGTGTGTTTTGTATTTTTTGTTGAGATGGGGTCTTGCTATGTTGTCCAGGTTCAAGAGATTCTTCCAGTCAGGCTCCCAACTGGCTAGGACAATGAGCACAAGTCACCTCACCCACCTCCTTTTAAATTTTTTTTTTTTTTTTTTTTTTTTGAGCAAAGACGAAGTCTTGCTCTGTCGCCAGGCTGGAGTGCAGTGGCATGATCTTGGCTCACAGCAATCTCCGCCTCCCGGGTTCAAGTGATTCTCCTGCCTCAGCCTCCTGAGTAGCTGGGACTACAGCCACGCACCACCACACCTGGCTAATTTTTGTATTTGTATTTGTATTATTGCTATTTTTTTTTTTAGATGGAGTCTCGCTCTGTCACCCCGGCTGGAGTGCAGTGGCGTGATCTCGACTCACTGCAGCCTCTGCCTCCCGGGTTCAAGTGATTCTCCTGCCTCAGCCTCCTGAGTAGCTGGGATTACAGCCACGCACCACCACACCTGGCTAATTTTTGTATTTGTATTTGTATTATTGTTATTTTTTTTTTAGATGGAGTCTCGCTCTTGTTGCCCAGGCTGGAGTGCGGTGGCGTGATCTCAGCTCACTGCAAGCTCTACCTCCTGGGCTCAAGTGATTCTCCTGCCTCAGCCCCCAGAGTAGCTGGAATTACAGGTACCACCACACACCCAGCTAATTTTTGTATTTTTAGTAGAGATGGGGTTTCAGCACGTTGGCCAGGCTGGTCTCAAACTCCTGACCTCGTGATCCACCCGCCTTGGCCTCCCACAGTGCTGGGATTACATGCGTGAGCCACCGCGCCCGGCCAACATTTCATTCCACATCACACCCGCAAATCCCTGAACCATGAGGCATTTGTCCATCGACCCCAACAGTGTGGGAAACAGGCCACTCCCAAAACAAAGGTCTGTGGAACGGGTCTCCCCGCCACCTCAGAGCCCCGGCCGCTTTGCTCCATACCCGGGTACTGAGACATTCCTCCTCACCTTCAAAAATACGCCAGTTTGGATGAGAAAATATAGCAACATCCTCTCTGTGCTTGAGGGAAAAAAAAAGATCCTCAAAATCCTATGTTTTTAATAAGCAGTAACTGATGCATTTTAATACGCTACAGGGAAAAGTGTGTTTAAGACAATTTACTTTTTTTTTTTACATTTTGTCTTAAGTTCTGGGATACACGTGAAGAATGCGCAGGTTTGTTACACAGGTATCCATGTGCCATGTATGCACCCATCAACCCATCATCTACATTAGGTGTTTGTCCTAATGCTCTCCCTCCCCTTGGCCCCCACCCCCCGACAGGCCCCGGTGTGTGATGTTTCCCTCCCTGTGTCCCTGTGTTCTCATTGTTCAACTCCCACTTATGAGTGAGAACATGCGGTGTTTGGTTTTCTGTTCCTGTATTAGTTTGCTGAGGATGATGGTTTCCAGCTTTGTCCATGTCTCTGCAAAGGACATGAACTCATCCTTTTTCACGGCTGCGTAGTATTCCACGGTGTATATGTGCCACATTTTCTGTATCCAGTCTATCGCTGATGAGCATTTGGGTTGGTTCCAAGTCTTTGCTGTTGTGAACGGTGCAGCAATAAATATACGTGTGCACGAGTCTTTATCGTAAACTGATTTATAATCCTTTGGGTATATTCCCAGTGAGGGGATTGCTGGGTCAAACGGTATTTCTAGTTCTAGATCCTTGAGGAATCACCACACTGTCTTCCACAATGGTTGAACTGATTTATTTACACTTACACCGATTTGCCTTAGATACAGCTACAGAATAGCCAGGCAGGAAAAAAGCACATATACATCAGCCCAGAAGGACTCGCCTAGATCATTTTTACGTTAAACAAAGCAAAAAATAATAATAATAAAATTAAAATAATAAAGGAGACAGACTTTGTGATTGCAAATCTGTTTGAATGTCTCTTGGGTGTTATTTTTTCCCCACCCGCCCCGCCCGCTCCAATTTATTGCTGAAATCAGCCGGATAAATGGTGGCTCAAGAAGTCAGGCTCTCTGGCTCTCTGGTATCCAATTATCTCCTCCTTTCCTAACCAGAAACAACAGGTGTCCAACAGGTCTGCAAACAGCGTAGAAAAAAATACATATCCAGTCGTTTAAAAATTGTAAATCTATGCCGTATGAATTTAAACCAGACGTGCTTCAGCTGAGGGGCAGGCTGGTTGAGTTCCAGCCAACGGTTTCAAATAGTAAGGGCAAGAATAGCTCTCATTATATTTCCTTAGCAGACTGTTATCCTAGGAAATCTTTGCTTAAAGGTGCCAGTGGCCAGTTAATGATAGTTGCCTTCCCCAAAGTCAAAGCTATTTTGTGAAAAGGAGTGTGTGACACTATTTGCTGCATTTAGGAAACTGCATTATTTAGAATGAATCTTCAAGAGAGGAACAGACTCCAGACATCAACATCCTCATTATTTTGAATTCGAGTCATCTTCCACAGCCACAAAAAAAAATTATTAAGGCAAACCTTTTAGGGATCGTTGGTCTGTGATTCATTTGGATTATTATTTTTTTTTCCAGCTTCCTTTCTTTTCCTTAAAATCTCACAGACACTCGGAGCTCTGGATAAACGCCGGTTTACGGGTGGCGCACGGTATTTTAGCTGCATTTGACATTATTTATTTTCCGTGAAAACCCTGTGCTTTCAACACAGTTCACCGAATATGTCAAGAATGACAAAGACCACAGATAACAAACAGTGCCAATTTACCCAGCTCTCCTTATTCCGTCCACTGCCAGTGCTTATCCTAGTTTCTGAGAACATTAAAATGAATGCAAACCTCTCTGCCCTCCGGAGGCTGCAGATGTGTCAGGCCCACAGAGGTACAAAGGATTAGATATCGCCCTGCCGGCCGGGGCCCGTTCAACCCTCACCAGGGGCTGTGTGTTCATCACGCCTGCTGCCCGTAGCTGGAAAGTTGGCGGTAGGTCTTCTGAAATAGGTGTGTCAGGATTAAAGTTATCCATTCAGCCCCACTCTGGGCTCAGGGCATGATCCTATGAGGCAAAGAAGCCGCTTTGTGGATGCTCTGAGCCCTGGTCCCCCTCATTCCCCAAATGCCACCTCCAGGTACCCGGTGGAGACGTTCGCATGATGTAGGACTTTCTGGGTACCGTGTAAGAGAAGGTGCTGGCCAGGAGCGGCGGCTCACACCTGTAATCCCAGCATTTTGGGGGGCTGAGGCAGGAGGATTGCTGGAGACCAGCAGGTCGAAGCAACTGTGAGCTGTGATCACACCAGGGCACTCCAGCCCAGGTGACAGAGCAAGACCCTGTCTAAAAATATATATATTTTTATATATATATATTTGTATGTATATATAACATTAAAACATTATATGCATACATTAAAATGTTATATATATGATTAAAAATATATATATTTATATATTTTTAAACATATATATAACATTAAAACATGTGTATATAACATTAAAATGTTATATATTATATATAAATACAAAACATTTATATATAACATTTTAATGTTATATACATTTATATACAACATTTGAATGTTATATATAAAACATTTATATACATCTTAATGTTATATGTAAAACATTAATATACAACATTTTAATGTTATATATAAAACATTAATATACATTTGAATGTTATATATAAAATATATACAATATTCGAATGTTATATATAAAACATTTATATACAACATTTGAATGTTACATATAAAACATTTATATACAACATTTCAATGTTATATATAAAACATTTATATACAACATTTCAATGTTATATATAAAGCATATACAACATTTCAATGTTATATATAAAACATATACAACATTTCAATGTTATATATAAAACATATACAACATTTCAATGTTATATATAAAACAT
This sequence comes from Pongo abelii, assembly GCF_028885655.2. Taxonomy (NCBI): domain Eukaryota; kingdom Metazoa; phylum Chordata; class Mammalia; order Primates; family Hominidae; genus Pongo; species Pongo abelii. Next base: position 236,598 of record NC_072008.2, on the reverse strand, counting down.
ATACAACATTTTAATGTTATATATAAAATATATACATTTTAATGTTATATATAAAACATATACAACATTTTAATGTTATATATAAAACATTTGCATACAACATTTGAATGTTATATATAAAACATTTACATACAACATTTTAATGTTATATATAAAACATTTATATACAACATTTTAATGTTGTATATAAAACATTAAAATTTTATATATATAACATTAAAACTATATTTGTTTAAGAGAGTTTTTTTTTTTTTTTAAAGAGTTGTCATTTTTTTTTAAGAGAGTTGTCATTTCAGACTTTCTCTCAAAAACAAAAAAGAGGCCAGGTGTGGTGGCTCACACCTGTAATCCCAGCATTTTGGGAGGCAGGAGGATCGCTGGAGCCCAGGAGGTTGAAGCAACTGCGAGCCGTGATCACACCAGGACACTCTAGCCCAGGTGACAGAGCAAGACCCTGTTTAAAAAAACATATATTTATATATATTTTTATGTATATATAACATTAAAACTTTATATGTATATAGCATTCAAATGTTATATATGTCATATATAAATATAAAACATTTATATATAACATTAAAACATTATATATATAACATTAAAACTATATATAATAACATTAAAACTATATATATATATTTTTTTTTTAAGATAGTTGTTATTTCAGATCTTGTCTCAAAAACAAAAAAGAGGCCGGGCGTGGTGGCTCACACCAGTAATCTCAGCACTTTGGGAGGCTGAGGAGTGACGAACACTTGAGCCCAGGAACTCAAGACCAGCCTGGGCAACATAGTGAGACCCTGTAGGTACAAAAAAAAAAAAAATCAAAAACTTAGCTGGGCGTGGTGGCACACACATGTAGTCCCAGCTACGTGGGAGGCTGAGGCACGAGGATTGCTTGAGAGGTTGAGGCTGCAGTGAGCTATGATTATACTGTTGCACTCCAGCCTGGGCAACAGAGTGAGGTCTCATCTCTACAAAAGATAAAAAAAACTAGCCAGGCATGGTGGCACACACATGCAGTCCCAGCTACGTGGGAGGCTGAGGAACGAGGATTGCTTGAGCCCAGGAGGTTGAGGCTGCAGTGGGCTATGATCACACCACTGCCCTCCAGCCTGGGCAAGACAGTGAGATCCTATCTCAAAAAAAAAAAAAAAACCACAACATTTTTTAAAAGAGAAGATGCTGTTTCAGGACACGGTGGTCTCCTCTCACTAAGGCATACCTGGGACCGGGTATATCTGTGAGCAGGTTTGTGTGAAGTCATTTTCCAAAGGCGATACACCAATTTCCGAAAGGAAGCAGTGAGCGGTAGCAGCTCAGGAACCCCAGCCTGGGTTCACCTTCCTATTTAGCTCCGTGGGGAGGGATCCTGTCTAGTGTCCTAGGCATTCCTAGGGCACAGGCTGCAGAGACAGAGGGAAGGCGGGGGCTGTAGGAGGCCCGGGATTGCATCATTTTCACTGCGGTGACATAAAATGTATTATATGAAATTCACCATAAATTTCACAACATAAAACTCACCACTTTAACCGCTGTGAAAATCTCAGTAGCACTGAGTACATCACTGCACTGTGTAACCACCCCCTCTGTCTACTTCCAGAACATCCTTCTCCCCATAAAAGGAGACCCCCTCCCCAGGAAGCAGTTCCTCCTCATTCCCTCTCCCAAAAGCCTGTGGCAACCACTCATCTGAGCTCTCTCTCTGGGCATTGGCTGGTTCTGGACAGTTGACGTAAGGGGATCGTACAATAAGCCAAAGGAAATATCGCTGAGCGTGACTTCTTCAGGGCGTATCCACGTTGCAGCCTGGGTTGGTGCCTCATTCTTTTTCATGGCTGTATAGTACTCCACTGGGTGGGCCACGAAGTGAGTGAAACACACTTTGTTTATCGATTCATCCACTGAGGGACACCTGGGTGCTTTCCATGTGTGTGCTCCTACGAACGTGAGTGAGCAGATATCTCTTCCAGTCCCTCTTTCTTTTTTTGAGACGGAGTTTCGCTCTTGTTGCCCAGGATGGAGTGAAATGGCGCCATCTCGACTCACTGCAACCTCCGCCTCCCGGGTTCAAGCGATTCTCCTGCCTCAGCCTCCTGAGTAGCTGAAATTACAGGCAGGCACCACCACACCCCTGGCTAATTTTGTATGTTTAGTAGAGACGGGGTTTCTCCATGTTGGTCAGGCTGGTCTCCAACTCCCGACCTGAGGTGATCCACCTGCCTCGGCCTCCCAAAGTGCTGGGATTACAGCACTGGGATTACAGCTGGGATTACAGGCATGAGTCACTGTTCCCGGCCCCTCCTTTCTATTCTTTTAGGTACATACTTAGCTGGGGTATTACTGGGTCCTACGGAAATTCTATGTTTCACTTTTTCAGGAGCCCCTGTGGTCCCGTGGATGCCAGGTAAGGATCAACAGGCCCGGCGCACTGGCTCACACCTGTAATCCCAGCACTTTGGGAGGCCAAGGCAGGTGGATCACCTGAGGTCAGGAGCTCGAGACCAGCCTGGCCAACATGGTGAAACCCCATCTCTACTAAAAATACAAAAATTAGCCAGGCGTGGTGGCGGCACCTGTAATCCTAGCTACTCAGAAGACTGAGGCAAGAGAATCGCTTGAACCCGGGAGGTGGAGGTTGTAGTGAGCCAAGCTCACGCCACTGCACTCCAGCCTGGGCGACGGAGCAAGACTCCGTCTCAAAAATAAATAAATAAATAAATAATCCCAGCACTTTGGGAGGCTGATGTGGGAGGACCACTTGAGCCCAAGAGTTAGAGACCAGCCTGGTTTGCAATATAGTGAGAACTCCATCTCTACAAAACATTAAAATATATATATATATATATAGCCAGGTATGGGCCAGGCATGGTGGCTCACGCCTGTAATCCCAGCACTTTGGGAGGCCGAGGCGGGCGGATCACCTGACGTCAGGAGTTCGAGTCCAGCGTGGCCAACATGGTGAAACCCCGTCTCTACTGAAAATACACAAATTAGCCAGACGTGGTGGTGGGTGCCTGTCATCCCAGCTACTCGGGAGGCTGACACAGGAGAATCGCTTGAACCCGGGAGGTGGAGGTTGCAGTGAGCCAAGATCACACCACTGAACTCCAGCCTGGACGACAGACCCCGCCTCCAAAAAAAAAATAGACAGGCATGGTGGCATATGCACCTGTAGTCCCAGCTACTCGGGAGGCTGAGGAGGGAAGATTTCTTGAGCCTGGAAGATCAAGCCTGCAGTGAGCTATGATTGCACCACTGCCCTCCAGCATGGGTGGCAGACCAAGAAGTTGTCTCGAATAAATAAAATCATAAAATGAAAATAAATATTACTAATACATAATGCAATGGCCCACAACATCGCGGGTCCGCGGATTGTGAGTGGAAAGGCTTGTCGTTGTTTTCAGAACCTCACACTTAAACACACACCCCTGCTCTCAGCCTCTGTGTCCCTCCGACGCTGACACACACAGACACACACACACACAAAGTATGTGGTACTTTCTCCTGTCAATGTCAGATAACTCCAATGAGACTGTAGGAAACGTGAACACGTACGTGATCGATTCTGACAGTTCTTGGCAGCCGGGCAGCTGAGCCCTGGCTAGCATCTCTCTCTCCCCATCCAAGATTGAGTTTGGACTGAAACTCAGTCCTCATTTAAGGAGCAATTAAAGGGCCTTATAGACTGCTGGAGAATGAAGTGATTAATGCAAAGAGTCTCGTTTAATGGGGATATTAAGTAAACTGCTGCTTAAAACGCCCATTTATCATCCACGGATTCCTAATTGCCTTCCCGTTCCGCCGGCGTGAGCATTTTCAGGAGGCAGGAGGTTCCTTGAGCGCGGCCGTTGCAAACACCATACATCAAGCCGGTGGATTTTTAGCTAATTCTGAGGGAGGCTAGACGGAACCCATAGTCTGCGAAGGGGGTTGCCATGAGAGTTCATTCCAACTTCGAGATGCAGAACACACAGGACGTCGGGAAGGGAGTCTGGCCCCAGCTGCCCTCCGGGGAACACGGGGCATCCAGAGCCAGGCCAAGGTGTCACACCCCCAAATCCCTTTCCCCAAACACTGTGGGGACCCAGACGGGCGGCTGCAGCAGCATCATACGCTGGTGGGTTCAGGACGCACCTGTTGTCTCTCACTCACAACGGCAGGGACATGCTCTGATTGCAGTCCAGGGAAATAGGGAGCCACGGACGGTTCTTGAGCAGGTGAGAGCTACAACCAAGAAAGGCTTCTATTCTCACAGAGCAAGCTGAACCTGACCAGGGCAAAGAGAAAGTTTTATTTTCTGTTATCAATGGTGACCCCCAAAATTCACAGGTTGAAGCTCTAAACCCCCAGGGCCTTAGAATGTGACTGTATTTGGAGACAGGGTCTTTAAAGAGGTGACTAAGGTAAAATGAGGTCAGTAGGGTGGGCCCTAATCCAATAGGACTGGTGTCCTTATAGGAACAGGTGATTAAGACACAGACACACACAGAGGGACGACACCGTGAGGACACAGGGAGAAGACGGCGTCTCCAAGCCCAGGAGAGAGGCCTCAGGAGGAACAAGCCTGCCCACACCTGGATCTCAGACCTCCAGCCTCCAGGACTGTGGGAGAATCAATGTCTGTTGTTTACAATCCACCCAGTCTATGGTATTCTGTGATAGCAGCCTGAGATGGACTAAGACACCTCGTAACAAGAGGACATGAGGACACAGACACACACAAAGGGACGACCCTGTGAGGACACAGAGAGAAAACAGCACACAGAGAGAAACGGGACTGTGGGAGAATAAAGTTCTCTTGCTTAAGCCCGCCGGTGTATGGGATTTTGTTATGACGGGCGCAGCAGACTCATACACGTACTCGAATATTTGAACTTCTCTTGAACATGTTCAAACTCTTTAGAATACGAATTCGTATTCAAAAGGCTGCTCTATAACACTTTTTAAACATCGTCGAAGTCCATACTAACATTTAGTTGGATCTGAATTCTACACATTTAAGCGTTTTTAACGAACTTCATTTTTAATTGTGTCACTCTGACCTTTGTGGAATTTTAGAATGGCCATTCTCCACTCCTGTCAATCCTTGAGATTCCAGGGCCTTCCCAAGTCTGAGTCTATCATTCAAAGAGGAGTAAGACGGCATTCCAAGAAAGAAACTAGAGATGAAGGGCCAGGAAGGGGTCCCGGGATCATTCTCTACTTTTTGAGGGACAGAAAGAGAGTTGTTATGATTACGTATTTGGTCAATCATCTCCTAATTCTGAAAATCGCGTGAATGTTGGCCGGGGCAGTGGCTCACGTCCGCGATCCCAGCACTTTGGGAGGCCGAGGCGGGAGGATCACTTGAGGTCAGGAGTTGGAGACCAGCCTGACTAACATGGTGAAACCCCGTCTCGACTGAAAATACAAAAAAATTAGCCAGGTGTGGTGGACGCCTGTCATCCCAGCTACTCGGGAGGCTGAGGCAGGAGAATCGCTTGAACCCAGGAGGTAGAGGTTGCGGTGAGCTGAGATCGTGCCATTGCACTCCAGCCTGGGTGACAGAGCAAGACTCAGTCTCAGAAAAAAAGGCCAGGCGTGGAGGCTCACACGTGTAATCCCAGCACTTTGGGAGTCCAAGGTGGGTGGATCACAAGACCAGGAGTTCAAGAGTAGCCTGTCCAACATGGAGAAACCCCGTCTCTACTAAAAATCCAAAAGTTAGCCAGGCGTGGTGGTGGGCGCCTGTAATCCCAGCTACTCGGGAGGCTGAGGCAGGAGAATCACTTGAACCCGGGAGGTGGAGGTTGCAGTGAGCTGAGATTGCACCACTGCACTCCAGCCTGGGCGACAGAGCGAGACTCCATCTCAAAAAAAAAAAAACCTTCAGAGAAAATCCAACACCACCAAATGTCAAAGCGCACACACACACACACGCAGATGTGGCAACTTATAAACAATAGACAAATGCTGGGTGCAGTGGCTTCCACCTGTCATCCCAGCACTTTGGGAGGCCGAGGCAGGTGCATCACCTGAGGTCAGGAGTTCAAGACCAGCCTGGCCAACATGGTGAAACCTCGTCTCTAGTAAAAATACAAAAACTAGCCGGCTATGGTGATGGGCACCCGTAAACCCAGCTACTCGGGAGGCTGAGGCAGGACAATCGCTTGAACCCAGTAGGTGGAGATTGCAGTGAGCTGAGATCACGCCACTGCACTCCAGCCTGGGCGACAGAGCGAGACTCTGTCTAAAAAAAAAAAAAAAAAAAAAAAAAAGAAGAATAAGCGCCTCCAGCTGCATCCGTATTTCTTCTGCAAAGGACATGATTTCATTATTTTTCGTGGCTGTGTAGTATTCCATGGTACAGATGGACCATATTTTCTTTTTTTTTTTTGAGACAGAATCTTGCTCTGTCGCCCAGACTGGAGTGCAGTGGCGCAATCTCAGCTCACTGCAACCTCTGCCTCCCGGGTTCAAACGATTCTCCTGCCTCAGCCTCCCAAGTAGCCAGGGTTCCAGGTGTTCACCACCACGCTCGGCTAGTATTTGTATTTTTTTTTCTTTTGAGCCGTAGTCTCATTTTTGTTGCCCAGGCTGGAGTGCAATGGCACGATCTTGGCTGACTGCAAACTCCACCTCCCAGGTTTAAGTGATTCTCCTGCCTCAGCGTCACGAGCAGCTGGGATTACAGGCACCTGCCACCATGCCCGGCTAATTTTTTGTTTTGTTTTGTTTTGAGATGGAGTCTCGCTCTGTCACCCAGGCTGGAGTACGGTGGCACGATCTCGGCTCACTGCAACCTCCACCTCCCAGGTTCAAGCGATTCTCCTGCCTCAGCCTCCCGAGTAGCTGGGACTACAGGCACCTGCCACCAGGCCCGGCGAATTTTTTGTATTTTTAGTAGAGACGGGGTTTCTCCATGTTGGTCAGGCTGGTCTTTGACTCCCAGTGTCAGGTGATTCACCTGCCCCGGCCTCCGAAAGTGCTGGGATTACAGGGCTGAGCCACCGCACCCAGACCCCAGGGATCAGATTTTCGAAGAACCACTTGGTGGGTGGTTGGGATGCCACTGAGTGCAAATGCTAATTGTTCAGAGGTGAAATCTCACACTGAGCCTGTTCCTGGCTGAGGACCACAAGGATCAGATGAGCTAGTGGGTGGGGCCAGCTGATCCATCAAGTACTCAGTCTCAGAAATATCTCAAACACTGATCTTAGGAGCCACATACGGGAGGTCAGAGTCTTGTAGCCGAAACCATAACTTGTAATCTTGCGGCTAATTTCTTGGTCCTGTAAAGGGAATCCCGTCCCCAGGCAGGAAGGAGGTCCGTTGTGGGAAAGGGTTGTTGTCGTCTTGGTTTTAAACACTACGAACTAAGTTCCTTGCAAAGTTAGTTCATCCTCTGCCCAGGCATGAGTAAGGGCAGGTTGGCTGTAGAAGCAATCTCTGCTTACTGAACCCTCTGCCTGGGTGACGGAGCAAAACTCCATCTAAAAAAAAAAAATCTTGAAACCGCCATTGCAAAATCGTAACCCAGACACTGACAAAGATCTGACATCGACGACCTCATCTCGCTTCTAACAGCCGAGCTGCTGTTTAAATTAGACACGAGATTAGAAGTTATGGTTTCGGCTACAAGAATCTGACCACCAAGTGGTTCTTCAAAAACTTTAAGTTTTCAACGGCAGTTTCCACATTCTTTTGTTTTTGTTTTGAGACGGAGTCTCCCTCTGTTGCCCAGGCTGGAGTGCAGTGGCGCGATCTCGGCTCACTGCAACCTCCGCCTCCTGGGTTCAAGCGATTCTCCTGCCTCAGCCTCCCGAGTAGCTGGGATGACAGGTGTGTGCCATCACACTCTGCTAATTTTTGTATTTTTAGTAGACACGGGGTTTCACTATGTTGGTAACGCTGGTCTCGAACTCCTGACCTCGTGATCCGCCCGCCTCGGCCTCCCAAAGTGCTGGGATTGCAGGTGTGAGCCACCGCACCTGGCCTCAAGACTCTTTCTAATCCCCACCTCTTCCTAAAGCACCAGGCATCCTGCATAGAACCAAAAAACCCCAACAAGTTTCCTAAGGAAATTGCTTGAGCTGTAACTTCTACCAAATAAAATAAGCATGTGGCAGACGGTGACCCAGGACTGCACATGAGCACGGATGGAGATTAGGAAGCAGCCGAGTTTCCTGAGCAGCCTCTGCCTTCAGGAGCCCTCGGAATGGCGGGCACACTCTGGGCAAGTCACCGGGCCAGGGCTGGGGCTGGAGACGGCCGGTACCACAGTTTCAGAACGAGAGCAGTGAGGGCCCGCAGGTGCCCAAGGGCCACTCTCTCCAACAGAGCCTCCTCCTCGGGGAAAGGACTTCTGGGAGCAGGTGCAAACGTGAGCACAGCCCACCACGGCGTGTCTGCTCCTGACAGACTCATCCCACAAGTCCAGGAGGAACAAGGATGAGAGGATGCAGCGGAGCCGACAGCGACGTCACTCCAGAGACGCAAAACAAAGCAAAGCGGGGCTGGGGGTGGCCTTTCCTTCAGGCAAGAGGGGCCCCGAGGAAGGGCCGCCAACATACACTGACATGCATGCACAGACAGACATGCGGGCGAATGCACACACAGGTACACAGATACACAGAAACACGTACACACATACGTACAAGGCAGACCCACATTCACACGGACACACACATACAGACACATTTACACACACACAGACACATATACAGGCATACGCACACACAGATACGCAGAAACGTACGCACGTAGGTACGTAGGCATATGGACACTCACACAGACACACATATACGGACACACGTGCACACACAGACACATATACAGGCATAGGCATGGACAGACACACAGAAACACATACACGTGTACACAGGCATACCTACATTCACACAGACACACATATAGACACTTGTGTACTCAGACACACAGGTGCATGCGTGCACAGACTGCAGAAACACACACACACATAGGTGCAGAGGCACACCCACCCTCACACTAACACACATACACTCACAATCATGCACTCAGACACACATACGGGCGTATGCACAGACACGCAGAAACACGCACATACATACATGCATAGGCACACCCACACTCACACAGACACACATACACTCACAATCATGCACTCAGACACACATACAGGTGCATGCATGCAGACACACAGAAATGCACACACATAGGTGCATAGGCACACCCACACTCACACAGACACACGCATACACTCACATGCACACCCACACTCACACAGACACACAGAAACACGCACACACACATACAGGCGTGCACAGACTGCAGAAACACACACACACATAGGTGCAGAGGCACACCCACCCTCACACTAACACACATACACTCACAATCATGCACTCAGACACACATACAGGTGCATGCATGCAGACACACAGAAATGCACACACATAGGTGCATAGGCACACCCACACTCACACAGACACACGCATACACTCACATGCACACCCACACTCACACAGACACACAGAAACACGCACACACACATACACTCACATGCACACACACACAGGCGTATGCAGACACACAGAAACACGCACACACATAGGTGTATAGGCATGCCCACACTCACACAGACACACGCATACACTCACATGCACACCCACACTCACACAGACACACAGAAACACGCACACACACATACAGGCGTGCACAGACTGCAGAAACACACACACACATAGGTGCAGAGGCACACCCACCCTCACACTAACACACATACACTCACAATCATGCACACAGACACACATACAGGCGTATGCACAGACACGCAGAAACATACACACACATAGGTGCATAGGCACACACACACTCACACAGACACACACATACACTCGCACACACACATACAGGCGTATGCACACACAGAAACACGCACACACATGTGCATAGGCACACCCACACTCACACACACACTGACATGCATGCAGAGACACACACAGGCATATGCACACACACAGACACACACATACACACACGGACACACACAGACACACACAGACACCACACACACATGCAGACACACGTGCACACACACACGGACACACATACAGGCGTATGCACAGACACGCAGAAACATGCACACACATACAGGCGTATGCACAGACACGCAGAAACACGCACATACATACATGTATAGGCACACCCACACACAGACACACATACACTCACACACAGACACACATACAGGCATATGCACAGACACACACAAACACGCACACACATAGGTGCATAGGCACACCCACACTCACACAGACACACATACACTCACAATCATGCACTCAGACACACATACAGGTGCATGCATGCAGACACACAGAAATGCACACACATAGGTGCATAGGCACACCCACACTCACACAGACACACATACACTCACAATCATGCACACAGACACACATACAGGCGTATGCACAGACACGCAGAAACATACACACACATAGGTGCATAGGCACACACACACACTCACACAGACACACACATACACTCACACGCACACACACATACAGGCGTATGCACACACAGAATCACGCACACACACGTGCATAGGCACACCCACACTCACACACACTGACATGCATGCAGAGACACACACAGGCATATGCACACACACAGACACACACATACACACACGGACACACACAGAGACACACGCAGACACCACACACACATGCAGACACACGTGCACACACACACGGACACACTCACGCACGATCAGGCTGCATGGAGGCCGTCCAGGCTGCCCTTCCTGCAAACACCTGACGTGCCGTTGCTGGAGTAAAAAATACAGACGCAAACGACTCTTTCACAGGGGGGTTAGCGCATCATTTCTCCCCACTCTGCATCTTGCGTGTGTGACGGGGCACGGGGCGGCTGCCGGGGCCGGAGGGGGTGGGGGTCGGCCGGGACGGAGCCAGGCGCCGTCGCAGGGTGGGGGCCGTGTGCTGGGTGAACCAGGGCTCCCCCCACCGCAGCCTCCGTGTGGGCCGATCGTCGACATAATGTGTCATAATTTGGCCTCGGATTCTGACAGGCCTGGCTGACTGGGGGCATTAAATCATTGCCCCAAGGGACTCTCAGTCTGGCAACGCGCGCTGGTACGGCTGTCATCTCCTCCCACACAGTACCTATCATTTTTGACATGATTGGATCAAAATTAGTCAGTGCATTTAGATGTAAATTGCACACATCCAAGAATCGTAATGAGCGCGAAAAAAAAGATACAGCCCTGCAGAGTTGACACGGCCCACGGCTTCCGAGCCCCCTGATAACGAAACTCGCGTATCAAAAAAAGTCAGGAAACTTTTTTGAGGGGCACATTTAACTGAGCCTTAAATCCCCAAATAAGTCTGTAATGTTGGCTCACCCAGAAGTCCCCGCTTACCAAACGGCTCCCAACACAGAGAGAGACATAGCTGGTCTCTCCTGAAGGGTGGCTGAGCCCTGGCACGGCTCGCCTCTGTTAATGCATCTCAGGCCTTTTCTCCCCATTGTCCTTGGATTCCTTCCTAATGCAGAATTCTCTTCCGAGGAACAAGGAGACACTGTCCACGTGGGCTTGTGACCCGGGCATTCTCGGGGTCAGCTTTGCTGGGACAGGGCAGGGGGCCACTGCTATCTTTCTCTGCAGGCTGGACACCTTCACTGGGGGAGCTGTAATTATCTACTCAGTGCCTACTTCCTCCTGGAATTGGGACTCAGCTGCCAGAAAAGCTTCCCAAAACAGCCCCTCTAATGCCATCTGAGGACCTCCCAGGCGCTGAACAGGGCTCTGCCCAGCCGGCCTCATACTCCCGGCCAAATGTCTCCTGCCAGCTCCAGATACAAACAGGTTTGGGGTCAGGACCTCGTACAAACCCTCCTCAGCCAACCCACAGCTTTGAGAGCTGGTTTCTAACAACTGCATTATTTAAGCCGGCTCATCAACGACGGCGTTATTTCCGCACCAAACTAGCCTACTTTGCCTATAACTGGTTTCACATTTTTTTTTTCAAACATAGACACACACACACACACACACACACACACACACACACACAAAAGAAGGGGAGAAACGCTTCTGAACACATGCCTTTAAATATTCCTTAATCAGACATGCTCGATAAAACTGACAGGGCTGTCCAGAGGGCAGACACAAAACTGTTTCTCCTGCAAACCGTGGAAATCTTGGTGCGTAGAAACAGCTCCTCCGGCTCATGCGGGAAAATCTCACTTCAATTTGACATCCGGCGGTAACGACGGGGCACCTGGGTGCATCCCCGGCTCAGCCTTTCCACAGGGCGGGCTTGAATTAAATTAGGTAATTAGTGTGTGTTTGGCCTGTCACCCGTGTTTAGGGCAATAGCCTAGTGCATGAAGCCGTAATTAAACATCGCGGGCTGTGATGACCGCGTGTGTGGAAATTCTGGGGGTGGCTGGCAGTGGGGGTGTCCCAAGGCAGGCCAGGGCTGGGGGGTAAATAGAACCACCCTGGCAGCCAGGCTCTGGGAGCTCTCCGAGGTCTCTGCCACAAGATGATCACCAGAGCCAGAAGGTTAAACCGTCTCCACGCTCCCCCCAGCAGGTTGACAGCATAAGGTAAAAATACTCCGTGTTTCCACTGGAGCAATTCAAAACTCCGTCTACGATACGCAGACAGAGCCCCCAACATCCAGGTTTTCGCAACAACACAAAGAAATCCTGAAATAAAGCAAAAACGTACCTGAGCATTTTTTTTTCTTCTTTTTTCTTGATACGGAGTCTCGCTCTGTCGCCCAGGCTGGAGTGCAATGGCGCAGTCTCGGCTCACTGCAACCTCCGCCTCCCAGGTTCAAGCCATTCTCCTGCCTCAGCCTCCCAAGTAGCTGGGATTACAGGCACCTGCCACCACGCCCGGCTAATTTTAGCATTTTTAGTAGAGACAGGGTTTCACTGTGTTGGCCAGGCTGGTCTTGAACTCCCGACCTCAGGTGATCTGCCCACCTCTGCCTCCCAAAGTGCTGGGATTACAGGCATGAGCCAACGCGCCTGGCCTATTAATTATTATTTTATTTTTAAGACAGGGTCTGGCTCTGTTGCCCAGGCTGGAGTGCAGTAGCTCAGTCATGGCTCACTGCAGCCTCGGACGCCTGGACTCAGGCGATCCTCCCTCCTCAGACTTCCCAGTAGCTGGGACTACAGACGTGAGCCACCTCACCTGACTAATTTTTTTTTTATTTTGTGTAGAAATGGGGGTCTTGCTATGTTGCCCAGGCTGGTCTTGAACTCCTGGCATCAATGGCCTCTCAAAATGCTAGGATTGCAGGATTGCAGGCGTGAGCCACCGGCCCAGCTGCCCTTGGCCATTTCTGACCTCCTGAGCTGAAAGACTCAGTGTATTTGAAATGGGGTGTTTGCGGCCAGGTGTGGTTGCTCACGCCTGTAATCCCAGCACTTTTGGGAGCCTGAGGTGGGCAGATCACCTGCGGTCAGGAGTTTGAGACCAGCCTGGCCAGCTACTTTGGAGGTTGAGACATCAGAATCGCTTGAACCCGGGAGGCGGAGGTTGCAGTGAGCCGAGATAGCACCATTGCACTCCAGCCTGGAGGTACAAGAGCAAGACTCCATCTCAAAAAAAAAAAGAAAGAAAAGTAAAGAAAACAGAAAGCGAAAACAGAAACAAAACCAGTGTCTTATTTTCTCCATGAAGGAATCCCGTACTTCCCATATCAGTGCTAAAATCATAGTGGGCTTAAACCCATCGATGCCTAGCGTTCCAATAATGGAACGCTAAGCATCTGGGAGTTATTTACCTCCTACTGCTCAAGATCATTGCCCAGATCTGGTTTTTCACACATATCTGCAAATACAAAAAACTGCCACCTCTGGCATAAAACAGGATATCGTGGGGAAGCACGAGGCCAGCCCTTCAGTTTCAACTCAGGACAAAATGAAGGTTTTATTTTTTATTTATTTTTTTTAATTTTTGAGACGAAGTTTCACTCTTGTCACCCAGGCTGGAGTGCAAAATCTCAGCTCACTGCAACCTCCGCCTCCCAGGTTCAAGCGATTCTCCTGCCTCAGCCTCCTGAGTAGCTGGGACTACAGGCACCTGCCACCACGCCCAGCTAGTTTTTGTATTTTTAGTAGAGATGGGGTTTCACCATGTTGGCCAGGCTGGTCTCGAACTCCCGACCTCAGGTGATCGGTCTGCCTTGACCTCCCAACTCCAGACCTCAGGTGATGGGTCTGCCTTGGCCATCCCAAAATCCCAAAGTGCTGGGATTACAGGTGTGAGCCACCGTGCCCAGCCCAAAACAAAGTTTTGAGACCTCTTCTCAAAAAAAGAAAGTATCCAGTTTGCAAACTATTGAATGGACAGGTAGATAACTGACTGATGGATAATTGATAGATATGATGATAGATGACAGATAGTTGATTTGATAGGTAAATAGATGATTGACAATTGATATAGATGATTGATAATTGATATAGATGATTGATGATTGATGCATAAATGATATAGATCAAGGATTGATGATTGATAGCTGATTGATAGGTATGATGGATAATTCATTAGATAGATGATTGATGATAGATAGTTGATAGGTATGATGCATAATTGATATAAATAGATGATTGATAATTGATAAATAGTTAATTGATAGGTATGATGGATAATTGATATAGATAGATGATTGATTGATAAATAGCTGATCAATAGGTGTGACATAATTGATATAGATAGATTGATGATAGGTAGTTGGTTGATAGATATGATGGATAATTCATATAGATAGATGCTTGATTGATAAGTATGATGGATAATTGATATAGATAGATGATTGATGATTGATAGATATGACAGATAATTGATAAAATAGATGATTGATGATTGATAGATGGTTGATAGGTATGATGGATAATTGATATAGATATATGATTGATGATTGATAGATAGCTGATTGATAGATATCATGGATAATTCACACAGATAGATGATTGATGATTGATAGGTAGTTGATTGATAGGTTTGATGGATTATTGATATAGATAGATGATTGATGATTGATAGTTGATTGATATGTATGATGGATAATTCGTATAGATAGATGATTGATGATAGTTGATTGATAGGTATGATGGATAATTGATATAGACAGATGATTAATGATTGATAGCTGATTGATAGGTATGACAGATAATTGATATAGATAGACAGTTAATAGGTAGATAATTGACTGACAGATCACTGATAGGTGATAGATAGACAAACAGATTGTCTCAGCCTCAGGCAGTGTCTTTCAGCCCTGGTACTTCCGACACGTGGGACTGGATGATTCTCTCTGGTGGGGCTGATCTGTGCACTGTAGGGTGTTGAGCAGCATCCCTGGGCTCCACCCACCAGCAACCAGGAGCACCCTCACTCCCCAATCCAGACAACCAAAAGTGTCCCCAGAGACTGACAAAGTGTCCCCAGAGGAGACAATCATCAGCAGCTGAAAAGCACAGATTAGATAGATAGATAGATAGATAGATAGATAGATAGATAGATAGATGACAGATAGATAGATGATAGATGGATAATGGGTCAATAAATAGATTGATAGATAGATAGATAGATAATAGATAGATGATAGATGGATAATGGGTCAATAAATAGATCCATAGATAGATAGATAGATAGATATATAATAGATAGATGATAGATAATGGGTCAATAAATAGATCCATAGATAGACAGATAGATAGATAGATAGATAATAGACAGATGATAGATAATGGGTCAATAAATAGATCCATAGATAGATAGATAGATAGATAGATAGATAGATAATCGGTGAATAAATAGGACCATAGATAGATAGATGATAGGTAATAGATAGATAATATAGATAGATAGATAATAGATGGATGGATGGTAGATAGATTTATAGATGTTATAGATAGGTAATGGATGGATAGATGATAGATGAATGATGGATAGATAGATGATAGACAGATAACAGATAAAGATTGATGATAGATAAGAGATAAAGGTAGATAGATAGATATAGATAAATAGGTAGATAGATTGATGGATGATAGATAGATGATAATATGACAGAGATAGATAGGTAATGGATGGACAGATGATAGATGAATGATAGATGGATAGATGATAGATAGATAATAAAGATGGATGATGGATGGATGAATGATAGATGATGGATAAATTGATTTATAGATGATAGGGATGATAGACAGATGATGGATGGATGAATAGATAGATGCATGATAGATAATGGATAGATGGATAGATGGATGGATGGAAGGATAGATGGATGGTTGGGAGAGAGAGATTATAGCTAGATGATAGGTGGATAGATACATAATAGATAGATAGATAAATAGATAGATAGATAGATAGATAGATGATAGATAGATACATAATAGATTGAGAGATTGATTGATTGATTACAGATGATAGATAGAGTCCCTCAGATAGTGTCTCTCAGCCTCACCTCTGCTGACATTTGGAGCTGGAGGATTCTCTATAATCACTGTAAGGTGCTGAGCAGCATCCCCGGGCTCCACAAACCAGGTGCCAGGAGGACCCCCCTCCCAGTTACAACACCCAGAACCTCCCCAGTGCCGAGTGTCCGTCGGGTGCATGTTCATCCCCGCTTGAGAACGGTCGCTCCCCAAATCTCCTGGAAGTCATCCTCATTTCTAAAGTTCCAAGAACCTGGCCAGGCTGTTTCACCTCTCCATAAACATCTGACTCCTGCTCTGCTATATATTTAGAATCCTCTCCATTCATATTTATACCCACAGAGTCCTCTGCTGGCTGAACCCCTGGGCTCAATTTTTCAGCACAAAAAGAGCCTTTTTATTCCCATGGACTTTCACACGAAAACTGAGTGCATCCAATGGAGACACACAATCCAAGAGGCAGCTCCACCAGCAAAAGGCCTGGAGAAAGTGCAGCTCCTGTGGGCTCCTGAGAACTCAAGGGCAGCAGGATGATGGGTGGGTACCACAGAGAGGAAAACTTCAGAGCAGGTGCAGAGGCTGACAGACGGCAGCCTCCACCACAAACCAGAGCAGAATAAACAGACACAGGCTCAAGCCACACTGTGAGAGATATAAATGAGACATAAATAATGGCATTGCTTCCTTACCACAACACAGAGGCAGGGGATATTTTCAGGTACATTTTTCCTAATGAGGAAATGAGGGGTTCATAGATGGTGAGAATTTCTCCTAATGCAATCCCTTCTGCAGCCCCCCAGCCCTCGACAGGCCCTGGTGTGTGATGTTCCCCTTCCTGTGTCCATGTGTTCTCATTGTTCAACTCCCACTTAGGAATGAGAACATGCAGTGTTTGGTTTTCTGTTCCTGTGTGAGTTTGCTGAGAATGATGGTTTCCAGCTTCATCCATGTCCCTGCAAACGACATGAACTCATCCTTTTTGATGGCTGCATAGTATTCCATGGTGTCTATGTGCCACATTTTCTTTATCCAGTCTATCACTGATGGGTTGGCTGCTGAGAATAACTTCCCTATTGCCAAAAGCTGAGTGACGAAGAAAAACCCTGGGACTCATCTAGAAAGACGGCAAATTCAGAAAGCCAACATCATGGGGTGTGCTAAGCAAAGACGACGGGCTTTGAAAACCTGCTGGGAATAGCAAAGACTTGGAACCAACCCAAATGCCCATCAATGATAGACTGGATAAAGAAAATGTGGCCCATATATACCATGGAATACTATGCAGCCATGAAAAAGGGTGAGTTCATGTCATTTGCAGGGACATGGATGAAGCTGGAAACCATCATTCTCAGCAAACTCACACAGGAACAGAAAACCAAACGCTGCATGTTCTTACTCCTAAGTGGGAGCTGAACAGTGAGAGCATTATTTTTTATCTTTATTTTTGCAGAGATGAGAGGCTAACTCTATTGCCCAGACTGGAGAGCTGTGGTGTGATCTCGGCTCGCTGCAGCCTCGACGTCCTGGGCTCAAGGAATGCTCCTACCTTAGCCTCCCCAGGAGCTGCTGGGACTACAGGTGGAAACCACCACATCTAGCTGATTTTTTTCTCGCTCTGTCACCCAGGCTGGAGTGCAGTGGCTCAATCTCAGCTCACTGCAACCTCCGCCTCCCAGGTTCATGCCATTCTCCTGCCTCAGCCTCCCGAGTAGCTGGGACTACAGGCGCCTGCCACCACGCCCAGCTAATTTTTTGTATTTTTAGTAGAGATGGGGTTTCACAGTGTCAGCCAGGATGGTCTCAATCTCCTGACCTCGTGATCCGCCCGCCTCGGCCTCCCAGGATTTTTTTTTTAATAGAGCTGGGGTCTTGCTATGTTGCCCAGGCTGGTCTCAAACTCCTGGCTCCACTGATTCTCCCACCTCAGCCTCCCAAAGTGCTGGGATTACAGGCGTGAGCCACTGCACCCGGCCCCAAAGCACTTTTGGAAGGAATTCGAGGAGCAGATGCAGTAAGTGTCTCATGCATTATTTATTGTGCTTAGGAAGCATTTAAAATAATTCCCCTGACGGGCACAGTGGCTCTCACTTGTAATCCCAGCACTTTAGGAGGCCGAGAAGGGAGGATCACTTGAGCCCAGAAGTTTGAGATCAGCCTGAGCAACCTCACGACACCCCGTCTCTACAATAAATTAATTAAATTAAATTAAATAATTCTCCAAGGTCCTCAGAACCACATTCAGTGATACACTTCCAAATACAACACATATAATTATGTATTTTTGTTATACATATAATAAAAGATATAACAAAATCACATCCAGTTGGTGCGGTTTGATCTAAACTATTCAAAGAAAAGTGACATCACTGGGCACAGTGGCTCATGCCTGTAATCCCAGGACTCTGGGAGGCCGAAGCAGACAGATCACCTGTGGTCACTAGTTCAAGACCAGCCTGGCCAACACGGTGAGATCCCGTCTCTACTAAAAATACAAAAATTAGCCGGGCGTGGTGGTGGGCACCTGTAGTCCCAGCTCCTCAAGAGGCTGAGGCAGGAGAATCACTTGAACCCAGGAGGTGGAGGTTGCAGTGAGCCGAGATCGTGCCACTGCACTCCAGCATGGATGACAGAGTGAGATTCCATCTCGAAAAAAAAAAACCAGAAAAGTGACATCCTCATAATCTGTTGCTTCATTGGTGCAACCTCACCACAGAGTTCTGAGGCCAGTGTGGGCTCGGCTGCCATTTTTCTCTATATGATAGAGATAGATAGGGAATGGATGGATGGATGGATGGATAAATACATACAGGATAGATAGATAAGTAGATAGGTGATAGATAGATAACAGATAAAGATGGATGGATGATTGATAGATGATGGATAAACTGATTGACTTATAGATGATAGAGATGATAAATAGAGGATGGATGGATGAGTAGATGTATGACAGATGACGGATGGATGGATGGATGGATGGATAAATACATACAAGATAGATGGATGAATAGATGGATAGATACATAGATGATAGGATGGATGGATGGATGGATGGATGCATGGATGGATAAATACATACAGGATAGATGGATGAATAGATGGATAGATACATAGATGATAGGATGGATGGATGGATGGATGGATAAATACATACAAGATAGATGGATGAATAGATGGATAGATACATAGATGATAGGATGGATGGATGGATGGATGGATAAATACATACAGGATAGATAGATGGACGAATAGATGGATAGATACATAGATGATAGATAGATACATACATACATACATACAGGATGCATAGATGGATGAATAGTGATAGATACATAGATGACAGATGAAAGATAGATGATAGATAGATAGATAGATAGATGATAGGATGGATGGATAAATACATACAGGATAGATAGATGGATGACTAGATGGATAGATACATAGATGATAGATAAAATAGATGATGGATGGATGCATGAGAGAGATAGATGATAGATAGACGATAGGTGGATAAATCGATAATGGATAGACAGATGATTGATTGATTGATTGATTGATTGATTGACAGATGATAGATAGATAGTGTCCCTCAGTCAGTGTCTCAGTCAGCTTCAGCTCTGCTGACATTCTCTGTGGTCAGACAGACCCCAGAGTGGTGTGTGGTGTGGTGTGGTTTAGACAAATGAGGCAGACATGAAACGCCAGCTTCCCTTGGTGCTCTGTGGACCCTCCGTGGGCTTGTATTTAGTCCCAAATGGAGATCACGCCTGTCCCATTGAAGTGGCCTGTTCACATCACAGCTCCCCACCCTTCAGAAGGAATCGGACGCCCACCTTCGACCCATGGTGGGTGCAATGTGAACCCCGTGTGCCTTGGGCCACCTTGTGGGCTGCAGTTGACGTGCACCTGCCATCCCAGCTACTCTGGAGGCTGAGGCAGGAGAATCACTCGAACTCGGGAGGCGGAGGTTGTAGTGAGCCAAGATCATGCCACCGTACTCCAGCCTGGGTGACACAGCGAGACTCGGTCGCAAAAAAAAATGAAAATAAAATAAATGAAAATAAAAACAAATAAAATAAAATGTCTATCCTAAATGAAATTTGCTGTATGGTGGGTACAACTTGGGAAGATGAGTAGGTGTTTGGTGAAAAGGGAGGGGGTCTCCCCTTTCTCTCGGCTGAGTGAATTGAAGAGGAAAAAATATCTTAAAAGAAGGGGCAGGACTTGTAGGCTTATGCTAAAGTCCTGGAGTTGTAAAAGATAAAGGAAAGGGGCCAGGCAGGGTGGGTCACACCTGTCATCCCAGCACTTTGGGAGGCCGAGGCAGGTGGATCACCTGAGGTCAGGAGTTCGAGACCAGTCTGGCCAACATGGTGAAACCCCGTCTCTACTAAAAATACAAAATTTAGCCGGGCATGGTGACGGGTGCCTGTAATCCCAGCTACTAGGGAGGCTGAGGCAGGAGAATCTCTTGAATCTGGGTGGCAGAAAATGCAGTGAGCCGAGATCACGCCATTGCACTCCACCCTGGGCAACAAGAGCAAAACTCTGTCTCAAAAAAAAAGATGGGCAGGACTTCTTGTTTTTTTGGGGGGACTTCTTGTTCTTGTTGTTTCTGTTTTGAAACAGGGTCTTGCTGTCTCCCAGGCTGGAGTGCAGTGGCGCGATCTGGACTCACTGCAACCTCCGCCTCCCGGGTTCAAGCGATTCTCCTGCCTCAGCCTCCAGAGTAGCTGGGATCACAGGTGTGCACCAACACGCCTGGCTAATTTTTGTATTTTTAGTAGAGACGGGGTTTCACAATGTTGCTCAGGCTGGTCTCGAACTCCTGACCCCAGGTGATCCACCCGCCTCGGCCTCCCAAAGTGCTGGGATTACAGGCGTGAGACACTGCGCCTGTCGGTGTGTTGGTTTTCGTTTTGAGACTGCATCTTGCTCTGTTGCCCAGGCTGGAGTGCAATGGTGCGATCCTAGCTCAGTGCAGCCTCGGACTCCTGGGCTCAAATGATCCTCCTGCCTCAGCCTCCCAAGTAGCTGGGACTACAAACCCCAACCCACACCTGGCTAATTATTTTATTTTTTATTTTTCTAGAAACAAGGTATCACTATGTCACTACGTTGTTCAGGCTAGTCTCAAACTTCTGGTCTCAATCAATCCTCCGACCTCAGCCTCGCAGAGTGTTGGGATTACAGGCATGAGCCACCACGCCCGGCCAAATGTGTGTTTTTTGGAGCCAGTCTGTGAACGGCCATTTGTTACACCTGCTGAAACAGCTTTGTAAGGGTGAGCCTCGTATTTCTAGAACACTATCTTGCTTGATCCTTGTAGCAAACCTACTATGGTACAGATGCCTTAGGCATATTTACAGATGTGTTGGCTGAGTGCAGCAGCTCACACCTGTAATCCCAGCACTTTAGGAGGCTGAGGCAGGAGGATCACTTGAGCTCAGGAGTTCGAGGCTGTGGTGAGCTGTGATCACACCACAGAGCTTCAGCCTGGGAGACATAGGAAAACCCCATCTCTATCTGTTGGCCGAGTGCAGTGGCTCACACCCGTAATCGTAGCACTTTAGGAGGCTGAGGCGGGAGGATCACTTGAGACCAGGAGTTCGAGGCTGTGGTGAGCTCTGATCACACCTCTGAGCTTCAGCCTGGGAGACATAGTGAGACCCCATCTCTACCAAAAAAAAAATCATTTAGAAAAAAAACAGCCAGGCATAGTGGCACATGCCTGTAGCCCCAGCTACTCGGGAGGCTGAGGCAGGAGTATGGCTTGAGCCCAGGAGGCTGAGGCTGCAGTGAGCTAGGATCACATCCCTGCAGTCCAGCCTGAGCGACAGAGTAAGACCCTGTCTCAAAACAAAAAATGCAAGGAATCTGATCCCGTCTCTGCACTTCAGCCTGGGCAACACAGCAAAGCCTCATCTGTACTAAAAATAAAAATAACGGGCCAGGCGCGGCGGCTCACGCCTGTAATCCCAGCACTTTGAGAGGCCGAGGTGGGTGGATGATGACGTCAGGAGATCGAGACCATCCTGGCCAACACGGTGAAACCCCGTCTCTACTACTAAAAACACAAAAAATTAGCCGGGCGTGGTGGTGGGCGCCTGTAATCGCAGACTTCGGGAGGCCTAGGCAGGTGGATCACAAAGTCAGGAGATTGAGGCCATCCCGGCTAACATGATGAAACCCCATCTCTACTAAAAATACAAAAAAAAAAAAAATAGCAGGGCGTGCTGGCGGGTGCCTGTAGTCCTAGCTACTCGGGAGGCTGAGGCAGGAGAATGGCGTGAACCCGGGAGGTGAAGGTTGCAGTGAGCTGAGATTGCGCCACTGCACTCTAGCCTGGGCAACAGAGCAAGACTCTGTCTCAAAAATAAATAAATAAATAAATAAATAAATAAATATTAAAATTAAAATTAAATTAAATTAAATTAAATTAATTTAAATTAATTTAATTTAATTTAATTTAATTTAAAATTAATTTAATTTAATTTAAATTTAATTTAAATTTAATTTAATTTAAAATTAATTTAATTTTAATTTAATTTAAATTTAATTTAATTTAATTTAAATTTAAATTTGAAAAGCCAGACATCTTGTCTTGGGCCACCTGGCTGAGCTTGGAACCCAGGAGGGATACTGCCCACCGTGTACACCCATGAAGCCCCCTCTCAACACCAATCCCTTTGCTGAATACAACAGGCTTTTCATTTCCAGAGTATAAAGTAGATGCCTTGAATTTCTAGATATCCTCAGACAATAACAACCAATCATTAGAGGCGGCCCCACAGCCTTGCTACCCAGTAGGGTGGAAGGCAGAGTTGCTCAGAGCCCCCCCCCAGCTCGGGGGCGAGTCACCTATGACTACAATTACCATCATTAGTGAGCTGGGCTCAGCTCCGCGGAAGCTGGAAAGCACGCTCATGAAAACCCTTTGATCATTTCTATTTCTAGGCCTTGAGTGATTCAATAAAACATACCTCTAAATTCGGATCCTTTTTACGATGCCCTGTTTCGACTTTGAAGTTAAATTATCTGAAAGGAGTAACTGCCTAAGTTTTCTAGGCAAACTTCACACTTGTGGCTTTTTTGTGGGAACCGCGCTTACTGAAAGCAAGTTAATGTTCCTGAAATAGCATAAAGAGGCCGGTCGGGTGCTACGGTTCGTGCCTGTAATCCCAGCACTTTGGGAGGCTGAGGTGGAAAGATTGCTTGAGCCCAGGAATTTGAGAACAGCCGGAGCAACATAGCAAAACCCCAGGTCTATAAAAAATAAGTTTTTTGGCCAGAAGCAGTGGCTCACACCTGTAATCCCAGCACTTTGGGAGGCGGAGGTGGGTGGATCACCTGAGGTCAGGAGTTCGAGATCAGCCTGGCCAATATGGTGAAACCCCGTCTCTCCTAAAAACACAAAAATTAGCTGAGCGTGGTGACGGGCACCTGTCATCCCAGCTATTCAGGAGGCTGAGGCAGGAGAATCACTTGAACCCAGGAGGCAGAGGCTGCAGCGAGCCAAGATCATACCACTGCAGCCCAGCCTGGACAACAGAGCGAGACTCCATCTCAAAAAAAAAAGAAAGAAAGAAAGAAAAAAGAAAAGAAAATTAGCCGAGTGTGGTGGTGGGTGCCTGTAATCCCAGCTATTCAGGAGGCTGAGGCAGGAGAATCACTTGAACCCGGGAGGCGGAGGTTGCAGTGAGCCAAGATTGCACCACTGCACTCCAGCCTGGGCAACAAAGCAAGACTCCATCTCAAAAAAAGAAAAAAGAAAATTAGCCTGGCATGGTGGGTGCCTGTAATCTCAGCTGCTTGGGAGGCTGAGGCTGGAGAATTGCTTAAACCCAGAAGGTGGAGGTTGCAGTGAGCCGAGATTGCGCCGTTGCACTCCAGCCTGGGCGACAGAGCAAGACTTGATCTCAAAAAAAAAAGAAAAAAGGAAATTAGCCGGGCGTGGTGGCAGGTACCTGTCATCCCAGCTACCTGGGAGGCTGAGGCAGGAGAATCGCTTGAACCTGGGAGGTGGAGGTTGCAGTGAGCCAAGATCACACCATATTGCACTCCAGCCTGTGTGAGAGAGCAAGACTCCGTCTCAAAAAAATAAATAATAATAATAAATATTTAAAATATTAGCCAGGCTAATACCTGGGTAATGAAACAATGTTACAATTAACCCCCATGACTAATCCTCACATTTACTCATGTAACAAACCGGCACATCCTACAGGACTTAAAAAAAAAATTAAAAAGAAAAAAATTAGCCCGGCGTGGTGTGGATACCTGTAATCCCAGCACTTCGGGAGGCTGAGACAGGAGGATCTCTTGAGCTCAGGAGTTTGAGACCAGCCGGGGCAACATGGCAAGACCCCATCTCTCCAAAAAAATAGAAAATGAATAAAATAAAATAGACGTTGTTGGCCTCGTGTTTTAATCCCTCAATCATCTCTCCCCTCCTTTCTCCTCCACCCAAGCAAGCTGTTTTTTTCTCCTCTCCTCCCTTCCAAATACCCCTTAGTCTCTAAGGAGCAGGTTCAGCCAGGTTCCCGCGCTGCCTGGTGAATTTCTTTTCCACCTGAGCAGCTTGTATGGACGGCCACAACTCATCTACGTGACGTGATATCAGCAAAATTTCACAGCTGCTGTCCCTAACTCATAGAGCACTTGGAAGGGGAAATGGGTATTGAGTTTCGACAGAATGCAGGTATCACACATCAAACCGTGTCCCTTCCCAAGGTTCCTAGGAGGCAGTGCTAACCCCCAGAACCTCACAGCTTGATTTTCTTTGCAAATACGGTCTTTGCGGATGGAAGGAGTTAGGATATGAGGTCATCTTGGAGTAGGGTGGGTTCCTTAGATCTGATACCACCTGGGGCCCTTGGAAGACGAGAAGACAGAGGGGCTTGGAGGAAAGATGCTGCGGTGTGAGGATGGAGACGGGGCTTGAGGGGATACACCTGCTCGTGGAGGGGAAGCAAAGATTGTCAGCGACCAGAAAGAAGAGAAGCCAGGACACATCACGGCTGCAGAATCGGAGACCTGAGCGGGGGCATCTCAGCCCTGAGGAGGGGAGTTCTGGGCGGCAAGCTGGGGCCTGGTCACCTCCTTCATAGACGCTACCGAGTAAGACCCTACCATGTGGCCGGGCGCAGTGGCTCACGCCTGTGATCCCAGCACTTTGGGAGGCCGAGGCGGGCGGATCACCTGAGGTCAGGAGTTCGAGACCAGCCTGGCCAACATGGTGAAACCCCCTCTCTACTAAAAATATGAAAATTAGCCAGGCATGGTGGCAGGTGCCTGTAATCCCAGCTACTCGGGAGAATGAGGCAGGAGAATGGCTTGACCTCAGGAGGCGGAGGTTGTACTGAGCCGAGATCCTGCTACTGCACTCCAGCCTGGGCAACAGAGCAAGACTCTGTCTCCAAAAAAAAAAAGACTCTGCATTGTAAGAGCCAGATGGGTGTGGGGAGTGAGAACGAGGACCCGGCACAGCTGAGAGGGGACACAAGGGATTCCGGTTGGCAGAGGCCAGGCCTCCGGAGCTCTGGGACCAGCCTGGTAGGAGAGGCAGAGGGTTGACCTGCTGTAGGCAGGGGCGGCGGGGTCAGCCCTTCAGACACGGGTAAGGGGGACACGTGACTCCACCCAGGGCCCACGAGCGCCACAGGAGCTTCCCCCAAAGACTGGAGGCCCAGAAGGGGCCAGACCCCACCTGCCACACATGAGTGGGTTTGCAGGGAGATTTTTCTATGGGAACCATAGCTTCCTTCTTCTCCCCCCCTCCTCCTTCTCCTCCTCCTTGTCTCCCTCCTCCTCCTTCTCCTTCTCTCCCTCCTCCTTCTCCTCTCCCTTCTCTTTCTCCTCCATCTCCTCCTCTCCCTCCTCCATCTCCTCCTTTCTGTCCTCCATCTTCTCCTTCATCCCCTCCTCTCCCTCCTCCTTCTCCTCTCCCTCCTCCTTTTCCTCCTCCTTCTCTTTCTCTCCCTCCTCCTCCTCTCCCTCCTCCTCCTCTCCCTTCTCCTTCTCCTCCTCCATCTCCTCCTCTCCCTCCTCCATCTCCTCCTTCATCTCCTCCTCTCCCTCCTCCTTCTCTACCTTCATCTCCTCATCTCCCTCCTCCTTCTCCACTTCCTCGTCCTTCCTCCTTCCTCCTCCTCCTGCCTCCAAGTCCCAGGGCTCAGCTGCTGTTTGCTCTGGAAGGAAGGTGGGGCTTCTTGGCCCCGGGTAAGGTTGAGCGTGTGTGGAAACCCCTGAAAGTCAGGCTCCTGCGTCGAAAACCGCACAGTGCCAGGAGCGTGAGGAAATGAGAAGGGGTTTCTCACACAAGGGTGAAAGTCCACAGAAAAAGGAAGGAAGGTTGGAGGGGAGTGTGAGTGTGGATGAAAGGAAGGAAGGAGAGGAGGATGTGGGGAAGACACAGAGAGAAGGAGGAGGAGGAAGGAGGAGGAAAGTGGAGATGGAGGAGGGAGAGGAGGAGATGAAGGAGGAGAAGGAGGAAGGTGAGGAGGAGGGAGAGAAGCAAAAGGAGAAGGAGGAGGGAGAGGATGGGAAGGAAGGGATGGAGGACAAGAAGGAGGAGGCAGTGGAGAAGGGAAAAAAGGAGATGAAGGACAAGAAGGAGGAGAGAGAGGAGGATGGAGAGGACGATAGAGAGGAGGAGGGAGAAAAGCAAAAGAAGGAGGAGGAAGAGGAAGAGGACAGAAGAAAAAGGAGAAGGAGGAGAGAGAGGAGGAGGGAGAGGAGGAGGGAGAGGGAGAGGAGGAGGGAGAGGAGGAGGGAGAGGGAGAGGAGGAGGGAGAGGAAGAGATGGAGAAGAAGGAGGAGGGAGAGGAGGAGGGAGAGAGAGAGGAGGAGGGAGAGGAGGAGGGAGAGGGAGAGGAGGAGGGAGAGGAAGAGATGGAGAAGAAGGAGGAGGGAGAGGAGGAGGGAGAGGGAGAGGAGGAGGGAGAGGAAGAGATGGAGAAGAAGGAGGAGAGAGAGGAGGAGGGAGAGGGAGAGGAGGAGGGAGAGGAAGAGATGGAGAAGAAGGAGGAGGGAGAGGAAGAGATGGAGAAGAAGGAGGAGGGAGAGGAGGAGGGAGAGAGAGAGGAGGAGGGAGAGGAGGAGGGAGAGGGAGAGGAGGAGGGAGAGGAAGAGATGGAGAAGAAGGAGGAGGGAGAGGAGGAGGGAGAGGGAGAGGAGGAGGGAGAGGAAGAGATGGAGAAGAAGGAGGAGAGAGAGGAGGAGGGAGAGGGAGAGGAGGAGGGAGAGGAAGAGATGGAGAAGAAGGAGGAGGGAGAGGAAGAGATGGAGAAGAAGGAGGAGGGAGAGGAGGAGGGAGAGGAGGAGGGAGAGGAAGAGGACAGAAGAAAAAGGAGAAGGAGGAGACAGAGGAGGAGGGAGAGAAGAGATGGAGAAAAAGGAGGAGGGAGAGGAGGAGGAGGAAGAGGCGGGGGAGGAAGCTGAAGCCCCCTCTGCTCCGGGGTCCCAGCGTGCAGGCTGCGGACCCATTTCCAGTCCGTGCTGCCCGCGTGGCCCCGCTCCAGTAACGTCTGTGTTTGCCTCGTTTCACTGCCCCTCCGGGAACTGCAGTCCCTCCTACACCTGGAGCCCATTTCTAAGCACAGAGAAAGAACAGGCCCTTTGAGGATTCGTCCACTGAGGGTCCGTCCTGCTGTCCCCTGTGGGTCCATGGCTGCCCGGAGCTGCCTCTGAACCAGGCAGCATGGACGCCACCTCCCAGCACTCCAACCCGTCCAACACACCGTGTGATGATTTCGGCTCCCAATTCCCCCAGTCTTGGCAAGATTCCACTCAACTCTAGCAAGGCTGGAGAAGACATTTCCAGGGATTTAAAAAAAACCCAAGAAATGACACCATTGTCCACACAGCGATTTCCACACAAATGGTCACAGCACCGTTACTCACCAAAAGTGGAAACAGCCTAAGTGACTATCCACAATCACACAGATAAATACAATGCGTTCCATCCATGCAATGGAGTACTATGCACCCATGAAAAAGAACGAGGCTGTGACTTAGGCTGCAAGATGAAGGAACCTTGAAGACATCACACTCAGTGACACAAGTCATGTCTTGTGTGATTTTGTTTACAGTCATGCACATAAGGACGTTACGGTCGGGGACAGCCTGCATGTACCCACGGTGGTTCCATAAGGTTCTAACAGAGGGCCAGGCGCGGTGGCTCACGCCTCTAATCCCAGCACTTTGTGAGGTTGAGGCGGGCGGATCAAAAGGTCAAGAGATCACGACCATCCTGGCCAACACGGTGAAACCCTGCCTCTACCAAAAATACAAAAATTAGCCAGGCGTGGTGGCGGGTGCCTGTGATCCCAGCTACTTGGGAGGCTGAGGCAGGAGAATTAATTGAACCTGGGAACCAGTAAGCCGAGATCACGCCACTGCACTCCAGCCTGGCAACAGAGAGAGACTACGTCTCAAAGTAAAATCAAAACAAACAAACAAAAAAATGGTATTGAACATCCTGCCACTGAAGGAGCCTAGGCTAATGTGCCTGTCTGTGTCCTCATCTTTAATTTTTTAAAAAACGTTTAAAAAAATAAATGAATAAATAAGTGATTTTTAAAATTTTTTTAAAGTCGCTTATAGGCCGGGCGCAGTGGCTCATGCCTGTAATCCTAGGACTTTGGGAAGCCAAGTCTGGAGGATCCCTTGAGGTCAGGAGTTCAAAACCAGCCTGGCCAACATGGTGAAACCCCATCTCCACTAAACATACAAAAATTAGGTGGGCGTGGTGGTGGGTCCCTGTAATCTCAGCTACTCAGGAGGCTGAGGCAGGAGAATCACTTGAACCTGAGAGGCGGAGGTTGCAGTGAGCCGAGATCACACCTTTGCACTCCAGCCTGGGGGACAGAGTGAGACCCCGTCTCAAAACAACAATAACAAAAAAATTCTAACAGGGTTAGAAACAGCCTATTCCCATCATTAAGCAAGACCTGACTGTATACAAAATGTGTGGAACAGGCAAATCTGTAGAGACGGAAGGTAGATTTGGAGTTGCCTGGAGCTGGGGAGGGAAAATGGGCTGTTCTACTGGGTCTCCTTTTGGGGGATAAAAATATTCTGGAATTACGTAGAGGTGACGGTGGAATTACGTAGAGGTGATGGTAGTACCACGTGGTGAATGTAATAAACACCACCAAATCGTCCTCCTTAAAATGGTTCCTGGGTGTGGCGGCTCACGCCTGTAATCCCAGCACTCTGGGAGGCCGAGGCAGGCAGATCACCTGACGTCAAGAGTTCGAGACCAGCTTAGCCAACATGGTGAAACCCTGTCTCCACTAAAAATACAAAAAAAAAATTAGCCGGGCATGGTGGCGAAGGCCTGTAATCCCAGCTACTCAGGAGGCTGAGGCAGGAGAATCACTTGAACCTAGGAAGTGGACGTTGCAGTGAACTGAGATTACACCGTTGCACTCCGGGCTGGCTGACAGAGTGAGACTCTTTCTAAAAAAAAAAAAAAAAAAAGCCTATTCCCATCATCTAGAGACAGAAGGAAGATTTTGAGTTGCCTGGGAATGGGGAGGGAAAACAGGCAGTTCTTCTCCCAGTTCTGTTTTTGGGGGATGACAATATTCTGGTATTATGTAGATGATATGCTACTACAACAAGGTGAATTCAGTAAATACCAACAAATCCTTCTCCTTAAAAGAGTTGCTGGCTGCATTGCCTCACCTGTGTAATTGCAGCACTTTGGGAGGCCGAGGCAGGAGGATCGCTTGAGACCAGGAGTACAAGATGGGCCTGGGCAACACAGCGAGACCCTGTCTCTACCAAGAAAATACTAATAATACAAAAATTAGCCAGGCATGGTGGGGCATGCCCACGGTCTCATATACTCCGGAGGCTGAGGCAGGAGGATCACCTGAGCCCAGGATGTTGAGGCTGCAGTGAGCTGTGATTGCACCACTGCACACTAGCCTGGGCAGCAGAGCAAGACCCTGTCTCAAAATAAATACGTAAGTAATAAAAATAAAATGGTTGATTGCATGTTTCATGAAAGTCACCTCAATAAAAAAAAAAAATTAAAAAAAAAACTTAAAACAGAGCTCAGAGGCCAGGCATGGTGTCTCACGCCTGTAATCCCAGCACTTTGGGAGGCTGAAGTGGGTGGATCACCTGAGATCAGGAGTTCGAGACCAGCCTGGCCAACACGGCGAAACCACATCTCTATTTAAAAAATAAAAAAAATTAGCCAGGCGTGGTGGCGGATGCCTGTAGTCTCAGCTACTCGGGAGGCTGAGGCAGTAGAATTGAACCCAGGAGGCGGAGGTTGCAGTGAGCTGAGATCGCACCACTGCACTCCAGCCTGGGCGACAGAGCGAGACTCTTCAAGGCTGCTGTGCCTCAGAGCACTTTCAGCCAACAGCGCAGAAATCGCGGAAACAAGGGGAGAAACAAAAGCCCCTATTGAATATTTTGAATAAACAACGGGAAAAACAAAAGCCCCTTTTGAATATTTTGAATACAACTTGGGGTCTCCTGCTGCCTCGGCCATGCTGTGAACATAAATAAATCAACACGGGGGTGTCTTGCATCCATTGGGATTGTCCCAAAAGTGCAGAAAGAATCAGAAGACGGTGGCCTTTCTCAAGCATTAATATTTCACCAGGCTCAGGACCTCCCTGGATTACAAATTAACAGTAATCAGGTCCCAGGAGCTCTGCCCTCTCCCCACCGAAATCCATCATCGGTTTCCTGAAACGGGTTTTTTTGTTTGTTTTTTTGCTGATTTCACACCACCCTATCCCATGTAAAACTCCCTTCTTTTTTTCTGAGAATGAGATTTTTATAATATAAATCAGAAGTGCTCGGGAAAAGAGGGTGTGAGCCCCACGCTGAGTCCCTGACTCCCCCAGCTACTCCGTCTCCAAACAGAGTCATCGACGGGGAAGCTTTGCCCTTTGACGCCCTTGAGACCATCATGCTGTCCTGAGTGTCTGTCAACCCCAAATCCGGGGGAGGGCCCCAGCTAATTACAGATATGCCCACCCAGGGTCGGGACCCAGGTCTTCACATCCTCCACATTAATGCCCTCTTCTGACCTCCTTCGAACTCTGACAAAAGATCTTCTCCGGCCGGAAAGTTCCGGGGCTTTCTATCAGGCTGCAAAGTTTGAAGCAAATTGGACAAGCCATTTTTGACTTACGAGGCCTTGAAAAATTAATATGTTTCTGAGTTCTGCGAAAGTGTCCAAACTTTTTCTGCTCATAACTCATAAAAAAAGAAAAAAGAAGGAGAAACTCATCTTTGGAGAGTTTTCCAACTTGCCCTGCGCTCAGTCAAAAGAAAAGGGTTTTATTCCATTTGCGTTGCGTTGTTTTGTTGTTTTGATGTGCAAAGTTTTACAGACGTTATTTTGCAGAGTCGGAAGGTTTATCACGGAGATCCTGGTGGTGGGAATATTCTATGGTAATGGTGTTCTCCCATAAAGATATTAATTATAATTTAGCAGGTGTTTGAAGAACAACGGTCACTATACACTGAACGTCGTGTTCCCCCGACAAATTGCTATGTTGAATCCCTAACTGCTAAGGTGATGGTGTTAGGAAGTAGAGTTTTGGAAGGTGATGAGATTGTGAGGATGAAGCCTCATGAATGGGATTAGTGCCTTTATAAAAGGGACCCCAGGGCTGTAATCCCGGCACTTTGGGAGGCCGAGGAGGGCAGATCACAAAGTCAAGAGATCAAGACCATCCTGGCCAACAACAGTGAAACCCCGTCTCTACTAAAAATACAAAAATTAGCCAGGCATCGTGGTGTGTGCCTGTAATCCCAGCTACTTGGGAGGCTGAGGCAGGAGAATCACTTGAACGCGGGTGGCAGAGGTTGCAGTGAGCCCAGATCGCACCATTGTGCTCCAGCCTGGCAACAGAGCAAAATTCCATCTAAAAAAGAAAAAAAAAGCTTGGGGGGGGCGACCCCAGGCCAGGCACGGTAGCTTATGCATGAAATCCCAGCACTTTGGGAGGCCAAGGCAGGAGGATCACCTGAGGTCAGGAGTTCGAGACCAGTTTGGCCAACATGGTGAAACCCCATCTCTACTAAAAATACAAAAATTAGCCAGGCTTGGGTGGTGGACAGCTATAATCCCAGCTACTTGGGAGGCTGAGGCAGGAGAGTCAGTTGAACCCAGGAGGCACAGGTTGCAGCGAGCCAAGATCGTGCCATCGCACTCCAGCCTGGGGTACAAGAGCAAAACTCCATCTCAAAAAAAAGGGGGACCTCAGAGAGCTCCCTCACCCCTTTCACCATATGAGGACACAGCCAGACAGAGTCGTCTATGAATGAGGAAATAGGTCCCCATCAAACACAAGATCTGCCACGCGTTGACCTGAGACTTTCCCCACCAAACACCAAATCTACCACGCGTTGATCTGAGACTTCCCAGCCTCTAGAGCTGTGAGCAGTAAATGTCTATTGTTTCTAAGCCATGCAGTCTATGGCATTCTGCCACAGCAACACCAATGGAGTAAGACAGCCGCCACCAGGTCTATGAGACTCTAGCTTCTATTTAGGAAAGTCTCAATGCAGGCAGAAGAGAGGAAGACGTGTCCTGCTATTCAATCCAATGCCCCCTGCATGGTGAACACAGTCACAATTCTTTCCTCTTACCCACACGTGGCCAATAGTTGGTCCTCCCTTTGGCTGTCCTGCATCTGGTTTATGTCCACAGTGAACCCACCTCATGGTTGCAACAAATTTCCTCTTCCCCTCCCACTGGCTGGTCCTGTTGTTCATCGTGAAATGTTTCCTGAGGTTCCCAAAGCTCGCTCCACCCCAAATCGAGGGCACTTTCTTCCTGATGCCTGAGTTCCTCGTGCTCCTTCCGTGAACATGTGAGATGGGGGAGCTGAATCATCATGCTGGGACTCAGCCTTGTCATCTTGGGGTCATTCCTGCCTCGCACGTCTTAGTGGGAACCAGTGTCACCTCCCTCTTTGGCATCCTGGAGCTTCATACATTCTCTGTCCCCCCCATCCTGGCGTCCAGGGAGCTGGACTTTCTGCCCAGCACTTGGAGTCTTGAAAGAATAAAGGAAATCAGCTGCAGGACAGAAATTCCTCATGACCACAGCAACATCTCCAGAGCCCAGAAGCAGCTTGGAGAGTCCTCCCCGACCACATTCCTCCCTTGGGTTCTGCCCTGTTGTCTGAGTCTCCGTCTTTGGGTTCCCTGCCAAGACTATAAATTCCCCTAATGTTTTTCCCAGGAATTCCTTCCCTGGCTAAGCAATCAAGGTCTTCTCTGATCCTCTCATGTCCTTTTCCTTGTTCTCCTTAGACCTCGTCCACCTCCACTCCTTCTATATCCCACCCGTGTGTAGAGCATCTGCAGGGACACTCCGACTCCTAGGTTGCTTCCTCTGCAAGATCTGGGGTGATATTTTCAGCTGCCTGAATAACTCCTCCACGTGCAGCCTTGATGATTGAAGATAAGGTTATGCCACCTCCCAAGAAAAAGGTCAAAGCCTTGGTAGGACATTCAGATTGTCTCATTATCTGCTGCACTTCTAAAGTACATTTCTGGTGGGGCTGTGTGTTTGCTCTCCAAAGAAAGCAAACTCAGCCGAGCAAGGTGGCTCATGCCTGTAATCCCAGCATTTTGGGAGGCCAAGGCAGGAGGATCACCTGAGCTCAGGAGTTCAAGACCAGCCTGGCCAGCATGGTAAAACCCCGTCTCTACTAAAAGTACAAAAAAATTAGCTGGGTGTGGTGGCAGATGTCTGTAATCCCAGCTACTTGGGAGACTGAGGCAGGAGAATCGCTTGAACCCCAGAGGTGGAGGTTGCAGTGAGCCGAGATTGTGCCATTGCATGCCAGCCTGGGCAACAAGGGTGAAACTCTATCTGAAAAATTAAATAAAGTAAAATAGAAAGCAAATTCTTCCTTCTCTGCATGGAAATAAACTTATCATCTCCTTTTTGTTGCTTCTGAAAAATGAGACAAAATGAAGAGAAGTGAATGATATATGGTGATTTGAAAACACACACACACACATACACAAATGTCTTCCTTTGCTCTGCACCAATTACTAAATGAGAGCCAGTTTAGTGAATGTTTAAACTTCTCCACCCTAGAGGTTGAGCTCTCTGGATATAGAAACCTCTCACTATGTTTCAGCTCCTCTGTCTCAAAAAAAAACAGAAGATAGATGGATAGATAGATGATAGATGGATGGATGGATTAGATGGATGGATGGATGGATAGATAGATGATAGATAGATAGATAGATAGATAATAGATAGATAGATGATAGATAGATAGATAGATGATAGATAGATATAGATAGATAGATAGATAGATGATAGATAGATAGATAGATAGATAGATGATAGATAGATATAGATAGATAGATAGATAGATAGATAGATGATAGATAAATAGATAGATAGATGATAGATAGATAGATAGATAGATAGATAGATAGATAGATAGATAGATGGATGATAGATAGATATAGATAGATAGATAGATGATAGATAGATAGATAGATAGATGATAGATAGATATAGATAGATAGATGATAGATAGATGATAGATAGATAGATAGATAGATAGATAGATAGATAGAATCGCCAGGCCCGGTGGCTCATGCCTATAATCCCAGCACTTGGGCAGGACAAGGCAGGCAGATCATGAGGTCAAGAGATCGAGATCAGCCTGGCCAACATGGTGAAACCCCGTCTGTACTAAAAATACAAAAACCAGCCAGATGTGGTGGTACGCACCTGTAGTCCCAGCTACTCAGGAGGCTGAGGCAGGAGAATCACTTGAACCCAGAAGGCAGAGGTTGCAGTGAGCCGAGATTGCACCACTGCACTCCAGCCTGGGCGACAGAGCGAGACTCAGTCTCAAAGAAAAAGAAAGAATGAAAGAAAATCTACAGCAACGTACCACAAACCACAGGGCTTAAACAACAGACAGTGATTTCTCACACATATGAAGACTGGAGGTCCAAGATCAAAGTGGCAACATCTCAGCTCCTGGTGAGGACTCCCTTCTTGGCTTGCAGACGGCGACCTTCTTGCTGTGTCATTCCATGGTGGGGGGTCGAGAGAAAGAGACAGAGACACACAGAGAGAGAGGAAGCTCTAGTGTCCCTTTTATGAGGATACTAATCCCATCCATGGGGCTCCACCATCATGACCTCCTCACTCCCAAAGACCCACTA
This sequence comes from Pongo abelii, assembly GCF_028885655.2. Taxonomy (NCBI): domain Eukaryota; kingdom Metazoa; phylum Chordata; class Mammalia; order Primates; family Hominidae; genus Pongo; species Pongo abelii. The sequence goes on along the minus strand of NC_072008.2, from coordinate 200,955 downwards.
GTAACACTCTGACCTTGGGGTTCAGGATTTCAACGTAGGACTTGGCAGGACAAAGCGTTCATTGAGTCTGCAGAAAAAGATCCACAAAGCCCCTTTGGAACCTGGACTGGGACACAGCCGTGCATGTGGGGAGGCTCCCAACCCTCTCTGTGGTATCAGAAATAACCACGGGGTTTTTGTTGTTGTTGTTGTTTTGTTTTTGTTTTTGTTTTTAAGATGGAGTCTGGCTGTGTCACCCAGGCTGGAGTGCAGTGGGGTGATCTCGGCTCACTGCAACCTCCACCTCCCAGGTTCAAGCGATTCTCCTGCCTCAGCCTCCCGAGTAGCTGGGATTACAGGCGCCCGCCACCACGTCCTGCTAATTCTTTGTATTTTTAGTAAAGACGGAGTTTTATCATGTTGGCCAAGATGGTCTCGATCTCCTGACCTCGTGATCCACTCGCCTCGACCTCCCAAAGTGCTGGGATCACTGGCTTGAGCCACCGTGCCTGGCCAACCAGAGGTTTTTTTCCAAAGACTGAAACAAACAAACAAAAAAAGATCACCAAAATTCACAAAAGTATGTCTGTTGCGACTTCCCGTCTTTCTGAACGCTCACCTTACATAGTTTTCATTTTCATCATAAAACATTGACGAGGCGGTTTTTCTGCCTCCAACAAGCAGTAGAAACACAACAAAATATCACAAAAACTCCATAGGCGTCTACTATGAAAGCAGGAACATCTAACAACCTAAGGGCCCTTTATACACGAAGAAAGGCAAAAATTAACATATCATGCTAGACCTGGGGAGCACAAAGGGAATATGGCCTGGGGCGTTCGTCCCTTCATCCTCACGAATTACCATGTGTGGTTGGAGACGTATGTGTGGTTTGTCTGCCTCACGTGGGTGTCTGTAAATAAACGTCTGTCCCTGCGTCCAGGGCCCCTTTGAGCCTCACGCTTCTCCCCGCTGCACAGGTAGCTCCATGAAGCCTTGTGGAATCAGCCCAGGCGGGACTCGTGGTTTATGAGGCCTCCAGGACCCTCAGGGTCGGCCTGCAGCCTGGGCTGGACAATCGCTGAGTAAGATTTGGAGCAGCGTCAGGAGCCTGAGGAAGGGGTCAATGTTTGCCGTCAGATGCGTGTGTCTGTGTGTGGGTGTGAATGTATGTGTACAGGAGGTGTGAGTGCATGAGCCTGTGTGTGTGTCTGTGCAGGTGTGTATGAGTGTGTGTGTGTCTGTGTGTGGGTGTGAATGTATGTGTACAGGTGTGCGTGCATGAGCCTGTGTGTGTGTGTCTGTGCAGGTGTGTATGAGTGTGTGTGTGTGTGTGTGTGTGTGTCTGTGTGTGTGTGTCTGTGCAGGTGTGTATGAATGTGTGTGTGTCTGTGTGTGGGTGTGTCTGTGTGTGGGTGTGAATGTATGTGTACAGGTGTGCGTGCATGAGCCTGTGTGTGTGTGTCTGTGCAGGTGTGTATGAGTGTGTGTGTGTGTGTGCGCCTGTGTGTGTGTGTGTGTGTGTGTCTGTGCAGGTGTGTATGAATGTGTGTGTGTCTGTGTGTGGGTGTGTCTGTGTGTGGGTGTGAATGTATGTGTACAGGTGTGTGTGTGCGTGCCTGTGTGTGTGCAGGTGTGTGTGTGTGTATGAACGTGGGTACAGGTGTGTATGTCTGTGTGTGGGTGTGAATGTATGTGTACAGGTGTGTGTGTGTGCGTGCCTGTGTGTGTGCAGGTGTGTGTGTGTGTATGAACGTGGGTACAGGTGTGTATGTCTGTGTGTGGGTGTGAATGTATGTGTACCAGCCTGCGTGTGTACCTGTGTGTGTGTACGGGTGTGTGTATGGGTGTGTATGAATGTGTGTGTGTGTGTGTAGTTGTGTATGTGTGTGGGTGTCAATATATGTGTACAGGTGTGTGTGCACCTGCGTGTGTGTGTGTGTCTGTGTGTGGGTGTGAATGTACGTGTACAGGTGTGTGTGTGTGCACCTGTGTGTGAACGTGGGTACAGGTGTGTATGTCTCTGTGTGGGTGTGAAAGTATGTGTACCGGCGTGTGTGTGTACCTGTGTGTGTGTACGGGTGTGTGTATGGGTGTGTATGAATGTGTGTGTGTGTGTGTGTAGCTGTGTATGTGTGTGGGTGTGAATATATGTGTACAGGTGTGTGTGCACCTGCGCTGCATGTGTGTGGTGTGTATGTGTGTGTTTATGAACGTGTGTGTGTACAGATGTGTATGTCTGTGTGTGGGTATGAATGTGTGTACAGGCATGTTTGTGCACCTGTGTGTGTGTGTGCACGAATGTGTGTGTGTGGGTATGTGTGGGGTTGTGAGTGTGTGTACAGATGTGTGTGTAGGTGTGTATGAATGCATATGTGTGGGTATGAATGTATGTGTACAGGCGTGTGTGTGTGCACCTGTGTGTGTGTGTGTGCACGAATGTGTGTGTGTGGGTATGTGTGGGGTTGTGAGTGTGTGTACAGATGTGTGTGTACGTGTGTATGAATGCCTATGTGTGGGTATGAATGTGTGTGTACAGGCGTGTGTGTGTGCACCTGTGTGTGTGTGTGTGCACGAATGTGTGTGTGTGGGTATGTGTGGGGTTGTGAGTGTGTGTACAGATGTGTGTGTAGGTGTGTATGAATGCATATGTGTGGGTATGAATGTATGTGTACAGGCGTGTGTGTGTGCACCTGTGTGTGTGTGTAGGTGTGTATAAATGTGTGTGTGCGGGTGTGTATGTCTGTCTCTGTGTGCACTGGCCAGGGAAGCTCACACACAAAGAAACAGCTCCCTTCTTTGATTCATCTCTGCCCCCACCCTGGTGCGTTGTGCAGAGTTCATTCCACCCCCGAAATACTCAGTGCCCCGGCGTTCACCCTGAGTGGCCCAGCCTGGGCAGGTGCACGTCTCCAACCCACCGTGTGGAACCCGCCACACTCCTGAAGGAAACGGTCTTCCCAGCTGGGCAGGCTTGAACCTGCTGCCCTAGAGGCCTGGGCCTTCCTATTCGGCTCCATTCCAGGGTCCCTCCTGGGGTCTCTGCACCCCCCCCCAACGCCAGCTCTGGAGTCTGTGTGAAGCTCATAAAAACGCCTGTCATCCCAGCACTTTGGGAGGCCGAGGCGGGTGGATCACCTGAGGTCGGGAGTTCGAGACCAGCCTGGCCAACATGGTGAAACCCCGTCTCTACTAAAAATACACAATTAGCCGGGCGTGGTGGCGGGTGCTTGTAATCCCAGCTACTCTGGAGGCTGAGGCAGGAGAGTGACTTGGATCCGGAAGGCGGAGGTTGCAGTGAGCCGAGATTGCACCATTGCACTCCAGCCTGGGCAACAGAGTGAGAATCTGTCTCAAAAAAAAAAAAACACGCCAGCCCACCCAGCCAATGCCTGTTGGACACCCAGGACTCTGCATTCCAGGGACCAGAGGCAGGACGCTTGACCGAGCGGGCCTGGGGAGAAGCAAAGCTGCCCGTGTTGACCTGTCTGGCACTGTGGGAATGCAGGTGCTCAGGTACGCCACCGTCCGTCCCCAGCCTCCTGGCCAGCCCCGGGAACCCCCTGCTGCTCCCTTTCTTGGGGACACTGATGGGGACCAGGTGCTTTTGCTCCCCTGAGACTGACTGTGTGTTGAAGGTGCCGCCAGGATGCCAGCACTTGAGGCCGGGCGCGGTGGCTCACGCCTGTCATCCCGCCACTTTGGGAGGCCGAGGCGGGCGGATCACGAGGTCAGGAGATCGAGACCAGCCTGGCCAAGATGGTGAAACCCCGTCTCTACTAAAAATACAAAAAATTAGCCGGGTGTGGTGGCAGGTGCCTGTAGTCCCAGCTACTCGGGAGGCTGAGGCAGGAGAATGGCCTGAACCCGGGAGGCGGAGGTTGCAGTGAGCCGAGATCACGCCACTGCAGTCCAGCCTGGGCGACAGAGCGAGTCTCCATCTCAAAAAATAAAAATAAAAAAAACAGGACACAGGTGTGCACACTGAGGCTCTCCAAGCCCATCGGTGTCCCGGGAAATGTAACAGCCCCTGACCTTCCCGCCTCATCCAGGACCCCAGACCGACTTTTCCTTGACAGCCCTGGGTCCTGCGAGGATGACACCCTGCGGGTCCCTCCGTGCACAGCCAGCCACGGCCTCCTCCTCCCCGTCCTCCCCTCTCCGCCTCTTCGGCAGAGGCCCCGCGTCTGCACGATCGGGAACAAATATCATTTCTGATTCAACATCACTTTATTTGCCAGTCCTGTGGTGTCTCCTCATCTGCTTGCACATAGCTCACGCTTCGTGGGTAAATTATGGATTAAGGTCAACGTCAAAACACAGCAGCTCCGTAACCTGCAGGGAACTGGCTTTTATTCGTGATTACGGTGAAACGTGGGCCGCCTGTCAGCCAGCCGGGGTGTGCTCAGCGTGGGGGCCCCCGTGCCGTGGCGTTCTACAAAGGCGGCCCGCCGTCTCCCAGGACGCACCCTGGATAGATTTACCCAGATAACGCGCCTCTCTTGAAAGGCGTCTGCCCTGCCTTCCATCTGAAACCTGTCAGCTTCAGCTATGGAGTCATGTCACAAATCAAACAGCAGAGGCTGCGTGCCAGGGACGCCCCACCTGTCATGTCCTGACTTGTAGTCTGAGATCTTCTAAAGGAAAACGGTGTCAGAAGAAGGAAGGCTGGGAGGAGTGTGCTTTTCTGTTTTTCTTGTTCTTTTTTTTTTTCCCTCCCTTTAAAAAAAAAAAAGACAAATGCTGGAAACGACGGGCTGTAAACTTTTTTCCTAAGAAGTTGCCGCATTCCAAAAGCCTCCGTGTGCCTCCTGGTAAAGGAAGCAGGTGCGGTGTTGAAGGAGTCAGCTCTGCGAGCGGCTGGGGGTGTCGGGCGGCGGGAGCTGCAGGACCCTCCCGGAAACCAGAGCGATTTGTGCAGGACGCTTATTGATTATGACTCTTGGGGGTTTTTTCTTTTCTTTCGGTTCCTTTCCTTCCTCCCTTCGTCCCTGCCTCCCTCCCTCCCTTCCCTGTCTCTGTCTCTCTGTCTCTCTCTGTGTCTCTCTGTCTGTATCTCTGTCTGTGTCTGTCTCTGTCTCTCTGTATCTCTCTGTCTCTCTCTGTCTCTCTGTCTCTGCCTCTGTGTCTCTTTCTCTGTCTCTGTATCTCTCTCTGTATCTCTGTCTGTATCTCTCTCTCTGTCTCTCTGTCTCTGTGTCTCTCTGTCTCTGCCTCTGTATCTCTCTGTCTCTGTCTCTCTATCTCTGTGTCTCTGTCTCTAGCTCTGTCTCTGTGTCTCTGTGTCTCTCTGTCTCTGTCTCTCTCTGTCTCTGCCTCTCTCTGTGTCTCTGTCTCACTCTCCATCTCTCTGTCTGTCTCTGTCTTTCTGTGTCTTGCTCTGTCTCTATCTCTGTCTCTGTCTCTCCATCTTTGTCTCTCTCTCTGTATCTCTGTCTGTCTGTCAGTCTCTGTGTGTGTCTCTCTCTCCGTCTGTCTGTCTGTCTCTGTCTCTCTGTGTCTTTGTCTGTCTCTGTATCTCTCTGTCTCTCTCTGTCTCTCTCTGTCTCTCCATCTTTGTCTCTCTCTGTATCTCTGTCTCTCTGTCTCTGCCTCTTTCTGTGTTTCTCTCTCGTCTCTCCATCTCTGTGTCTCTCTGTCTCTGTCTCTCTCTGTCTCTATCTCTGTCTGTCTGTCTCTGTCTCTCTATATCTCTCTGTCTGTCTTTGTCTCTGTCTCTGTCTCTCTAGTTCTGTCTCTTTCTCTTTGTCTCTCTCTCTCTCTCTCCCTGTGTCTCTCTCTGTCTCTCTGTCTTTCTCTCTCTCCCTCTCTGTATGTGTCTCTTTGTCTCTGTCTGCCTCTCTCTTTCTCTCGCTCTCCTTCTGTCTGTACCCATTCATCTTCCCCTGGTGCCTAGTTTTTAGGGGACTTTAAGCATAATAAAAACTTATTCCTGGCCGGGCGCGGTGCCTCACACCTGTCATCCCAGCACTTTGGGAGGCCGAGGTGGGCAGATCACCTGAGCTCATGAGTTCAAGACCAGCCTGGCCAACATGGAGAAACCCCGTCTCTACTAAAAATACAAAATTAGCCGGGCTTGATGGCGGCGCCTGTATTCCCAGCTACTCAGGAGGCTGAGGCAGGAGAATCGCTTGAACGCAGGAGGCGGAGGTTGCGGTGAGCCGAGATCACGCCACTGCACTGCAGCCTTGGGGACAGAGCGAGACTCCATCTCGAAGAGAAAAGAAAACTCTTGGCCATGTGCAGTGGCTCCTGCCTGTCATCCCAGCACTTTGGGAGGCCGAGGCGGGTGGATCACAAGGTCAGGAGTTCAAAAGCAGGCTGACCAACACGGTGAAACCCCGTCTCTACTAAAACACAAAACATTAGCCAGGCGTGGCGGCGTGCACCTGTCATCCCAGCTACTTGGGAGGCTGAGGAAGGAGAATGGCTTGAATGCAGGAGGCGGAGGTTGCAGTGAGCCGAGATCACGCCGTTGCACTCCACCCTGGGCGACGCAGCGTCTCTGTCTAAAAAAAACAAAACAAGAAAACTCTTATTCCTCCATCACAATCATCTTCATGTCTGCGTTTCTCGCCGGGCCTAATTAAAGCAAAGCCTGGCTGGGGGCCGTCCTTATGAGCCTCGCGTTGCTGAGCGTGGATTCAGGACACGCCGTCAGCCCTCAGCCAAATTCAGCACCTTTAGAGGCTAGAAAACACCAGCCCTGCAGGCTGCGGACGGCAGCCCGGCCGCCCGGAAGGGCCACAGCGGGATCCCGGACACTGTCTGGACGCCCCTCGCCGTGGGTGCCGACGTCATTGGTGTCGGCTTCAGGAGGGCCGGCCGGGTGCCCGTGAACGGAGCCGGCTCCAGTGGCCACGGGAATCATTCCTGACGTCCAGGCGTAATTAATGCTTGTACGCTGACCTCCGTGTCGCCTCCTAGCAAACAGGCTGCTGCAGCACGAGCCAAATACTAATGAGGGATAATTAGTGTGTCCGAGCTAGAAGCCGATGCTAATAGGCCTCGTGCTGGTGGCCGCCGCCCCACTGCCAGTCTCTCCAGGCTCAAGCATCCTCCTGCCTCAGCCTCTCGGGAGCCGGGACCACAGGCACCCACCACCACGCATGGGTGATTTTTGTATGTCTTGTAGAGATGGGGTCTGGCTGTGTTGACAAGCTGGTCTTGAACTCCCAGCCTCAAGCCATCCTCCCCCTGCAGCCTCTCAAAGTGCTGGGATTCCAGGTCGGATTACAGGGCTGAGCCACTGTATCCAGCTATTTTTTTTGTATTTGCTGCAGAGATGGGGTCTGGCTGTGTTGCCCAGGCTGGTCCTGAACTCCCGGCCTCAAGCCAACCTCCCACCACAGCCTCCCAAAGTGCTGGGATTACAGGTTGGGTTACAGATGTGAGCCACTGTATCCAGCTATTTTTTTTGTATTTGCTGCAGAGATGGGGTCTGGCTGTGTTGCCCAGGCTGGTCTTGAACTACAGACGTCGCCCCCTCCTGACAGCAGCCCACCGTGGCCAGGCAGACTGTGAGCTTCCAGGGGGTGAATGCACAAGTGTCCACTCATTCTTGACCTGGGAGATGTCAACCCTTGGGGGCTTGTGTAAACCCATCGCATACAAGCCCACCACACCGTCTTCCCCAGCCGCCTGGTCACCCTCTCTCAACCTCAGCACTGATAGAAAAGAGGCTATGCCTGCTCCTAATAGCCAGGCTCCAGGATCCAGCTTTGCTCAGAGAAACAAGGAGGCAGCCCCTTGTCCTGAGATTTTTGAGACGGAGTCTCGCTCTGTCGCCCGGGCTGGAGTGCAGTGGTGCAATCTGGGCTCACTGCAACCTCCACCTCCCGGGTTCAAGCGATTCTCCTGCCTCAGCCTCCCGAGTAGCTGGGATGACAGGTGCCCGCCACCACACCCGGCTAATTTTTGTGTTTTTAGTAGAGATGGGATTTCACCATGTGGGCCAGGCTGGTCTCGAACTCCTGACCTCAGATAATCCACCAGCCTCAGCCTCCCAAAGTGCTGGGATTACAGGCAAGAGCCACCGCGCCCGGCGGCTGTTTGCATTTTATTTTATTCATTTATTTTTATTTTTATTTTTTTGAGACGGAGTCTCACTCTGTCGCCCGGGCTGGAGTGCAGAGGCGCGATCTCGGCTCACTGCAACCTCTACCTCCCGGGTTCACGCCATTCTCCTGCTTCAGCCTCCCGAGTAGCTGGGATTACAGGCGTGCACCACCCCACCTGGCTATTTTTTGTATTTTTAGTAGAGACGGGGTTTCACCATGTCAGTCAGGCTGGTCTCGAACTCCTGACCTCAGGTGATCCACCCGCCTCGGCCTCCCAAAGTGCTGGGATGACAGGCGTGAGCCACTGCGCCCGGCGGCTGCTTGCATTTTAATCTTTCAGTCTGGAGAAAAGCCGTAACAACTACCTGCCCCTGTAATGGACTCAGTTCTTTTTTTTTTCCTTTCAGGTGACTTTTATTTGTATTTTTTATTTCTATAGGTTATTGGGGAACAGGTGCTGTTTGGTTACACAGGTAAGTTCTTTAGTGATTTCTGAGATTTTTGTGCACCCGTCACCTGAGCAGTGTACACTGTACCAAATTTCTAGCCATCTTTTAGCCCTCACCCCCCTCGCACCCTCTTCCCTCCAAGTCCCCGAAGTTCGTTGTATCATTCTTATGCCTTCGGTGATGGGCTGAGTTTCATCCTTCGCAAATGCATACGTTGACGCGCTAACCCCAGAACCTCAGAACGTGACTGTGTTTGAAGACGGGGTCTTTAACGGGGAGATTAAGGTAAAATGAGGTTACTAGGGTGGGCCCTGATCCAAAAGGATTGGGGTCCTCATAAGAAGAGATGAAGACCCCTTGTATGTGATGAGACACACACGGAGGGAGGACCCTGTGAGGCCACAGGGAGAAGACGGTGTCTCCAAGCCCAGGAGAGGGGCCTCAGGAGGAACCAGCCCTGCCCACACCTGGATCTCAGACTTCCAGCCTCCAGGACTGTGGGAGAATCACTGTCTGTTGTTTCTAAGCCACCCAGTCTATGGTATTCTGTGTTAGCAGCCTGAGATGGACTAAGACACCTCATAAGAGGAGATGAGGACACAGATGCACACAGAGGGACGACTGTGAGGACACAAGGAGAAGACAGTCTACAAGCCCAGGAGAGAGGCCTCAGGAGGAACCAGCCCTGCCCACACCTGGATGTGAGACGTCCAGCCTGAGTTCTGGTCCTTCCCTGGCAAGGAGGCGCCTCCCAGGACCGGATAGAGACCTGTAGGTACAAATCTCATCCCTCCTCACCTTGGGGAGACACAGGAATAGAAGCTCCTTCCCTCACTAAGAATGACCGAGAATCACTGGTGTTTTATCCTGAATTTGATATTCAGAGTCAAATGAAGTGGGTTTTTTTTTCTTCCCCCAGTTCAACTCTCATCTATTTATCTTAAGGCAGATGATACGCTGTGATTTTATAAGAAAGCGCTCCCAATCAAAGCGTACCTATCCAGAGGTAATTAATACAAAGATTGCTGAATTAAAGATGTGAGTCTCCGCTCTCAGGCGAGAGGCCCAGGGACCCCGTCTCCCGGGCCCAAATTATGCCAGAGACAGACCAATTAACACGGCGTCATCCTCTTTTATGTTAACTTCAATTACGGCTTCTCACCGTTTTTAAAGTTATTTTCTTCTTCGCCATCTCTGTACATCAAAGAGTCAGGCCGGAGAGGCCCCCGCAGGTGAGATCAGTGCCAGGAGACCCGGGAGGGGACGACTGTCCGCCCAGGAACCCCCACACGGATCACTGTAGGGTCCGCCTCGGGGAGCAAAGATCCTCAGGGAAAGGGCCCTTCTGAGGGGAAATCCTGGTCAGTTTTCTATGGGTGTTTTTCCAGATGCCAACCCGGACGGCACAGGTGTGGGACGGTTGGGGTCGAAACGGTGCGTGCGGTTCAGGTAGTGTCTCAGGCTCCGACAGGCAGGACACAGGTCAAGTTCTTTTCTTTAGCTGCAGGCTTGGCTTGTTTGAGGAAACTTGAGTTTCTGGGGGCGCAAACAAGGGGGCAAAGCCACAAACAGAGGAGCTGAAAACAATACACGTTCTCTCCCAGTGGTGGAGAACAGGGGTCTGAGGTCCAGGTGTGTGTAAGGACTGTGTTCCCTCTGGAGGCTCTAGGGGAGGATCCTTCCTGCCTCTCCCAGCTCCTGGGGACTCCAGGCGTCCCTGGGCTTGTGGCCACATCACTCCAGTCTCTGCCTCCGTCTCCACGTGGTCTCCTCTGTGTCTGTGTCTCCTCTTCCGTCTCTTAGAAAAACACCTGTCACTGCATTTAGGATCCACCCTACTCCAGGATGATCTCATGTAGAAATCCTTGACTTACTTACATTTTTGCAGAGATCTTATATCCAAATAACGTCCCACATATTCTGGAAGTTAGGCTGTAGACATAGCTTTTAGGGGGACTGCAGTTCAATTCAAAACAATCGTATTATCTTCCCTCCAGAGGCTCTAGGGGAGGATCCTTCCTGCCTCTCCCAGCTCCTGGGGGCTCCAGGCATCCCTGAGCTTGTGGCCACATCACTCCAGTCTCTGCCTCCGTCTCCAAGTGGCCTCCTCTGTGTCTGTGTCTCCTCTTCTGTCTCTTAGAAAGACACCTGTCATTACATTTAGGACCCACCCAATATCCCAAGATGATTTCATTTTGAGATCCTTCACCTAATTGCATCTGCAAAGACCCAATTTCCAAATGAGGTCCCATTCACAGGTTCTGGGAGTTAGGAACTGAACATCTCTTTGGGGGAAAGGAAGGAAGGAAGGAAGAAAGGGAGGGAGGGGGGAGGGAGGGAAGAGAGGGATGGAGGAAGGAAGGAAGGAGGTAGGGAGGGCGGGAGGAAGGAAGGAACAAAGGAAGAAAGGGAGGAGGGAGGGAGGGAAGGAAAGGAAAGGAAGGAAGGAGGGAAAGAAGGAAGGAAAGGAGGGAGAGAAGGAAGGGAGGAATGAATAAAGTAAGAAAGGAAGGAGGGAAGGGAGGAGGCAATGAACAAAGGAAGAAAGGAAGGAGGGAAGGAAGGAGGGAGTGAGGGAAGAAAGGAAAGAAGGAAGAGAGAGACAGAGAGGGAGGGAAGGAAGGAGAGAAGGAAGGAAGGAGGGAGGGAAGGAAGGAGAGAAGGAAGGAAAAGGGAGAGAGGGAGAAGAGACAGAAAAAAGGCAGAAAAAGAGGAAGATATAGACACAGAAGATGGAGAAAGAGAGAAAAATAAAGGAAGGAGGGAGGGAGGGAGACAAGGAAGGAAGGACGGAAGGAGGGAAGGAAGGGAGGGAAGGAAGAAAAACCATCTGACTTAACACAAGAGCTGAATTCCACCCTCAGAACTCATTGTGTGGTGCTGGGTTTATTCCAAAGCCAACGAGATGAAAGCCGATGTTTGATCCACAGCCCAGGGCTCGGACATCAGAGGAGGTGAGCGAAGGCGGCCCAGGGAGGAACCTACTTCCTTCCTTTTCTACCCTACGTCCACCTTCCATCCGAAGAACCAGAAGCCAACGGATGAAAATCGCCCCGGCGTGTGATGTTCCCCTTCCTGTGTCCATATGTTCTCATTGTCCAATTCCCACCTATGAGTGAGAACACGCGGCGTTTGCTTTTCTGTTCTTGTGTTAGTTTGCTGAGAATGATGCTTTCCAGCTTCATCCATGTCCCTACAAAGGACATGAACTCATCCTTTTTGATGGCTGCATAGTATTCCATGGTATATATGTGCCACATTTTCTTAATCCAGTCTATCATTGTTGGACATTTGGGTTGGTTCCAAGTCTTTGCTATTGTGAATAATGCTGCAATAAACATACGTGTGCATGTGTCTTTAGAGCAGCATGATTTATAATCCTTTGGGTATATACCCAGTAATGGAATCACTGGGTCAAATGGTCCTTCTAGTTGTAGATCCCTGAGGAATCGCCACACTGACTTCCACAACGGTTGAACTAGTTTACAGTCCCACCAACAGTGTAAAAGTGTTCCTGTTTCTCCACGTCCTCTCCAGCACCTGTTGTTTCCTGGGAGAGGGGGGAGGGAGAGCATTAGGAGATATACCTCATGTAAATGACGAGTTAATGGGTGCAGCACACCAGCATGGCGCATGTATCCATATGTAACAAACCTGCACATTGTGCACATGTACCCTAGAACTTAAAGTATAGTAAGAAAAAAGAAAAAAGAAAAAAAAATGCCATTGACTAACCGAACTTGCATCGCGGCTGCCTCCCAACCTCAAAACGGCCGTTGCAAAGCACAAAATGAAACAGCCTCTGCCGTGGCCTCTGACCCCCTCACCAATCGCCAGGTGGGAGAGGTTTCCACGGGGTCTGTCTCCTCATCTCTTGAAGTCCCTTCACAATGCGATGCAGAGACCAGCTCTGTGTCACTCAACCGTGCCAGCGTGATTAAGGGCAGCTTGGCCGCCAAAAGCTCCCAAGTTTCAGTGTCTTGAGCGGTGAATGGGAGAAAACAGAAAGGTCCAAGGTGTTATCCCAGGTCGGTGGGCAGCTCGTGACATTTCTCACAAGACTCACAGCCACACCAGGTCACAGAAAGTCTGGAAACGCAGCCCGCGCTGGGCAATGTGTGCTGCTGCTGCAATGGAAGAATAGAGGGAAGCTTCCCTCCTTTCTTTCCTTCCTTCCTTCCTTCCGTCCCTCCTTCCTTCCTTTTGTCCTTCCCTCCCTCCCTCCTTCCCCTTCCTTCCTTCCCTTCCTTCCCTCCTTCCTTCCTTCACTCCCTCCTTCCTTTCTTCCTTTGTTCCCTCCCTCCCTTCCCTCCTTTCTTTCTTCCTTCTTCATTGCCTCCTTCTTCCTTCGTTCATTGCCTCCTTCTTCCTTCTTCATTGCCTCCTTCTTCCTTCTTCATTGCCTCCTTCTTCCTTCTTCATTGCCTCCTTCTTCCTTTTTCATTGCGTCCATCTTCCTTCTTCATTGCCTCCTTCTTCCTTCTTCATTGCCTCCTTCTTCCTTCTTCATTGCCTCCTTCTTCCTTCTTCATTGCCTCCTTCTTCCTTCTTCATTGCCTCCTTCTTCCTTCTTCATTGCCTCCTTCTTCCTTCTTCATTGCCTCCTTCTTCCTTCTTCATTGCCTCCTTCTTCCTTCTTCATTGCCTCCTTCTTCCTTCTTCATTGCCTCCTTCTTCCTTCTTCATTGCCTCTTTCTTCCTTTTTCATTGCCCCTTTCTTCCTTCTTCATTGCCTCCTTCTTCCTTCTTCATTGCCTCCTTCTTCCTTCTTCATTGCCTCCTTCTTCCTTCTTCATTGCCTCCTTCTTCCTTCTTCATTGCCTCCTTCTTCCTTCTTCATTGCCTCCTTCTTCCTTCTTCATTGCCTCTTTCTTCCTTTTTCATTGCCCCTTTCTTCCTTCTTCATTGCCTCCTTCTTCCTTCTTCATTGCCTCCTTCTTCCTTCTTCATTGCCTCCTTCTTCCTTCTTCATTGCCTCCTTCTTCCTTCTTCATTGCCTCCTTCTTCCTTTTTCATTGCGTCCATCTTCCTTCTTCATTGCCTCCTTCTTCCTTCTTCATTGCCTCCTTCTTCCTTCTTCATTGCCTCCTTCTTCCTTCTTCATTGCCTCCTTCTTCCTTCTTCATTGCCTCCTTCTTCCTTCTTCATTGCCTCCTTCTTCCTTCTTCATTGCCTCCTTCTTCCTTCTTCATTGCCTCCTTCTTCCTTCTTCATTGCCTCCTTCTTCCTTCTTCATTGCCTCCTTCTTCCTTCTTCTTTGCCTCCTTCTTCCTTCTTCATTGCCTCCTTCTTCCTTCTTCATTGCCTCCTTCTTCCTTCTTCATTGCCTCCTTCTTCCTTCTTCATTGCCTCCTTCTTCCTTCCTCATTGCCTCCTTCTTCCTTCTTCATTGCCTCTTTCTTCCTTTTTCATTGCCCCTTTCTTCCTTCTTCATTGCCTCCTTCTTCCTTTTTCATTGCACCCGGCCACTTCTTAAATGATTTCTACAAAAACAACAACAATAAAAAACAGGCCAGGCACAGTGGCTCATGCCCATTATTGCAGGACTCTGGAAGGCTGAGGCAGGAGGACTACTTGAGGTTAACAGTTCAAGACCAGCCTGGACAACACAGTGAGGCCCCATGTCTACAAACACTTTAAAAATCAGCCCGGCGTGGTGGTGAGCACCTGTGGTCCCAGCTCCTCGGGAGGCTGAGGCAGGTGAATCGCTTGAGCCCGGGAAGTGGAGGCTGCAGTGAGTCGAGATCATACCCAGACTCCAGCCTGGGTGACAGAGCAAGGCCCTGATTTGAACAGCCTCTAAGGCTCTACGACTGGACGACAGCCTCGGGTCCCGGCTGCCACCGTCCCAAGGGCCCCCCTCTCTGTCCTGGACCGTTTTTGCAGCTTGACATGTCAGGGTGACGTGAGCAAACTGTAAACAAATGCTGGAGGGGTGACCTCGAGGGGTGCCTGTTGCCGTCCCTGCCTCACAGATGGGGAAGCTGGGGTGCAAAGATGGTGATATACCCCCCCCCACCGAGGCCACAGAGCTGGCAGGAGGCTCAGCCAGGACACAGCGCAGATGCCAGGCTGTCCAGGAGAAAGGAAGGAAGGGAGGGCGAGAGGGAAGAGGCTGCAGTGAGCCGAGATCATACCCAGACTCCAGCCTGTGGGTGACAGAGCGAGACCCTGATTTGAAACTGTCCAAACACTGAACCATCTATAGACGTAGAGTGGAGGCCCCTCGGGTCAGCAGCAGCACATGCTCTGTGCACACAGAGACGATTATTCTAAGGGAGAATTACAGGGAGGATTTTTGTGGTCTTTTGTAGCCACTTAAACAATTTCTACAAAAAATAAAAATAAAATAAAATAGGCCCTGTGCAGTGGCTCACACCTGTCGTCCCAGTACGCTGGGAGGCTGAGGTGGTGGACGGCTTGATCCCAGGAGTTCAAGACCAGCCCAGGCAACAAGGTGAAACCCCGTCTCTACAAAAAATAGAAAAAACAATGAGCTGGGTGTGGTGGCAGGTGCCTGTGGTCCCAGCTACTCGGGAGGCTGAGGTGGGTGGATCACCTGAGGTTAACAGTTCAAGACCAGCCCAGGCAACGTGGTGAAACCCCGTCTCTACAAAAAATACAAAAAACAATGAGCTGGGTGTGGTGGCAGGTGCCTGTGTTCCCGGCTACTCGGGAGGCTGAGGCAGGAGGATCACTTGAGGCCAGGAGCTGGAGGCTGCCCTGAGCCGAGATCCTTCCCCCTGGGCTCCAGCCTGGATGACAGAAAACCGCAGCAGACCGCCAGAGCCCGTGTGAGCAGCGGTGTCTGCAGGCAAAGCCAGGAATGGGACCCTTTTGCCAAAGCGGCCGTGGCTTGGCCTTTTCTGCACCGCTTGAGACCCGGGTCCGAGAAGCAGCTTCCTTCCTCGGAATCTTGGAAATGTGGGAGACAATGGGGGGGCCGAGGAGACGGTGCAAAAACTGAAACGTGGCTGATTTTCATCTCCTCGCCTGGATGATCGCTCACTCCCGAGAGCTTTTGTTTTGTGAGGGGAGCGTCAGAAACACAGTCAAGCAAAGGTTTCACGACGACATCGGTTCCGAATTAGCTGGTTACGGGTCTGAACGGCACGGGGTTGGGAGCTGGGGGAGGGAAGGGGCTTGATCCGGGTTTGGGATGAATTTAAAGACCTGAACGCCGGCCCAGGAGGCGGGAAGGGGGTCCCGGGGTTCGCAGCCGGGGACCCACAGGGGTGAAGGGGTGACGTGTTTCAAAACTCAGCAAAGGGTCCGACAAGGGTCCACCGTTTCCGTAGGTGACATCGCCATCGTGTGGCCCAAACGAAAATACACAATGAAAAACGCGGGGCCGGGGTGGCCGTCCTGTCTCTGGAGTCTCCGTCCTGTCTCTAGAGTGTCTGTCCTGTCTCTGGAGTCTCTGTCCTGTCTCTAGAGTCTCCGTCCTGTCTCTGGAGTCTCCGTCCTGCCTCTGGAGTGTCCGTCCTGCCTCTGGAGTCTCTGTCCTGTCTCTGGAGTCTCCGTCCTGTCTCTGGAGTCTCCGTCCTGTCTCTGCAGTCTCCGTCCTGTCTCTGCAGTCTCCGTCCTGTCTCTGGAGTCTCCGTCCTGCCTCTGGAGTGTCCGTCCTGCCTCTGGAGTCTCCGTCCTGTCTCTGGAGTCTCCGTCCTGTCTCTGCAGTCTCCGTCCTGCCTCTGGAGTCTCCGTCCTGCCTCTGGAGTCTCCGTCCTGCCTCTGGAGTCTCCGTCCTGTCTCTGGAGTCTCCGTCCTGTCTCTGGAGTCTCCGTCCTGCCTCTGGAGTGTCCGTCCTGTCCCTGCAGTCTCCGTCCTGTCTCTGGAGTCATCGTCCTGTCTCTGGAGTCTCCGTCCTGTCTCTGGAGTCTCCGTCCTGTCTCTGGAGTCTCCGTCCTGTCTCTGCAGTCTCCGTCCTGCCTCTGGAGTCTCCGTCCTGCCTCTGGAGTGTCCGTCCTGCCTCTGGAGTCTCCGTCCTGTCTCTGGAGTCTCCGTCCTGCCTCTGGAGTCTCCGTCCTGTCTCTGGAGTCTCCGTCCTGTCTCTGGAGTCTCCGTCCTGTCTCTGGAGTCTCCGTCCTGCCTCTGGAGTGTCCGTCCTGTCTCTGGAGTCTCCGTCCTGTCTCTGGAGTCTCCGTCCTGTCTCTGGAGTCTCCGTCCTGTCTCTGGAGTGTCCGTCCTGTCTCTGGAGTCTCCGTCCTGTCTCTGGAGTCTCCGTCCTGTCTCTGGAGTGTCCGTCCTGCCTCTGGAGTCTCCGTCCTGTCTCTGGAGTCTCCGTCCTGTCTCTGGAGTCTCCGTCCTGTCTCTGGAGTCTCCGTCCTGTCTCTGGAGTCTCCGTCCTGCCTCTGGAGTGTCCGTCCTGCCTCTGGAGTCTCCGTCCTGTCTCTGGAGTCTCCGTCCTGTCTCTGCAGTCTCCGTCCTGCCTCTGGAGTCTCCGTCCTGCCTCTGGAGTGTCCGTCCTGCCTCTGGAGTCTCCGTCCTGTCTCTGGAGTCTCCGTCCTGTCTCTGGAGTCTCCGTCCTGTCTCTGGAGTCTCCGTCCTGTCTCTGGAGTCTCCGTCCTGTCTCTGCAGTCTCCGTCCTGCCTCTGCAGTCTCCGTCCTGCCTCTGGAGTCTCCGTCCTGCCTCTGGAGTGTCCGTCCTGCCTCTGGAGTCTCCGTCCTGTCTCTGGAGTCTCCGTCCTGTCTCTGGAGTGTCCGTCCTGTCTCTGGAGTCTCCGTCCTGCCTCTGGAGTGTCCGTCCTGTCTCTGGAGTCTCCGTCCTGTCTCTGGAGTCTCCGTCCTGTCTCTGCAGTCTCCGTCCTGTCTCTGCAGTCTCCGTCCTGTCTCTGGAGTCTCCGTCCTGCCTCTGGAGTGTCCGTCCTGCCTCTGGAGTCTCCGTCCTGTCTCTGGAGTCTCCGTCCTGTCTCTGCAGTCTCCGTCCTGCCTCTGGAGTCTCCGTCCTGCCTCTGGAGTCTCCGTCCTGCCTCTGGAGTCTCCGTCCTGTCTCTGGAGTCTCCGTCCTGTCTCTGGAGTCTCCGTCCTGCCTCTGGAGTGTCCGTCCTGTCCCTGCAGTCTCCGTCCTGTCTCTGGAGTCATCGTCCTGTCTCTGGAGTCTCCGTCCTGTCTCTGGAGTCTCCGTCCTGTCTCTGGAGTCTCCGTCCTGTCTCTGCAGTCTCCGTCCTGCCTCTGGAGTCTCCGTCCTGCCTCTGGAGTGTCCGTCCTGCCTCTGGAGTCTCCGTCCTGTCTCTGGAGTCTCCGTCCTGCCTCTGGAGTCTCCGTCCTGTCTCTGGAGTCTCCGTCCTGTCTCTGGAGTCTCCGTCCTGTCTCTGGAGTCTCCGTCCTGCCTCTGGAGTGTCCGTCCTGTCTCTGGAGTCTCCGTCCTGTCTCTGGAGTCTCCGTCCTGTCTCTGGAGTCTCCGTCCTGTCTCTGGAGTGTCCGTCCTGTCTCTGGAGTCTCCGTCCTGTCTCTGGAGTCTCCGTCCTGTCTCTGGAGTGTCCGTCCTGCCTCTGGAGTCTCCGTCCTGTCTCTGGAGTCTCCGTCCTGTCTCTGGAGTCTCCGTCCTGTCTCTGGAGTCTCCGTCCTGTCTCTGGAGTCTCCGTCCTGCCTCTGGAGTGTCCGTCCTGCCTCTGGAGTCTCCGTCCTGTCTCTGGAGTCTCCGTCCTGTCTCTGCAGTCTCCGTCCTGCCTCTGGAGTCTCCGTCCTGCCTCTGGAGTGTCCGTCCTGCCTCTGGAGTCTCCGTCCTGTCTCTGGAGTCTCCGTCCTGTCTCTGGAGTCTCCGTCCTGTCTCTGGAGTCTCCGTCCTGTCTCTGGAGTCTCCGTCCTGTCTCTGCAGTCTCCGTCCTGCCTCTGCAGTCTCCGTCCTGCCTCTGGAGTCTCCGTCCTGCCTCTGGAGTGTCCGTCCTGCCTCTGGAGTCTCCGTCCTGTCTCTGGAGTCTCCGTCCTGCCTCTGGAGTGTCCGTCCTGCCTCTGGAGTCTCCGTCCTGTCTCTGGAGTCTCCGTCCTGTCTCTGGAGTCTCCGTCCTGTCTCTGGAGTCTCCGTCCTGTCTCTGGAGTCTCCGTCCTGTCTCTGGAGTGTCCGTCCTGTCTCTGGAGTCTCCGTCCTGTCTCTGGAGTCTCCGTCCTGTCTCTGGAGTCTCCGTCCTGTCTCTGGAGTCTCCGTCCTGTCTCTGGAGTTATCGTCCTGTCTCTGGAGTGTCCGTCCTGTCTCTGGAGTGTCCGTCCTGTCTCTGGAGTCTCCGTCCTGTCTCTGGAGTCTCCGTCCTGTCTCTGGAGTGTCCGTCCTGTCTCTGGAGTCTCCGTCCTGTCTCTGGAGTCTCCGTCCTGTCTCTGGAGTCTCCGTCCTGTCTCTGGAGTCTCCGTCCTGTCTCTGGAGTCTCCGTCCTGTCTCTGGAGTCTCCGTCCTGTCTCTGGAGTCTCCGTCCTGTCTCTGGAGTGTCCGTCCTGTCTCTGGAGTCTCCGTCCTGTCTCTGGAGTCTCCGTCCTGTCTCTGGAGTGTCCGTCCTGTCTCTGGAGTCTCCGTCCTGTCTCTGGAGTCTCCGTCCTGTCTCTGGAGTCTCCGTCCTGTCTCTGCAGTCTCCGTCCTGCCTCTGCAGTCTCCGTCCTGCCTCTGGAGTCTCCGTCCTGCCTCTGGAGTCTCCGTCCTGCCTCTGGAGTCTCCGTCCTGTCTCTGGAGTCTCCGTCCTGTCTCTGGAGTCTCCGTCCTGTCTCTGGAGTCTCCGTCCTGTCTCTGGAGTCTCCGTCCTGTCTCTGGAGTCTCCGTCCTGTCTCTGGAGTCTCCGTCCTGTCTCTGGAGTGTCCGTCCTGTCTCTGGAGTCTCCGTCCTGTCTCTGGAGTCTCCGTCCTGTCTCTGGAGTGTCCGTCCTGTCTCTGGAGTGTCCGTCCTGTCTCTGGAGTCTCCGTCCTGTCTCTGGAGTCTCCGTCCTGTCTCTGGAGTCTCCGTCCTGTCTCTGGAGTGTCCGTCCTGTCTCTGGAGTCTCCGTCCTGTCTCTGGAGTGTCTGTCCTGTCTCTGGAGTCTCTGTCCTGTCTAATGGTTTAAATAGACATCTAGATCATATATATCTATACATGCAGAAATACCTCTACGGCTATATAAATGCATATATACACGCAAGGTGTGAGTGTGTGTCTTGGAGAGAGATGAGAAGAAATATTCACTGAAATATTATCAGCCATGAAAATCATCTTCTAATGGTTTAAATATACATGTAGATCATACATATCTACATATGCAGAAACACCTCCACACCTATATAAATGCATATATACACACAAGGTGTGTGTGTGTGTGTGTGTGTGTGTGTGTGTGGAGAGACAGAGAGAGAGTGAGAAGGAGAGACAGACACAACTTGATTGGTTGAGAATTAACGTCTCCCCCAAAAGACATATTGGCCAGACACGGTGGCTCCCACCTGTAATCCCAGCCCTTTGGGAGACCAGAGCGAGAGGAGGCCTTGAGCCCAGGAGTTCAACACCAGCCTGGGCAACGTAGCAAAGACGTCATCTGTAGAAAACATTAGAAAATGAGCCGGGTGTGGGGGTACGTGCGTGTGGTCTCAGCTGCTCGGGAGGCTGAGGCGGGACGATCATGAGCCCAGGAGTTGGAGGCTGCAGTGAGCCAAGATCGCACCACTGCACTCCAGCCTCGGTGACAGAGCGAGTCCCTGTCTTAAAAATAAATAAATAGAAAAGAAGAGCATGAGGCAGAGGAGAGAGGCAGCTTGCAGCCCGGGACCCGCGTCTACACCGCCGACAGCCTCTAAGGCTCTACGACCGGACAACAGCCTCAGGTCCCGGCTGCCACCGTCCCAAGTGCCCCCCCCCCGGTCCTGGGCTGTTTTTGCAGGTTGACGAGTCAGGGTGACGCTTTTCCATGGATCTAAGGTGATGTGAGAAAGCTGTAAACAAATGCTGGAGGGGTGACCTCGAGGGGTGCCTGTTGCCGTCCCTGCCTCACAGATGGGGAAGCTGCCCCCACCCCAACGAGGCCACAGAGCTGGCAGGAGGCTCAGCCAGGACACAGTGCAGATGCCAGGCTGTCCAGGAGAAAGGAAGGAAGGGAGGGAAGGAGGGAAGGAGGAAGGTTCCGTGTGAGTTCACGCAGCGAACAAACATTCCCTGAGCCCATCCTCCACGGCCCGTTCTGCCCCAACCCCGGCGTAAAGCATGACCTCAGCCATCCAGGCCTTTCAGGGGTCCCAGTGTCTTCTCCGCCAATCCCGGGATAAACCATGACCTCAGCCGTCCAGGCCTTTCGGGGGTCCCAGTGTCCCCTCCCCCAACCCCGGGATAAACCGTGACCTCAGCCGTCCAGGCCTTTCAGGGGTCCCAGTGTCCCCTCCACCAACCCCGGGATAAACCGTGACCTCAGCCGTCCAGGCCTTTGGGGAGTCCTGGTGTCCCCTCCGCCAACCCCGGGATAAACCGTGACCTCAGCCGTCCAGGCCTTTCAGGGGTCCCAGTGTCCACTCCCCCAACCCCGGGATAAACCGTGACCTCAGCCGTCCAGGCCTTTCAGGGGTCCCAGTGTCCCCTCCCCCAACCCCGGGATAAACCGTGACCTCAGCCGTCCAGGCCTTTCAGGGGTCCCAGTGTCCCCTCCACCAACCCCGGGATAAACCGTGACCTCAGCCGTCCAGGCCTTTGGGGAGTCCTGGTGTCCCCTCCGCCAACCCCGGGATAAACCGTGACCTCAGCCGTCCAGGCCTTTCAGGGGTCCCAGTGTCCCCTCCCCCAACCCCGGGATAAACCGTGACCTCAGCCGTCCAGGCCTTTCGGGGGTCCCAGTGTCTTCTCCGCCAACCCCGGGATAAACCGTGACCTCAGCCGTCCAGGCCTTTCGGGGGTCCTGGTGTCCCCTCCGCCAACCCCGGGATAAACCGTGACCTCAGCCGTCCAGGCCTTTCGGGGAGTCCCGGTGTCCCCTGCCCCAACCCCGGGATAAACCGTGACCTCAGCCGTCCAGGCCTTTGGGGAGTCCCAGTGTCCACTCCGCCAACCCCGGGATAAACCGTGACCTCAGCCGTCCAGGCCTTTCGGGGGTCCCGGTGTCCCCTCCGCCAACCCCGGGATAAACCGTGACCTCAGCCGTCCAGGCCTTTCGGGGAGTCCTGGCGTCCCCTCCACCAACCCCGGGATAAACCGTGACCTCAGCCGTCCAGGCCTTTCGGGGGTCCTGGTGTCCCCTCCGCCAACCCCGGGATAAACCGTGACCTCAGCCGTCCAGGCCTTTGGGGGGTCCTGGCGTCCCCTCGCCCTAGAGTGGCTCAGGT
Organism: Pongo abelii; assembly: GCF_028885655.2. Lineage (NCBI taxonomy): Eukaryota > Metazoa > Chordata > Mammalia > Primates > Hominidae > Pongo > Pongo abelii. The sequence continues at coordinate 179,213 of NC_072008.2, read as the reverse complement.
GGGTTTTCCTCTGAGGTCAGGCCTGCATCCCGGGGACCCCGCCTCCGTGGGCAGCCAGTGGGATGGGCCGTCACCGCCTGCCCGGAGAGCTGAGAATCCAGGGGGACACCCAACATGAGGACGACGGTGACGTCAGGATGACAGTGAAGACCAGCCCTGCGGCCACCGCTCCAGCGAGGGAAGCCGGGGACCCCCACCTCCATCCAAGCCTTTCAGACGAGATTGGGTTGACTTGAGGATGTGGCAAGGGGGTGTTTTCCTGGCTGATATGGGAACACTTTGCACAGAGCCCCCTCCAGGAATCGCCCCACAACTCCCGAGACCCACCGGCTCGTGCCTTTGGGGGCTCAGGAGAACAGGAGGCCCCGGCATGGTGAGTACGACACGCTCCGTTCACACGTGTGCGACGACACACATCTGCCCCCCCGCGTGGCTTCTAAACACGATTCTGCAGCCTCTGAGAGGGGGCACCTGCTAGCGGCACCGCCTCTGTCCCCGCTGGAGTTTTCTCTGCGTTGCAGATGTGGCTTCCATCTGCCTGGAACCCGCAGTACCATCCCCAGAGGTCACCTAAGGCTCATGGGATGCGGGCGGGAAAGACACAAGCCCCAGAGGTGTTTTCCCTGTTTTCTGTAGCTCATGATCATTTGGTGACAAGATCTAGAATTTAGGGGGTTTGATCCTAGAATGTCTTCTATTTTTTAATCTTTTTTTCTTTTATTTTCTTTCATTTATTTATTTATTTATTCATTCATTCATTCATTCATTTTTTTAGACAGTTTCTTTCTCTCGCCCAGGCTGGCGTGCAGGGGCGCAATCTCGGCTCACTGCAACCTCCGCCTCCCAGGTTCAAGCGATTCTCCCGCCTCAGCCTCTCGAGTAGCTGGGATTACGGGCACCCGCCACCACGCCCGGCTAATTTTTTGTATTTTTAGCAGACACGGGGGGTTGCACCATGTTGGCCAGGCTGGTCTCGAACTCTTGACCTCAGGTGATCCACCCGCCTCGGCCTCCCAAAGGGAGGGATGACTGATGTGAGCCGCCGCGCCCGGCCTGCTTGTGATGAGTTCTTTTGCAGAAATGAATTCACAGGGTGTTGAGATGGGGAATAAAAAGGGTACCAACTTAGGCTGCTCCTGGAGGTGTCTTTGAAGGGATAATGATATTTTAAAAATGCCGAAGGGGCCGGGTACGGTGGCTCACGCCTGGAATCCCAGCGCTTTGAGAGGCTGAGGTGCGAGGATGGCTTGAGGCCAGGAGTTTGAGAGCAGCCTGGGGAACCTAGAAAGACTCTGTGTTTATGAAAAAAAAAAAAATTAGCCAAGCGTGGTGACGTGCACCTGCTGTTCCAGCTACTCAGGAGGCTGAGGGAGGAAGATCACTTGAGCCTCAGTGTTTAAGATCAGCCTGGGCAACGTAGCAAGATCCCATCTCTACCAACCATAAAAATTAGCCCGATGGGGTTTTGTGTGTCTGTGGTCCCGGCTACTCTGCAAGCTGAACTGGGAGAATCTTTTTTTGTTTGTTTGTTTGTTTTTGAGACGGAGTCGCGCTCTGTCACCCAGGCTGGAGTGCAGTGGCGCGATCTCGGCTCACTGCAACCTCCGCCTCCCAGGTTCACGCCATTCTCCTGCCTCAGCCTCCCGAGTAGCTGGGACTACAGGCGCCCGCCACCACGCCTGGCTAATTTTTTTTTTTGTATTTTTAGTAGAGATGGGGTTTCACCGTGTTAGCCAGGACGGTCTCGATCTCCTGACCTCGTGATCCGCCCGCCTCGGCCTCCCAAAGTGCTGGGATTGCAGACGTAAACCACCACGCCCGGCCCACGGGGAGAATCTCTTGAGCCCAGGAGCTCAAGACAAACCTGGGCAATGTAGCGAGACCCCATCTCTACAAAAATTAGAAATTATTTCCAAATGCGACACCATCAATTACTGGGTGAGGAAGGTGCCCGGGAATGAGTTTTTGAGCACAGCTCTGACTGACGACTCTGAGATCAGTTCCCAGAAGGAAGGCACCAGATAAACCTTCTCAAGTCTTTTATAGTCAATGCCAAATCGCTCTCGCAGAAGGCACCTGGGGAGGCTGAGGCAGGAGGACGACTTGAGCCCAGGAGTTGGAGGTTGCAGTGAGCTATGATTGCGTCACTGCACTGCAGCCTGGGAGACAGAGCAAGACCCTGTCTCCAGAAGAAAAAAAAAGCGCTGGGGCTGGATATGGTGGCTCTTGTCTGTCATCCCGGCACTTTGAGAGGCCGAGACGGATGGATCCCCTGAGGTCAGGGGTTCGAGACCAGCCTGACCAACATAGTGAAACCCCGTCTCTACTAAAAATACAAAATTATCCGGGCGTGATGACGCACGCCTGTAATCTCAGCTACTCGGGAGACTGAGGCGGGAGAATCGCTTGAACCCGGGAGCAGAGGTTGCCGTGAGCTGAGATCGCGCCGCTGCCCTCCGGCCTGGGTAACGAGAGCGAGACTCTGTCTCAAAAAAAAAAAAAAAAAATCATCACAAGCAGCAGTTAGATACTATTTTCTGTGTCTACTCAGTCCTGATGTCTCCACTAGAGAGGAGGGAACCTCACACACACACACCCCAGCACGTACGCAGCACCCGGAACAGCATCCAGAGCCCCGTGGACACCCAACAAGCGTTCACTAAGCCCAGCTCAGCCAGGGCAGGGCCGGGAGGCTGTGACAGAAAGGAGAAAGAAAACGCGTATTTGGGGACAGCTCCCCAGGGGCCCGTCCGTCAGCCAGAACCACTTCCAGGCTGTGTTTTTCTTCCCCGTCTCCGAGGCCGAGCAGGTGATAAATCTTTCAGCAAAGCCGGCGCTTTGCAGGACGGAGCCGGCTGCCACCTACGTGGTGTGGCTGTAGGGACCCCAGGAACTACCCGCCGTCCTCGTGCAGAAATCCCCCTACCCCACCCCAACCCGGCCGCAGGTGCCTCAAAGTCCTTGCTTTCTTCCTCAGGGTAAAAAATGAACGGCAGCTGTCAAAACACTCATTTTATCTGGGTGGCGATATACATTAGACAGGGGCCTGCCGTTAACACCTTCTCCCCAATGAGTTTATCCGGATTCCCGTCAGGACCTGGGAGGTCTGGACAGAGAAGGCTCCGGGGTCCCAAGAACCAGGACAGACGGGAGGCGGGAGCAGGTGGGGGCTCTGAGAGTTTGCAGAGCGAAGGTTTTCGCACACGGAGGCTGCCGGTGCAGGACCCCCAGCCAGGGATGCAGAGACGTCCCTTAGACGTTCTCCGACGGCCGCTCCTCACGAGGCCCTGATGTCCTGGCCTGTGTGCTGTGTCTGCAGCATGAAAACAGTTGTTTTTATTATTATTATTATATTATTATTTTTGAGACAGAGTTTTTGCTCTTGTCGCCCAGGCTGGAGTGCAATGGCACGATCTCGACTCACGGCAACCTCCGCCTCCTGGGTTCAAGCCATTCTCCTGCCTCAGCCTCCCAAGTAGCTGGGATGACAGGCACCCGTCACCATGCCAGGCTCATTTTTCTATTTTTAGTAGAGACGGGGTTTCTCCATGTTGGTCAGGCTGGTCTCGAACTCCTCACCTCAGGTGATCCGCCCGCCTCGGCCTCCCAAAGTGCCGGGATGACAGGCCTGAGCCACTGCGTCCAGCCTTGATTTTATTATTTTTGAGACGGCATCTTGCTCTGTCACCCAGGCTGGAGTGCGGTGGTGAGGTCACAGCTCGCTACAGCCTCCAACTCTTGGGCTAAAGCGATCCTCCCACCTCAGCCTCTTCAGGAGCCGAGGCGACAGGCACCCGTGTCACGACGCCCGGCTAATTTGTCTTTTATTATTTTTAGAGACATGGTCTTGTTATGTTACTCAGGCTGGGGGACTTAAACTCCTGGCCTCCAGCGACCCTCGTACCTCAGCCTCCCATAGTGCTGGGATTGCCGGTGTCAGCCACCACGCCCGGCCCAAAACAAAATTTACAGAGCAGGACACGCGCGGTGGCTGACGCCTGTCATCCCAGCACTATGGGAGGCTGAGGCGGGCGCATCACTTGAGGTCAGGAGCTTGAGACCAGCCTGGCCGATGTGGTGAAACCTCATGTCTACTTAAAAAATACAAAAATCAGCCAGGTGTGGTGGCGGCGCCTGTAGTCCCAGCTACTCAGGAGGCTGAGGCAGGAGAATGGCGTGAACCTGGGATGTGGAGGTTGCAGTGAGCCGAGATCGCGCCACTGCACTCCAGCCTGGGCGACAGAGTGAGACTCCGTCTCAAAAAGAAAAAGAAAAGGAAAAAGAAAGAAGGAAGGAAGGAAGGGAAAGAAGGAAGGCTGTTTCCAAAGAGTTTTCATGGCAAGAGAAATGCCCATGCCACAATTTAAGTGGACAAAATTCTGGCTAGAGAAGCACATCGTGTGAATAAGTTGGGATTCCCAATTTATAAAACCTGTGACTGGGGTCTCTCTTCTTAGGGCCGGTCATAGCGGCTTATAAAAAGAACACAGGGGCCGGGGGCAGCGGCTCACACCTATAATCCCAGCACTTTGGGAGGCCGAGGCAGGCGGATCACCTGAAGTCAGGAGTTCGAGACCAGCCTGGCCAACATGGTGAAACCCTGTCTCTAGTAAATATACAAAAATTAGCCGGGCGTGGTGGCAGGTGCCGGTAATCCCAGATACTTGGGCGGCTGAAGCAGGAGAATCGCTTGAACCCAGGAGGCGGAGGTTGCAGTGAGCTAGGCATGGTGGCAGGTGCCTGTCATCCCAGCTACTCGGGAGGCTGAGGCAGGAGAATCGCTTGAACCCAGGAGGCGGAGGTTGCACAGTGACCTGAGATCGTGCCATTGCACTCCAGCCTGGGCTACAGAGAGAGACTCCATCTCAAAAAATAAAAATAAAATAAAAGTTCCGTGGGGAAATGAGCTAGAACGTGTATCCCCAACTGTTCTCTAAAGACTGAGGGTATTTGTGCTGTTATGTGTCTCAAACCTTTCTCCAATTAAGTTATTTCTTTCCTTTATCATCTTCCAGAATTTTCTGCCAGCAGCCTGTGTGCATTTGTTTTGCAAGCAGAAGGGAGCCCTTTTTTTTTTACTGTTAAAATCGAAGAGCTGGTTTCTTTCTGTCTGTCAGGAGGATGCGGTACGGTGACAGGCCCCAGGGCTGCACGGACCCCATTTTGTGGGGACACACGTGGGCCGAGTGGCTGAGATAGGAGGGGAACAGGTGCCCTCCCTGCTGCAGTGGGCACGGCTCCTCGGGCTGGGGCAGGGAGAAGGGGCGGCTGCCACACAAGGCCCTGATTATTCTATTCCGTCGCAGAGCCTTGGGCAGGACCCCCTCAGGCAGGTGAGCCCCAGGTGAGCCACCCGGCCTCACCTTCCATGTATGCTGGGGAGCTGACCCCACCCGCAGGTCCCAGACACTGGTGTTCTTACGGGAAGCCCAGAGCGTCCTGTGTGGCGAGGTGCCCTGGGAGGCGGCGGTAGGGGGTGGATTAGCGTGTCCAGGCGTCTGCAGATGTGGCCTGACGTCGGCTCCCGGCAGAAACAAGTTGTTTTCTGAGACGCAGCCCCTGTGATGTGGGAGCCGGGCGCCCGGGGTTTGCAGACGTCTCTCGGTAATATTTGTCCAGAAGCAAGACTGAGATCTTCGCTGGAGACAGTGAGGCCACTATAGAGAGACCACGGATTCTGGCTGCCGGGAACGTGGCAATTAGCAGGATTTATGGTGTTTGCACGGCTCCCTGGGGTGGGATCCTTTTGGAGGCGGCCCTGGGGAGCAGTGTGGGGTCCAAACGGTGTCTCCAGCCCCGCTTCAGATCAAGCCACGTGGTGTCCGGGAGGACCCTTGTCAGAGGCAAATGAACCAGAGTGACTCCATCTTGACTGACGGCTGGAAAATGAGGCTGGAACTTGCTGGAGACGTTTACGGTTAAGGGAACAAATTACGCCGGGTGCAGTGGCTTATGCCTGGAATCCCAGCGCTTTGGGAAGCCGAGGCGGCTGGATTGCTTGAGGTCAGGGGTTCAAGACCAGCCTGACCAACATGGTAAAACCCTGTCTCTACTAAAAACACAAAAATTAGCCAGGTGTGGTGGTGGATGTCTGTAATCCCAGCTACTCAGGAGGCTGAGGCAGGAGAATCGCTTGAACCCGGGAGGTGGAGGTTGCAGTGAGCTGAGATTGCACCGCTGCACTCCAGTCTGGGCGACAGAGCGAGACTCCGTCTCAAAAAATAATAACAATAATACGGATTCTTGCAAAGTATAGTAATTAAGAACATTAATCCTTTATCACAAACCCTTGTAGCAGAGCACATCTACCCATCTAGACAATTCTCTTTTTCTTGAGATGGAGTCGCGCTCTGTCACCCAGGCTGGAGTGCAACGGTGCGATCTCGGCTCACTGCAACCTCCGCCTCCCGGGTTCAGGCGATTCTCCTGCCTCAGCCTCCTGAGTAGCTGGGATTACAGGTGTGCAGCACACTACGCCTGGCTAATTTTTGTATTTTTAGTAGAGACGGAGTTTCATTGTGTTGGCCAGGCTGGTCTCGATCTCCTGACCTCGTGATCCGCCTGCCTCGGCCTCCCAAAGTGCTGGGAGGACAGGCGTGAGCCACCGTGCCCGGCCCGGTTTTACTTTCTAAATAAACTAGCTTTTATTTTGCACTGCAGACTTGCCGTGAATTCTTTCTTGCACAGGATCCAGGAAACCTCTCTTGGGGTCTCAATCCGGAGACCCCAAGATGGCCTCGGCTGCCTGGTGGTCAGGGACTCAGGGGTCCGCACGGGCTCTTCTGAGGGTAAAAGGGGGATACTGAAGGGATGTCCTCCCTGTCAGCCTCCTGGACAGTTCAGCGTGGACACCTGGGGAGGCCAGAGCCGCAGCCCCACACTCACCTCCCCGCCCACCAGCTGTGAACATGCTCAGATGTAGGAAAAAGTGAGTTTGAATTTGGCAACGTATCACCCCTTTGTTCTCCAAACCCGTCGTCAGGGCTGGGAGCCGTAGTGCACACCTGTAATCCCAGCACTATGGGAGGCCGAGGTGTGAGGATCACTGGAGCCCAAGAATTAGAGGCTGCGGTGAGCCAAGATCGTGCCACTGCACCTCAGCCTGGGCAACATAGGGAGACCCTATCTCTACAGAAAATACAAAATGAGGCTGGCACAGTGGTGCACGCCTGTGGTCCCAGTACTTGGGAGGATGAGGCAGGAGGATCGCTTGAGCCCAAGAACTGGAGGCTGCAGTGAGCCAAGATCGTGCCACTGCACCCCAGCCTGGGCAACAGACCGAGACACTGCCTCGAAAAAAAAGAAAAGAAAAACCACATCCTTGAAGGCACCAGGGGGACGGCTTCAGGGTTCATCTCCGTGCCAGATGCAGCCCAGTGGGTTGGTGATGAAGGCCTTTTCCCCAGGACCTGCTAGTTCCTCTGAGAAGTCTCCAGGGCCCCAGGGGCAGGAACGGGCTTGAAGTATTTGTGGGCTTATAAAGGTTTCCACCTGCCGGTAAAATGACATTTACGAGCCCACCCCCACTTAGCAGTGACCGGCCGCCTCCCCTACTCACCCCTCCGGCAGCTCCAAATCCCTGGATTATGGAAAACGGTGTGCGTGTGCCTGTCGACTGGGAGATCTGTTGGAAATACACACATTTGGGAAGAGAGGGCAGAAAGGCAGATTTAAGAATAAAGACCTTCCCTGGGGCGGGCGGGGGCGGGGCGGCGTAAATGAAAGGTGGATCTTGGCCAGGTGCGATGGCTCTCGCCGGTCATCCCAGCACTTTGGGCGGGCAGCTACCTCGAGCCCAGGTGTTCAAGATCACCCTGGGCAACAGAGCAAGAGCCTGTCCCTACAAAAAAATTTAAAAATTAGCTGGGAGTGATGGCACCTGTCTGTAGTCCCAGCTCCTCAGGAGGCTGAGGTGGGAGGATCACTTCAGCCCAGCAGGTTGAGGCTGCAGTGAGCTGAGATTGCACCACTGCACTCCAGCCTGGGCAGCAGAGCAAGACCCTGTCCCTACAAAAAACTTAAAAATTAGTCGGGCATGGTGGTGCATGTCTGTAGTCCCAGCTCCTCAGGAAGCTGAGCTGGGAGGATCACTTGAGCTCAGGAGGTTGAGGATGCAGTGAGCTGAGATTGCATCACTGCACTCCAGCCTGGGCAACAGAGCAAGACCCTGTCCCTACAAAAAACTTAAAAATTAGTCGGGCATGGTGGTGCATGTCTGTAGTCCCAGCTCCTCAGGAAGCTGAGCTGGGAGGATCACTTGAGCTCAGGAGGTTGAGGATGCAGTGAGCTGAGATTGCATCACCGCACTCCAGCCTGGGCAACAGAGCAAGATCCCATCTCTAAAAACAAGGAAGAGAAAAAGGAGGACATTGAAGGATGTGGATGCCGGGGACAAGCTCAGGAGGACAAGGACAGACCTAATCACTCCTTCCATGTATATCATCTAGAAATGTAAGTGCCAATGTCTGCATCTTTTGGATAAGCTATTTTTCATCTAAATATTTTCTGTTGCATTAAAAAATAATAATATTAAACACCGGGCTGGGCGCGGTGGCTCATGCCTGTCATCCCAGCACTTTGGGAGGCCGAGACGGGCGGATCACAAAGTCAGGAGTTCGAGACCAGCGTGACCAACATGTTGAAACCCCATCTCTACTAAAAATAAAAAATTAGCCAGGCTTGGTGGTGGGTGCCTGTTATCCCACCTACTTGGGAGACTGAGGCAGGAGAATGGCTTGAACCCAGGAGGTGGAGCTTGCCGTGAGCCGAGATCGCGCCACTGCCCTCCAGCCTGGGCGACAGAGCGAGACTCTGTCTCAAAATAAAATAAGTAATTATTAAGTAATTAATTAAACAGCACAATAAGATACCACCTCACACCTATTCTGTGTGAAAAAAAAAAAGAGACAGAAAATAACCAGTGTTGGCAAAGATGTGGAGACATTGACACCGTCTTGCGTTTTGAGATGGACAGTCCTGCCTGAGGAGGTGACCCCTTGAGCTAACTCCAAACCCAAAATACGGCATTTTGAATTAGCGCAGAACCCAGCCCAACAATCTCTGGGAATTCCAGCGAGAGAGTTTCTTCCGTGAATATTTTCACACCCACGTTCCTGGCAGCATTCTTCACGACATCTACGATGTGCGAGGCACCGAAGGGTTCAACAGAGAGATAAGTAGATAAACAGAATGGGATCTGCACACACCAGCAGGTATTATTCAGCTTTAAAAAGGGAAGATTGGCCCGGCACAGTGGCTCACACCTGTCATCCCAGCACTTTGGGAGGCCGAGGCGGGAGGATCACGAGGTCAGGAGTTCGAGACCAGCCTGGCCAACATGATGAAACCCTGTGTCTACTAAAAACACAAAAATTAGCCGGGCGTGGTGGCGGGCGCCTGTCATCCCAGCCACTCGGGAGACTGAGGCAGGAGAATGGCGTGAACCCGGGAGGTGGAGCTTGCCGTGGGCCGAGATCGCGCCACTGCCCTCCAGCCTGGGCGACAGAGCAAGACTCTGTCTCAAAAACAAACAAACGAAAAATGGCTCACATGGTGAATTTTATGTTCTGTACGTCTTACGTACCACGGTAAACGAACAGGAAAACAAGACTCGGAAAGCATTCATCAGCCACCACGTGAAAACCAGGTCTCCATCCATTTTTATAATTAATTTCAGACAGTCAGGTATTTTATTTAAGAACTGTGTGAGTCCACGCTACCTGGGGTGCTCGGACGCTTAATTGCAAAATAATTAGAGAAAATTGGTGACTGCTTTCATCTCTGTTTCATCTTTCATCTGCAGCTAATGAGAATTCTGCAGCTTGGAGGATGAAAAGTTAAAATCTAGACGCTTCTGGTTCCATTCTAATGATGTTCCATACACGGCCGCCGAGGCACAAAGCAAGCTGACCGTTTTGTACCATTTGGATTTTATTTTATTTTATTTCTAAATGTCATAAGGGAAATTTAATTCCTTTTAATTAAACGTCTTTAAAAGCCCATCCCTTTAGTCTTTGAGCTCCTCTTCTCAGTCTGCCCCCACGCTGTGGAGGGCACTTCCATGTTCAATAAATCCCTTCATTCCTTCTTTGCAAAAAATAAAAATAAAATAGGGCCAGGTGAGGTGGCTCACACCTGTCATCCCAGCACTTTGGGAGGCCGAGGCCGGTGGAGCACCTGAGGTCAGGAGTTTAAGAGCAGCCTGGCCAACACAGTGAGACCCCATCTCCACTAAAAATATGAAAACTAGCCAGGGTTGGTGTTGGCACCTGTCATCCCAGCTGCTCGGGAGGCTGAAACAGGAGAATCCCTTGAACCTGGGAGGCAGAGGTTGCGGCGAGCCGAGATCGCACCACTGCCCTCCAGCCTGGTGACAAGAGCGAAACTCCGTCTCAAAAATGATGATAAGAATAATAAAATAAATGAAAAATAAAAGGTGCCGTTTCCGCTGCTCCTTTTATTTTTGACATGCTTTTCAGCATGACCGTGTGCAGCAGCCGGCCCTTGCCCTGGAGTCCAGCTGCACCTGCTCCTGCCCCGGCCCCGGCTGACTGAGGTCTGTTTATGTCTCCCCAGTATCACCCAGCAACGGGGACCTAAACACAGCTGAGACGCAAAGACAAGGGCCCCCGGGTGGTAAACACACGGGTCCTCTTTCCGCAGATGGCCCGAGAGACACCCCTATGCCCCAAGGACTGGGCGGGGGGGTTCTCCTCTGCTGTGCACCCCACATCCCCAGCTCTCGGGCAGCTGCGAGCTCAGCCGTGGGTCCTGCAGGAAGGAGGGAGATGCTGTGTTGTGGTTCCCCGCGGGTGGGAAGCAGTGCCCTTCTAATTCGGAAGGTGGCACATTCCCCAGGCCTGAAGTCATGCTGGCCGGGAGGGCGGCTGCCATCCTGTCCGGGGGGCCTGGCTCGGTTTGGAAGGGCAGCATTGTGGAGGTTGGGGCTCCCGGCTTCTCCCCACCTTCCTTCCTCCCTGAACAGCCCCGCGGAAAAGCAGATCCTCCTGTAGACCTCAGAGCTCCAGCGTCTCCGGCATCCACCAGCCCCGGGCCTTTGCAAGCCACCCTGACCTCTGATGCCAAGCGGGATGTCTAAATCGGGCGTGTGCATTCCCGCCGCTAAGCATGACCCTCGGTGAATCCCTTGCAGGGGACGGCTGTCTTGGTTCTGGAATGTGTGCATGGAATGTTGGGGCCAGGTGAGCTGTTGAAAGCTTGTCCCCGGCGCCCGCCCAGACTCGGCATCTCTGTGGAGACTATTTCCAGGGTGGGGGAGCGGACACGGCCCGTTTCAACCTTCGGAATTCCTGGCTGCCCAGCTGGCTTTGCAGAGAGGCAGAGCCACAGCTGTGTCTCCCTGAGTGCTCTTCATGCTTATTTAAATCTCACTGATTTCAAAGAAAATCCTTTTCCATCTTCCTCTGGGTGGCTTGAGGCTGTGCCTAGGGGGGTCCATGGTCACCGGCTCTATTTTCACAAAGCATTGATTTTTTTTTCTTTTTGAGACAGACTTTCACTGTCACTCACAATCTCAGCTCACTGCAACCTCCACCTCCTGGGTTCAAGCGATTCTCCTGCCTCAGCCTCCCGAGTAGCTGGGATTACAGGCATGCTCCACCACACCCGCCTAATTTTTGTATTTTTAGTAGAGACGGGGTTTCACCATGTTGGCCAGGCTGGTCTCGAACTCCTGACCTCAGGTGATCCGCCTGCCTTGGCCTCCCAGAGTGCTAGGATGACAGGTGTGAGCCACCACGCCCAGCCTAAAAGGACTAATTTTATGTTGTGTTTCACCTCAATACTAGTAAATAAGTAATTGCCTCCCCTACAAAAATATCCCTCCAGCCCCCATCTCACTCAGAGAAAAAGCCCAAGTCCTCAGTGGCCCTGGAAGGCCGGTACGCTCAGCCACCATCCCCACCCGCCACCCACCTCAGCCTCAGGGTCTCTGTTCCTGCAGGTCCCTGTGCCTGGGACACTGTTCCGGCTCAGCTCCCAGCCCACGGCCCTCGGTCTCTGCTCACGGGACACCTGGCCATGAGTCAGACACACACACACCTGACACGTGCCACACAGACACCACAGATACAGGCACAGACCACACACGCACCATAGACACACACAATACCACATACACACACAAGACATACACCACCGTACACACCATTGTTGCTACGGCTGTTTCCTGGTTTTTCTTCAGAGCATGAATCTCCATGAGAGAGGAACGGTGGGATGGACACGAGAGAAAGAGAGAGAGAGAGAAGATGGTAGTAGGAGAGATAATAGATGATAGATAATAGGTAGGTAGATAATAGATAGATGACAGATAATAGGTAGGTAGATAATAGATAGATGACAGATAATAGGTAGGTAGATAATAGATAGATGACAGATAATAGGTAGGTAGATAATAGATAGATGACAGATAATAGGTAGGTAGATAATAGATAGATGATAGATAATAGGTAGGTAGATAATAGATAGATGATAGATAATAGGTAGGTAGATAATAGATAGATGATAGATAATAGGTAGGTAGATAATAGATAGATGACAGATAATAGGTAAATAATTCATAGATGGATAAATGGATGGATGGATAGGTAATAGTAGGATAGACAGATGGGAGACGCGTGGCTGATGGATGGATGGATGATGGACAGGTGAACACGTGGATGGATGAACAGATAGATGGTAGTAGGATAGATAGATGGTAGAGGGGTGGCTGACAGATGGATGGATGAATACATGATGGATGGATGAATGGATGGATGATGGACAGATGAACAGATGGATAGATGATGGATGAACAGATGGATAGATGGATGATGAATGGATAGAGAGACGATAGTAGGATAGACAGATGGCAGAGGGGTAGCTGACGGATGGATGCATAGATGATGGATGGATGAACAGATGGATAGATGGATGATGAATGGATAGAGAGACAATAGTAGGATAGACAGATGGCAGAGGGGTAGCTGATGGATCGATGGATGATGGACGGCTGATGCAAGGCTGATGCAGGAGGATTGGTGGAGCCCAGAGGGTTGAGGCTGCAGGGAGCCGAGATCCCAACACTGCACTCTAGCCTGGGCAACAGAGCAAGACCCCAGCTGAAAAAATAAAGACAAGTTTGATACTGACAGTGACAGCTGTCCTCAAATTTGTGGGTTCCTAGCCCTGGAGCAGGGTTTCAATTTTTTTCTTTGAGACAGTCTCGAAAAAAAACAAAGAAACAAAAAACCTCTGAGATGGTTATATTTCAATTTCTCTGAGATACAGGGTATATTACCTTGGAACAGTATTGTCACCAACTTCATCTCCCACCTACGGTGAACAAAACTTTGCGTTTGAATCCAAAAACATGTACATACGCTAGACAAGTATATTGAGACATTCATAAAAGCTCTTTGAATCGGCAATGGGAGCCATTGCAACTTTTTTTTTTGGAGACGAGGTCTTGGCCTGTTGCCCAGGCTGGAGTGCAGTGGTGCAATCACAGCTAACTGCAGCCTTGACCTCCTAGGCTCAAGCAATCCTCCTACCTCAGCCTCCTGAGTAGCTGGGACTATAGGTGTGCACCGCCACACCTGGCTAATTTTTAATTTTTTTTTTTTTTTTTTTTTGAGACGGAGTCTCACTCTGTCGCCCAGGCTGGAGTGCAGTGGTGCGAACTCAGCTCACTGCAAGCTCCGCCTCCCGGGTTCACGCCATTCTCCTGCCTCAGCCTCCTGAGTAGCTGGGGCTACAGGCGCCGCCACCACGCCCGGCTAATTTTTTTTGTATTTTTAGTAGAGATGGGGTTTCACTATGTTAGCGAGGATGGTCTTGATCTCCTGACCTTGTGATCCACCTGCCTCGGCCTCCCAAAGTGCTGGGATTACAGGCATGAGCCACCGCGCCCGGCCATTTTTAAGTTTTTTGTAGAGACCTAGCTCTTACTATGTTGCCCAGGCTGGTCTCAGTTATTTGGTCCTGGACTCTAAAAATGGAGTCTCGCTCTGTCACCCAGGCTGGAGTGCAGTGGCGCGATCTTGGCTCACTGCAACCTCCGTCTCCCGGGTTCAAGCGATTCTCCTGCTTCAGCCTCCCAAGTAGCTGGGACTACAGGCGCCCGCCACCATGACCAGGTAATTTTTGTATTTTTACTGGAGATGGGGTTTCACCATGTTGGCCAGGCTGGTCTCAAACTCCTGATCTCAGGTGATCCGCCTGCCTCGGCCTCCCAAAGCTCTGTGATTACAGGCGTGAGCCAACATGCCCGACCTAAAAGTAGCTGCTTTTAACACTATAACTAAAGCAAGCTGCTTTGGGGCAGACATCAGCAACATTTTTTTTTTTTTTTTTTGAGTCGGAGTTTCAGTCTTTGTCATCCAGGCTGGAGTGCAGTGGCGCTATCTCAGCTCACTGCACCCTCCACCTCTCAGGTTCAAGCGATTCTCCTGCCTCAGCCTCCTGAGTAGCTGGGATTACAGGCACCTGCCACCATGCCCAGGTGATTTTTGTATTTTTAGTAGAGACGGGGTTTCTCCGTGTTGGTCAGGCTGGTCTCGAACACCTGACCTCGGGTGATCCACCCACCTCGGCCTCCCAAAGTGCTGGGATGACAGGCACCTGCCACCACACCCAGCTCATTTTTGTATTTTTAGTAGAGACAGGGTTTCGCCATGTTGGCCAGGCTGGTCTCAAACTCTTGACCTCTGGTGATCCACCCAGCTTGACCTCCCAAACTGCTGGGATTCCAGGCGTGAGCCACTGCACCCAGCCTAAAAGTAGCTGCTTTTAACACTATGAGTAAAGCAGTGGGCAAGTGTGGTCAGCAGATTCCCAGATATAAAATCCAGGACCCAGGCTCTTCTCCATTGCTCACCGTGGAGACTATCGCAATGCCTGGGATCCACCTGGCCACCAGGTCCTTGCACCCCACAGTCACGACAGCTGCCCTGGGTCCCCGGGGCCGTGGAATTCTCCAGATCTGCCAATCTCGCCTGAATTGGAGTAGCCCTTCCCAGAAAACCTCTGCAAACCCCAGCCGAGGCTCAACAGCCCAGCTGCCACGGGCGCCGAGAACCAGGCGTGCCCACGGAGGTGGGAGCAGGTGGGAGACAGAGCTGATGCTTGGATAGGACCCACATGTTCCTCTCGCCGAGATGTCCGAAGGCAGCCGGGCGCGGTGGCTCACACCTGTCATCCCAGCACTTTGGGAGGCCGAGGCGGGTGGATCACTTGAGGTCAGGACTTTGAGACCAGCCTGACCAACGTGGTGAAACTCCATGTCTACTAAAAATACAAAAATTAGCTCGGGCGTGGTGGCAGGTGCCTGTAATCCCAGCTACTCAGGAGGCTGAGGCAGGAGAATCGCTTGAACCTGGGAGGCAGAGGTTGCAGTGAGCCAAGATCATGCCACTGCACTCCAGCCTGGGCGACAGAGTGAGACTGCCTTAAAAAAATAAAATAAAACAAAAATAAAATAAAATGTATTCTGATGGCTGGACACCATGGTTTATACCCATAATCCCAGCACTTTGGGAGGCTGGGACAGGAGGATCACTTGAGGCCAGGAGTTCAAGACCAGCCTAGGCATATAGGGGGAGCCTCTCTCTACAAAAAAACAAAGCAAAAAACCGTACCTGGGGATGGTGTTGCGCACCTATAGTCCAAGTGTACTAGTCTGTTCTCACGCTGCTAATAAAGGCATAACCAAGATGGGGTAATTTATAAAGGAAAGAGGTTTAATGGACTCACAGTTCCACGTGGCTCGGGAGACCTCACAATCGTGGCAGAAGACGAAGAAAGAGCAAAGTCACATCTTACATGGTATAGAGGGGTGCTCCCATTTATAAAACCATCAGATCTCGGCCGGGCACGGTGGCTCACGCCTGTCATCCCAGCACTTTGGGAGGCCGAGGCGGGTGGATTACCTGAGGTGAGGAGTTCGAGACCAACGTGGCCAACATGGTGAAACCTCGTTTCTATTAAAAGTACAAAAAATTAGCCAGGTGTGGTGGCGGACGCCTGTAATCCCAGCTACTTGGGAGGCTGAGGTTGCAGTGAGCCAAGATCATGCCATTGCACTCCAGCCTGGGTGACAAGAGTGAGACTCTGTCTCAAAAAAAAAAAAAAAAACCATCAGATCTCATGACACCTATTCACTACCACGAGAAAAGTCTGGAGGGAAACTGACCCTATGATTCAACTCTCTCCACCTGGCCCAGCCCTTGACATGTGGGGATGATCACCGTTCACGGTAAACTTTGGGAGGGGACACAGCCAAACCATGTCACCCAGGTACTCGGGAGAAACCGCGTCACTCAGCTACTCTGGAGAAATCGTGTCACCCAGCTACTCTGGAGAAATCGTGTCACCCAGCTACTCGGGAGAAACCGCGTCACTCAGCTACTCGGGAGAAATCGTGTCACCCAGGTACTCGGGAGAAAACGCGTCACCCAGGTACTCTGGAGAAATCATGTCACCCAGGTACTCTGGAGAAACCGTGTCACCCAGGTACTCAGGAGAAACCGTGTAACCCAGCCACTCGGGAGAAACCGCGTCACTCAGGTACTCGGGAGAAACTGCGTCACCCAGCTACTCGGGAGAAACCGTGTCACCCAGCTACTCGGGAGAAAGCTCGTCACCCAGCTACTCGGGAGAAACCGTGTCACCCAGCTACTCGGGAGAAACAGTGTCACCCAGCTACTCGGGAGAAACAGTGTCACCCAGCTACTCAACCGAGCTACTCGGGAGAAACAGCATCACCCACCTCCTCGGGAGAAACAGCATCACCCACCTACTCGGGAGGAACCGCGTCGCCCGGCTACTTGGGGAGCTGAGGAGGGAGGATCCCTTGAGCCTGAGAGTCCAAGGCTACAGGAGTGAGACCCTGTCTCTAAAAAAAAAATACAAATATAAATAAAGAAATAAAATAGACTGTAGTGATGGTGGCACAAGTCTCTGCATACAGAAAGCCACGGGTTGGAAGAGTTTAAATGGATACATTGTCGGCTGTGTAAATTATCTCTCTATACAGCTCTTTTCTGGAAAACCAGTGAAAGTGACGAACTGTATTCATGGCTAAGGGGCCAAACTCACATAATCATTTCCAGAAATGCAGGAAAAGCATTTGAGCAAAGGCAGTGCCTTTTCACAATAAAAATTCAATCAACCCAGAAGGGGACAGAAAGTTCCTCAAGCTGATGAAGATCCAGAAGACGGCCCTGGCCTGTGGCCGCGATAAAGGTTGCTCTGGGCGCCGTCGGGTAAAATGTGACACGCACTCCGTGTCAGAATACAGTCCAGGAAGGAAGGGCTTCTCCGAGGCATCAAAAGTCATGCATTGCCCCGGCCTGGGTTAGGAACCATCAGTCTTGTCATCCCAGAGACTCCCAGGACCCAGGGAATAAATGAGACATTGGAACAGGCTGCAATCCCACCCTGGCAGACGGCGCCGTTTGATTTCTCTTCCATCTACATGATGCGCATCACATAAAAAGGTAACTGTGTAGCCGGGCGCGGTGGCTCACGCCTGTCAGCCCAGCACTTTGGGAGGCCGAAGCGGGTGGATCACTCGAGGTCGGGAGTTCGAGACCAGCCTGGTCAACATGGTGAAACCGCGTCTCCACTAAAAATACAAAAATTAGCCAGGCGTGGTGGCGGGTGCCTGTAATCCCAGCTACTCGGGTGGCTAACACAGGAGAATTGCCTGAACCTGGGAGGCGGAGCTTGCAGTGAGCCGAGATTGCACCACTGCACTCTAGCCTGGGCGACAGAACGAGACTCGGTCTCAAAAAAAAAAAAAAAAAGTAACTTTGTGACTCTGAATAAAATTAAAATGTCTAAAAAATATGAGCCAGGCGTGGTGGTGCGTGCACCTGTGTTCCCAGCTACTTGGGAGGCGGAGGTTTCAGTGAGCTGAGATCACACAGGTGCGCTCCAAGCTGGGCAACAGAAGGAGACCCTGTCTCTAAAATAAAATAAAATAAAATAAATACAATGAAATAAAATAAAAATAAATAATAATAAATTTAAATAAATAATATCTAAATAAATATATAAATAATAAATAAATTTAAATAAATTTAAATAAATGTGATTATTTATTATTATATATTATTATTTATTAAATTTATTAAATAAATTTAAATCATTTTTTAAATTAAATTATAATTTCCCTCATGACATTTAAATTATATATATTTAAATGAAAATGTCATGAGGGAAATTATAACTATATTTCATTTAAAATACGTAACAAAGCAAATGTTATCACAGAGTATTTACAACAAAGCACTTTTGGTGACTTTAAAAGCAGATTACACAAACAATATCACAGTGTTTTAGATCAAATGGGGACTACAAATGTCCATTAAGGGTTTTGTGGGTTTTTTTCTTTTTTTTTTTTCTGGTATGACATTAAAACAGATTTTGTCAAGAATTATTACCTCCTCGAACAAAAAGCACATTGTTGTCTCAGGAAAAAAAAAAAAGCACAATTATGCTATTCAGTTTGTGGCCACAAAGATGTACTGTCATAGAAAGTAATAAAAACGGCGAAAACAACATAAAATAAGAGTTGGACAGATTAAACGACCTCATGGGAACCTGAGGAAAAGGAAGCAAGGTCCCTTTACTGAGAGCGCTTTTAGGGACGCATAATCAATACTAAAGTTTATACATCTTGCCTCAGGACTTGATTTAAAAATTCTTCTATTTATTAAATAAGTTGACGTTGTTTTGAGATGTAATGAAATGGCCACGGCAGGTGTGGAGGCTGATTTTTTTGGGGGGGCAGGTGGAGCACACCTGGCGTTGTGCAGCCCTCTGCTGAGTGTGCGTGATTTCTACTGCAAGTGCTGACTGTCAAGACACGAATCATTCCCGTTTATCTCAAAGAGGACTTATTCAATAACTCCAACATCGTGTCCTTTCCTATAATTCCAGCATTGTGTCCTTTCCTTGAAAGAAAGGACACACAGAAGTGCAGAAGTGGCCGGACACGGTGGCTCATGCCTGTAATCCCAGCACTTTGGGAGGCCGAGGTGGGTGGATCACCTGAGGTCAGGAGTTCGAGACCAGCCTGGCCAACACGGTGAAACCCCGTCTCTACTAAAAATACAAAAATTAGCCAGGCGTGATGGTGCACGCCTGTAATCCCAGCTACTCGGGAGGCTGAGGCAGGAGAATCGCTTGAACTGGGAGGCGGAGGTTGCGGTGAGCCGAGATGGTGCCACTGCACTCCAGCCTGGGCAACAGCACAAGACTCCATCTCAAAAAAAAGAAAAAAAAAGAAAGAAAAGGAAAAAACAAAAAAAGAAGTTCAGAGTTTGCAGACGGGAACCCTACATTACCCAAACATTGTCCTTTCCGGAAAGAAATTGCATGGCTATGATTTAGGACGATTTGTGCTTCCAACCTTTAGGAAAATGACAAAGAGGAGGTGCAATGTCTACGCTGGGGACCCCCCGAGCCTGTCCAGGTTGCACGTTAATTCCCCAGAGAATGCTCAGATTGCATTTCACAATGTGGTCCCAGGCGCCAACCTATTCCTTTGCAGATGAGGGTAGAAGCATGAAGCTGTTCGATCTGCACACAGCACCTGACGGCCCTGGGGTTTTACGCCGGCAATGACCGTGCTGTGGTTCCCAACTTCCTGGGTTCAGGAAAGACCTGCCAGCCTTTACGCTTTGCCGCCCCAGCATGCAGGTGGCAACTGTGGCAGAGAAGGGAAAATGGGAGCTCAGCAGGTCTCATAAGGAGAGCAACAATCTGACTGTGGGTCCCAGGGCGGGCTCTGAATCTCAGCCCCACCCCATGTGGGGGACAAAGCCCCACCTTCTCCAAGGGGCTTCCTCAGCTGGGAAGTGGGAACCAGGGTGCCCCCCTAAACAAGGCATATTCTTCACTCCAGCATCAGGTTCCTGCCAGGGATTCCAAGTCAGGAGGCCAAGCTCCTGCGCCGCCTGGGTGGGCGCTCACCTGTGCGGGCCCTCTCCTGAGTGGGGAGAAAGCTGCTTCCCCCAGTTCTTCCCTGGGCAAGCCCCTCCTGCCGGCTGCAAGGACACACACGCACACACAGAACCACGTGCTCATACAGTCACAGGCTCACGCAGTCACACGTACACACACACACACACACACAGCCACGTGCTCACAGGATCATACATGCACTCAGCTCATACGATCACACACGCACTCACACCTACCCTCACACACACAGCTTGCCATCTCATCTACGGACGGGCACGACCTCTTCCTCACCACCAACACCCAGCCTATCCCATCTACCATAGTGTGTTGCCACAGAGAAGATGATTCCATAAACACCACTTGTGCTCTGAAACCATAGGGACCCGCGTCTGCCTGGACCTGGAAAAACAGTGCAGAAAATAGTGCATTTCCGGCCGGGCGCAGTGGCTCATGCCCGTCATCCCGGCACTTTGGGAGGCCGAGGCGGGTGGATCACTTAAGGTCAGGAGTTCGAGACCAGCCCGGCCAACATTATAGGTGTGAGCCACCGCCCCCGGCCTGGGACCTTATTTGGAAATAGCGTAGAGATGGTAAAACCCCATCTCTACAAAGAATACAAAAAATTAGCTGGGCATGGTGGCGGGCGCCTGTAGTCCCAGCTACTCGGGAGGCTGAGGCAGGAGAATCGCTTGAACCCAGGAGACAGAGGTTGCAGTGAGCAGAGATAACACCACTGCCCTCCAGCCTGGGTGACAGAGCAAGACTCCATCTCAAAAAAAAAAAGAAGTAAAGAAAAAAAAAAGAGACAGAGTTTTTGTCACGGAAACGCCTGACAGTGCTTTGAAGCTGGGGATTAAGAGTGAATTGCATACTTGGGATTCCGCAGCCAGAAAGTCATCGCTGAGTTAATGCAGTGCGTGGACGAGGCTTCCTGAAAGCTGCTGGTCCCTGACCTCTGGGGCACGAACAAGACATCTGAAAATAACTCGGGTTCCGTGCTGCCACAACGGCACCCGGACGTCAGCTGTTCTCCCCGGAGGCATTCCTTCCAAACAGGTTCCTTCGGAGGGTGTGGCGGGCAGGAGGAGAGGGCTGTGGTGTCTGCGGCAGCCTCATCCGGCCACTTCTCAGCAAGACGTCCCTCTGTGCTATTGAACAACAACGTCTGGACTTTTTTTTTTTTTTTTTTTGAGACGGAGTCTCGCTCTGTCGCCCAGGCTGGAGTGCAGTGGTGCAATCTCCACTCACTGCAAGCTCGGCCTCCCGGGTTCACACCATTCTCCTGCCTCAACCTCCCGAGTAGCTGGGACTACAGGCGCCCGCCACCACGCCCGGCTATTTTTTTTTTTTTTTTTTTTTTTGTATTTTTAGTAGAGACAGGGTTTCACCGTGTTAGCCAGGATGGTCTCAATCTCTTGACCTTGTGATCCGCCCACCTCGGCCTCCCAAAGTGCTGGGATTACAGGCGTGAGCCACTGCGCCCGGCCTCTTTTTCTTTTTTTTCTTTTTCTTTTTGAGACGGGGTCTTGCGCTGTCGCCCAGACTGGAGTGCAGTGGCTCAATCTCAGCTCACTGCAAGCTCCGCCTCCCAGGTTCATGCCATTCTCCTGCCTCAGCCTCCCAAGTAGCTGGGACTACATGCACCTGCCACCGCGCCTGGCTTTTTTTTTTTTTTTTTTTTTTTTTGTATTTTTAGTAGAGACGGGGTTTCACCATGTTGGCCAGGATGGTCTCAAACTCCTGACTTCGGGTGATCCGCCTGCCTCGGCCTCCCAAAGTGCTGGGATGACAGACGCGACCCACTGCGCCCGGCCTATTTATTTTATTTTATGTGAGACAGGGTCTTGCTCTGTTGCCCAGGCTGGAATGCAATGGTGTGATCTCGGCTCACTGCAGCCTTGACCTCCTGGGCTCACGTGATCCTCCCACCTCAGCCTCCCGAGTAGCTAGGACTACAGGTGCACACCACCATGCTGGGCTATTTTTTTTTTTTTTTTTGGAGGGTAGAGATGGCGTCTCACTACGTTGCCCAGACTGGTTTCAAACTCCTGGGATCAAGCAATCTGCCCACCTCAGCCTCCCAAGTAGCTGGGACTATAGCACGCACCACCATGCCCTGCTAATTTTGCTTTTTGGTAGAGACGGGGCCTTGCTATGTTGCCCAGGCTCATCTCAAACTCCTAGGCTCCAGTGATCCTCTCACCTCAGCCTCCCAAAGTACTGGGATTGCAGGCATGAGCCATCTGGCCCTGCTTTTTTTTTTTTTTCAGATGGCATCTTGCTCTGTCGCCTAGGCTGGAGTGCAGTGGTGCGATCTCGGCTCATTGCAACCTCCGCCCCCTGGGTTCAAGTGATTCTCCTGCCTCAGCCTCCTAGTAGCTGGGATTACAGGTGCCCGCCACCACACCCGGCTATTTTTGTATTTTTAGTAGAGACGGGGTTTCACCATGTTGGTCAGGCTGGTCTCGAAGTCCTGACCTCGTGATCCGCCTGCCTCGGCCACCCAAAGTCCAGCCCTGATTTTTGAATACTCTCTCTCTACTTCCCAAGTTTTCTCCAATCAGCAACTATTCCTCTTACAAAAGAAAAAAAACAGTTTTTTGTACTACAGTGCTGTAAATCACTACCCCTGCCTATCAGAAATACGTCCTTCTGGATTGGCACGGTGGCTCACGCCTGTAATCCCAGCACTTTGGGAGGCCGAGGCAGGTGGATCACGAGGTCAGGAGATCTAGACCATCCTGGCTAACACAGTGAAACCCCGTCTCTACTAAAAATACAAAAAATTAGCCGGGTGTGGTGGCAGGCGCCTGTAGTCCCAGCTACTCAGGAGGCTGAGGCAGGAGAATGGCGTGAACCCAGGAGGCGGAGCTTGCAGTGAGCCGAGATCACACCACTGCACTCCAGCCTGGGCGACAGAGCGAGACTCCATCTCAAAAAAAAAAAAAAAAAAGAAATACGTCCTTCTGTCATTAAGAAAAATGTGCATTTCACCAACTACACTCTGAGTCAAATGTAGGTTTTACACAGAAAAAAAACAAAAAAAACAAACAAAAAAAAACACCTTTTACCGAAATGGGTACCCAGGCTCCATTCTCAATTTGCTTAAAATTGTGCTGAGTGAAATAAAAGAAGGCATCACATCTGACATGCTAAGACTCTTTGCCTCATTTCAGGTTAGGAGGAAAAGCCACCCCATAGCAAAAGTCCTATATCTAACGTTCTAGTTAAAGAATCACCTAGAGGCCGGGTGTGGTGGCTCATGCCTGTAACATCCCAGCACTTTGGGAGACCGAGACGGGTGGATCACCTGAGGTCAGGAGTTCGAGACCAGCCTGGCCAACATGGTGAAACCCCGTCTCTAATAAAAATACAAAAATTAGCCGGGCGTGGTGGTGGGCGACTGTAATCCCAGCTACTCGGGAGGCTGAGGCAGGAGAGTTGCTTGAACCTGGGAGGCGGAGCTTGAAGTGAGCCGAGATTGTTCCACTATATTCTAGCACAGGCGAGAGAGCGAGACTCTGTCTCAAAAAAATAAATAAATCAAATAAAATAAAAGTGAACTGTTTCACAGCAGCTCGATTTTGTAATGGCCCAAAAGCAGAAACCACTCAAGTGTCCACCAGTGGATGGGTGGATGAGCACAATGTGGTCCACCCACATGGTGGAATAGTATGTAGCCATGAAAAGGAACGAGGCTCTGACACAGGCTGCAATGTGGATGAGGCTTGAGGACACTACACTCAGTGACAGAAGCCAGACACGAAAGGCCACATAAAGTAAGCAGAAACCACTCAAGGGTCCACCAGTGGATGGGTGGATGAGCACAATGTGGTTGACCCACATGGTGGAATAGTATGCAGCCATAAAAAGGAATGAGGTTCTGACACAGGCTGCAATGTGGATGAGCCTTGAGGACATGACACTCAGTGAGAGAAGCCAGACACAAAAGTCCACATAGAGTAGGCAGAAACCACCCAGGTGTCCACCAGTGGATGGGTGGATGAGCACAATGTGGTTGACCCACAAGGTGGAATAGTATGCAGCCATGAAAAGGAACGAGTCTCTGACACAGGCTGCAATGAGGATGAGCCTTGAGGACATGACACTCAGTGAGACAAGCCAGACACAAAAGGCCACAGAGAGTAAGCAGAAACCACTCAAGGGTCCACCAGTGGATGGGTGGATGAGCACAATGTGGTCCATCCACATGGTGGAATAGTATGCAGCCATGAAAAGGAATGAGTCTGTGACACAGACTGCAATGAGGATGAGCCTTGAGGACGTGACACTCAATGAGAGAAGCCAGACAAAAAAGGCCACAGAGAGTAAGCAGAAACCACTCAAGGGTCCACCAGTGGATGGGTAGATGAGCACAATGTGGTTGACCCACATGGTGGAATAGTATGCAGCCATAAAAAGGAATGAGGTTCTGACACAGGCTGCAATGTGGATGAGCCTTGAGGACATCACACTCAGTGAGAGAAGCCCGAGATAGAAGGCCACATAGAGTAAGCAGAAACCACCAGAGGGTCCACCAGTGCATGGGTGGATCAGCACAATATAGTCCACCCACATGGTGGAATAGTACGCAGCCATGAAAAGGAACGAGTCTCTGACACAGGCTGCAATGAGGATGAGCCTTGAGGACGTGACACTCAGTGAGACAAGCCAGACACAAAAGGCCACAGAGAGTAAGCAGAAACCACTCAAGGGTCCACCAGTGGATGGGTGGATGAGCACAATGTGGTCCATCCACATGGTGGAATAGTATGCAGCCATGAAAACGAATGAGTCTCTGACACAGACTGCAATGAGGATGAGCCTTGAGGACGTGACACTCAGTGAGAAAAGCCAGACACAAAACGCTACATAGAGTAAGCAGAAACCACCCAGGGTTCACCAGTGGATGGGTGGATCAGCACAATGTGGTTGATCCACATGGTGGAATAGTATGCAGCCATGAAAAGGAATGAGGCTCTGACACAGGCTGCAATGAGGATAAGCCTTGAGGACATGACACTCAGGGAGAGAAGCCAGACACAAAAGGCCACATAGAGTAAGCAGAAACCACCCAGGGTTCACCAGTGGATGGGTGGATCAGCACAATGTGGTTGATCCACATGGTGGAATAGTACGCAGCCATGAAAAGGAACGAGGCTCTGACACAGGCTGCAATGTAGATGAGCCTTGAGGACATCACACTCAGTGAGAGAAGCCAGAGACAAAAGGCCACATAGAGTAAGATTCCATTTCTAGGAAAGGTCCAGAACAGGCAAATCCACAGAGGCAGAAAGGATGGGTGGTTGCCAGGGGTTGGGGAGTGGGACAAGTGACTGTTAACGGGGACGGGGTTTCCTTTTGGGGTGAAGAAAATGTTCCAGAACTTTTGTTGTTGCTGGTTTGTTTGTTTTTGAGACCAGGTCGGCTCTGTGGCCCAGCCTAGAGCACAGTGGCACGATCTCAGCTCACTGCAACCTCCGCCTCCCAGGCTCAAGCGATTCTCCTGCCTCAGCCTCCCGAGTATCTGGGATTACAGGCACGTACCACCAAACCTGGCTAATTTTTGTATTTTTAGTAGAGACAGGGTTTTGCCATGTTGGCCAGGCTGGTCTTGAACTCCTGACCTCAGGTGATCCGCCCGCCTCGGCCTCCCAAAGTGCTGGGATTACAGGCGTGAGCCACCATGCCTGGCCCAAGTGTTCCGGAACTAGACAGAGGTGGTGGTATGACATTGTGGATGTTTTAAATGCCCCTGTTCACTTTAAAATGGTTCATTTTATGTTATGTGAAATGTATCTCAATTACAAAATTAAAAACAGAGGCCTGGCACGGTCGCTCATGGTGGTCATCTCAGCACTTTGGGAGGCCGAGACCAGTAGATCGCTTGAGCTCAGGAGTTCGAGACCAGCCTGGACAACATGTCAAAACCCCATCTCTACAAAAAAATTAGCCAGGTGTGGTGGCACGTGCCTGTGGTCCCAGCTAATTGGAAGGCTGAAGTGGGAGGATCGCTTGAGCCTGGTAGGCAGACGTTGCAGTGAGCTGAGATCGCACCACTGCACTCCAACCTGGTGACAGAGTGAGATCCTATCTCAAAATAAAACTGGCTGGACACGGTGGCTCACGCCTGTAATCCCCAGGACTTTGGAGGCTGAGGCAGGCAGCTCACAAGGCCAGGAGATCGAGACCATCCTGACTAACATGGTGAAACCCTGTCTCTACTAAAAATACAAAAAATTAGCTGGGCACGGTGGTGGCACGCACCTGTAGTCCCAGCTACTCGGGAGGCTGAGGCAGGAGAATGGCGTGAACCTGGGAGGCAGAGCTTGCAGTGAGCCCAGATCGCGCCACTGCACTCCAGCCTGGGCGACACAGCGAGACTCCGTCTCCAAAAAAAAAAAAAAAAATTAAAAATATAAATCTTTCAAAACCCTAAATGACTGCTTACAGTGTGATGACGTTCTGGGTCGTGGATAAGAGGAAAGTACTTATTAAAAGGATTCAAGGCTGTGTGCGGTGGCTCATGCCTGTAATCCCAGCACTTTGGGAGGTCGAGGCAGGAGGATTGCTTGAGGCCAACAGTTTGAGACCAGCCTGAGCAACACAGTCAGACCCAGTCTCTAGAAAAAAATAAAAAATTAGGTAGGCATAGTGGTGCACACCTGCAGTCTCAGCTACTCGGGAGGTCGAGGCTGCAGCTGTGAATCGTACAACTGCACTCCAGCCTGGGTAACAGAGTGAGACCCTGTCTCGGAAGGAAGACAGAAAGAGAGAGAAAGAAACCTCAGCTCCAAGCATTACCAAGAAAAGTAAGAGATGGCGCATAGGAAAACTTGTTTCTAAAGAGCTCAAAAACGGGCCAAGTTCAATCAGAGATATGCATGACATTTATTATTATCATGAACGACACCAAAATAGATGCAGTTAGTGGGTGATAGAAAATGCTAGCCAGGGGCGGTGGCTCACATCTGTAATCCCAGCACTTTTGGAGGCTGAGGTGGGCAGATCTCCTGAGGTCAGGAGTTCGAGACCAGACTGGCCAACACGACAAAACCCCATCTCTACTACAAATATAGAAGGTAGCCGGGCGTGGTGGCAGGTGCCTGTAATCCCAGCTACTTGGGAGGCTGAGGCAGGAGAATCACTTGAACCCGGGAGGCAGCGCTTGCGGTGAGCCAAGATGGCACCACTGTGCTCCAGCCTGGGCGACAAAAGCAAAAACTACATCTCAAAAAAAAAAAAAAAGAGGAGAGAGAAAAGAAAATGCCGTCTGTGTGCTCTTTGCAAACATTTCCTCCCGAAAGTCTCCTAGAATGATAAAAGCAACCACACAGCCTGGCCACCTAGAATCTGGGTCCGCTTGTCCCAGGCTCAGAATCTGTTTCCTTTTGGCCGCAGGTTCTAAGTCCTGCCTGCGCCCTCGAAGTCAGAAGCCTCATCTTCCGGGCTGTCAACAGTGCGTGCAGAGCTGCAGGATTTATAGGTAACGATGTGCTTCTAATTCTCCATTACCTCCAAAGATTTAATCTTCCCCTTTTCTAAATCCTTCTTAGGAGATAGTTGTCAGGTTCATCTGGCCCAGCAGCTTCTGACAAGGGGACCCCGCTCGTCCCCGTAATCTGTGTGACTTCATGTAAATAGCAGCACGTGGCGACCGCCTTTGGCCCTCGGCCCCGAATCCATTGCAGAGTCTCACTTCCATGAATTCTTAATTTGTGACCACGCTTCCTTTTTTGTTCTGCTTTTAAATGGAGATGTGATTAGTAAGGTAATAGGAGAAAGCCGGGGTCCTCACGATGCAACATGCATTTCTGCGCCTTATAGAATATTGAATAGGCGTCATTATTTCTTCCAGTAGCAGAGTGCATTCTGACATCTGATTGCTTGAACCGTGCTATTTCCATACGCCATCCATCACCCCGGCCACGGCGGCACGCTGAATATTCAGATTAAATTGGAACTTTTTCCCTATGAATAAGGGATTTCATTCTGTCCTATAAGATACACTGTCTCTGGGGAGAGGAAATTGAGTTGAAGGTTGCTGAAAATTGTATTATCCAAATACAGAGTTCTTTTCCTTATCATCAAAACCTGAAACACAGCCGTGGGGAACCAAGAGGTCAGGAGAAAATTCAATTAGAGATGAAAATGGAAAAGGGAGCATTTTTCCACTTATGTTTTATTTTGCCAAGCAGGTGGCAGCGGGCGCCGCTCGGGACAAAAGGGGCGATGTGTGAAGGGTTTTTGGTTTCTGGAAGACGGATGAGGACACAGCCTCAAGGAGTTATGAAGAGGCAGGAAAACCTCCACCGGGGCTGTGTCTCCAGGGAGCTCATAAAAGCCCCCCCCGCCAACCCCTTGCAGACTTACCCGGAAAACCCCGTGATACAGAGCAAATGTTCCATCCTCTCCTTTGCCGGTTTTGGAGGAGGTATCCGTGAGAGTTCCTGGCCTTTTCCTGCCACAGTTATGGTGGGGGTTTTTTTGTTTGTTTGTTTTTTGGAGGGAGTCTCGCTCTGTCGCCCAGGCTGGAGTACGGCAGCACGATCTCAGCTCACTGCAACCTCCGCCCCCACCGGGTTCAAGCCATTCTCCTGCCTCAGCTTCCCGAGTAACTGGGATGACAGGTGCCCGCCACCATATCCAGCTAATTTTTGGATTTTTAGTACAGACAGGGTTTCACCATGTTGGCCAGGCTGGTCTCGAACTCCTGACCTTGTGATCCACCCACCTCGCCCTCCCAAAGTGCTGGGATTGTAGGAGTGAGCCACCGCGCCCAGCCCACAGTTAGGGTCTTAACTGTGCTCACTGCCTGGAGTCCCCACCTCTCCTCACCTGAAATATGCATCAGAAATGTGTTTCCAAAACCTGCAGAATGCAGACCCACACTACTTTCCTATTGATTTATTCATTTTGAGACAGAGTCTCGCTCTGTCGCCAGGCTGGAGTGCAGGGGTGTGATCTCTGCTGACTGTAATCTCCACCTCCCGGGTTCAAGCGATTCTCCTGCCTCAGCCTCCCGAGTTGCTGGGATTACAGGTGCCCGCCACCACGCCCAGCTAATATTTGTATTTTTAGTAGAGACGGGGTTTCACCACGTTGGCCAGGCTAGTCTCAATCTCTTGACCTCGTGATCCACCTGCGTCAGCCTCCCAAAGTGCTGGGATGACAGGCGTGAGCCATCGCGCCTCGCTGGGTTTTTTTGTTTTGTTTTGTTTTTTGTTTTGTTTTATGTCATCATGGGAATGCAAGCGGCAGATAATAAACTTGATCCCTCTTTGACGTCTCATTGCACGCACCTAGCTGGGAGCTTTGGGTCGGCGCAGGACCAGGGAGATCCTACTTGCCAGGTGCTTCCTCTGAGGCATCTCCAGGTCTGGAGCTTTAGCGTTCAATCAACCACCCAGGTCTGCGGTGCGAAGGCCGACTGAGATCCAGAGTATGTCATACAGTGGGTGAGTTTGCATTTCTGAGCAGCTGCAGGTGGGGCAGAGGCTGCCGGTGTGTGAACCTCACAAAGTCGGGCCCTTTGGGCTGCAGAGGCTGTGGCCACACAGGAGACCTGGACTCAGGTGGATGAAGGAAGGAGCTGCTCTCCCTCTACAATCATCCTGGCTCCCTCCTTCCTCACCTCCCCGGGAAGCGCTGACCCAGCTCTTTGTTCCTGGACCTACATCCCACAGAGGAGCAGAGTCTTCCGGAATCTTCCTCACTACTCTTGCCTCCCCATTCTCGCTTTTTATTTTATTTTTATTTTTATTTATTTTTTTTGAGAGGGAGTCTCGCTCTGCTGCCCAGGCTGGAGTGCAATGCTGCGATCTCGGCTCACTGCAATGTCTGCCTCCCGGGTTCAAGCAATTCTCCTGCCTCAGTCTCCCAAGTAGCTGGGATTACAGGCACCTGTCATCAATGCCCAACTAATTTTTGTATTTCTGTAGAGACGGGCTTTCACCTTGTTGGCCAGGCTGGTCTCGAACTCCTGACCTCAGGCGATCCACCATCTCGGCTTCCCAGAGTGCTGGGATGACAAATGTGAGCCACGATATCTGGCTGCTTTTTAAAATTTAATGTTTTTAGGGACAGAGTCTTTCATTCCTGCCTAGGCTGGAGTGTGGTGGTGAGATCTTGGCTCACTGACGCCTCAACCTTCCAGGCTCAAATGGTCCTCCCACCTCACCCTCCCGAGTAGCTGAGACCACAGGCGCATGCCAGGATGCCCAGCTAATTTTTAAATATTCTCTAGAGATGGGGTCTCGCCATGTTGCCTAGGCTGGTCTTGAACTCCTGGGCTCAAACAATCCTCCTGCCTCGGCCTCCCAAAGTGCTGGGATGACAGGTGTGAGCCACCATGCCTGGCTAATTTTTGTATTTTTGTAGAGACGGGGCTTCACCATGTTGGCCAGGCTGGTCTTGAACTCCTGACCTCAGGTGATCCACCGCCTCAGCCTCCCAAAGTGCTGGGATGACAGGCATGAGCCATTGCACCCGGCCTGCCCTCACCTTTCTCTCCCCAGGACAATTCTGGTGGCCACCCACCATCCCTGCAAGACGGACAGACCCGAACAGGCAGGGCGTCCATCCGGCTGTGGAGCAGCTTGGCTAATTGCACCTGGCTACATCCCAGCAAACTCTGCAACACCTCAGGCCCTGCCAGCCTTGGGGACCCGACAGCACCTCTTTGTTCTCCCACAGCAGAGCCTGCACCGAGTGGGCCCCCGGGCCCCAGCGCAGACTGAAGGTGCATTCTGTTTCTGCCCTGAGTTGGTTTCTGTCCTGTTGGCCCTGGGCCTCACCACTGTGCCCCACTAACCTGGCAGAGAAAGCCCTCTTGTGCAGGCATTCAAAGGAAGCCCTTTCCCCTCAAAACCACAGCGATGCTTCAAACAGTGACTCGCAGCTCATCGAAACACCCAGAATGAAAAGCACGTTTGTTCCTTGAAAAGACGTCTGTGTCCGATAAACACTCAAACAGAGAACTGTATTAATATATTCACTTCCCTCCAGAAATCACAGCATCGAGCACACACACACACAAACGTTTGCTTCCCAATTAGGAAAAATAACTTCACAGAATTCCTGTGTGATGGCGCTCTTGTGACCAAGTACACTCGGATTTTTATATCCAATCATGGAACACAAACTGAAATTCAAATCATTATGTACACAACACAAAACTATCGTTTATGAGCTATTTAAACTGGGTGCGGTGGCTCATGCCTGTAATCCCAACACTTTGGGAGGCAGAGACAGAGGCAAAGGCAAGAAGATTGCTTGAGGCCAGGAGTGTGAGACCAGCAAGACCTCATCTCTATAAACAATAAAATTAAAAATTAGCCAGGCATGTTGGCACGTGCCTGTTGTCCCAGCTGCTTGGAAGGCTGAGGTGGGAGGATCCCTTGAGCCAGGAGATCAAAGCTGCACTGAGCTAAGATCGCAGCCTGGCTGACAGAGCAAAACCCTGTCTCAAACGAACAAAAAGAGTTATTTAGGCCGGGCGTGGTAGCTCACGCCTGTAATCCCAGAACTTTGGGAGGCCAAGGCGGGTGGATCATTTGAGGTCAGGAGTTCGAGACCATCCTGGCTAACACGGTGAAACCCTGTCTCTACCAAAAATACAAAAATTAGCCAGGCGTGGTGGCGGGCGACTGTAATCCCATCTACTCGGGAGGCTGAGGCAGGAGGATCCCTTGAACCCGGGAGGCAGAGGTTGCAGTGAGCTGAGATCTTGCCATTGCACTCCAGCCTGGGCGACAGAGCGAGACTCCAACTCAAAAAAAAAAATAAAACTAAAAAAAGAGTTACTTTTTTTTTTTTTTTGAGACAGAGTCTGGCTCTGTCGCCCAGGCTGGAGTGCAGTGGTGTGATCTCGGCTCACTGCAACCTCCACCTCCTGGGTTCAAGCAATTCTCCTGCCTCAGCCTCCTGAGTAGCTGGGACTACAGCCACACGCCACCATGCCCGGCTAATTTTTGTATTTTTAGTAGAGATGGGGTTTCACTATGCTGGCCAGGCTGGTCTCGAACTCCTGACCTCGTGATCTTCCCACCTCAGCCTCCCAAAGTGCTGGGATTACAGACGTGAGCCACCGCGCCCGGCCAAGAGTTACTTATTGACTCTAGCTCGATTTATGCAGCTCAGAAGTAGGAGAACCTGGCTCATAAAAGACCTTGAAATTACTCTCTAACCGGGTGCAACACCAGGTGAAACCCTATTTTGATAAAAAATGAATAAAAAGCGGGGCAAGATGTAAAGGAAACAGGTGCATGTGTGCCAGACAGATGATAATGCAGTGTTTTTATGGATACTGTTAAAAGCAGAAACAAAAACAACCATTGGGTAAAGTTATTTAACTAATGTCACCTCCCTGGACGTGGATGATTTTTGCAATTTTCAAAGCACTTCACGCTCATCCCAGAACACCAACGTTTAAAGGGGTCCAACTCCTCCAACCTGTCTCTACTGTTTGATAAGCAAAGCTAAAGTAAACGGGGCCCTTTGGGTCCCACGTAGCCCTCTGTTTTTGAGAAGTTTGATCTTTTCCTCGCGCGCTCCCGCAGGACGCACGCTCGCTCCCGAGCTCGGCGGGCGCGCACCCCTCATACTCGCTCGTTCCCAGTGCCTCCCTTTGCGCAGGCGCACTCCCGTCCCCCAGCCCCACCCGCTCACACACCTCCCCGCCGCTGGCTCGCGCCCCACGGGCAGGCACCGCGCATGCTCAACCGACCGGCCTCCCGCACTCCGCTCCTCCACCGGTAGGCAAGGCGCATGCTCTATGCGGAGGTTTCCCCCTCCCCTCGCTCTGGCAGGCAGGCAGTGCGCATGCTCGCGTCTCCGCAGCTCTAAGGCCTCCTCGCCACCATGGGCCGGGCCTCTAAAAATCCTAAACGCAGAAAAATCTCGGGCGGGAGGGCCGCCACAACCTCTCCCCCGTCCTCAGCGCAGCCACTTGGCCCCACCAAAGCCTCCTGCAAAGGCTCCGAGGGCCGCGGGGTGCGCGTGGCCAGCGGCGGCGTCGCCTCGTGATGACATCATCGCTATGACGCGGCTCAGTGACGTGAACGCGGGCGCTCTTGTTTGGGAGCGCGGCCGGCGCGCCCGTTTTGAAGCTGTCCTGAGCAGCGCGGGCCGGACCGCGCCCCCTGCTTGGTCCCCGCGCCCCGCGAGTCCGCGCAGTTCCCAAGGCGCGGGCCCTGCTCCCTGCGCCTCGCCCCCTCAGCGGGCCGTGCTCGCATCACCGAGGTCGGTCCGCGCCGGACCGAAGCCCCCGGGGCGGGGCGGGGCGGGGCGCGGGCGTCCGTAGGCGCCCCGGGCTCAGCCCCCGCCATGCCTCCCGGCAAGGTACTGCAGCCGGTCCTGAAGATGAAGGTGGATGAGCTGTTCCTGTACTGGCTCAGCGAGGCCAGCACGCAGCGGATGCTGCAGGACTGCCTGCGCCGGATCAAGGCGCCCGGGCGGGACCAGCCGACCGCGGGGGACGGGGAGCTGCCCGGGGCCTGGCCAGCAGCCACGCTCGCCGCCCCCAGGCCCAGCGGGCTCGAACCCCCGGGAACCCCCGGTCCGGGCCCTGCGCTGCCCCTGGGCGCCGCCTCCAGCCCCAGGAACGCGCCCCACGCTCGAGGCACCCGTAGATCCGCAGGGACGAGAGTAGTAAGTTACTCTTCCTTCTGCTAACACCTGCGCAGGTGGCTCTGGTCGCATAGCGGACGTGTGGCTGCATGGTGGAGGCTGGTGGGAGAGCGTCAGACCCCAAAACGGTTTCATATTGAGTCTGTTCCCCGCCCCGACCCCCTCCCCCAACACACACACACACAGACAAGAAAGTCCCACGAATTGAACATTCCGTCATTGACAGTTATTAACCTAAAAATCACACAATTTATAAAGGTAGAAAGGCTTTCTTCCTATTTTATTTTATTTTATGTTATTTTATATTATTTTATTTTATTTTGAGACGGAGTTTTGCTCTGTTGCCCAGGCTGTAGTGCAATGGTGCGATCTTGGCTCACTGCAACCTCTGCCTCCCAGGTTCAAGCGATTCTCCTGCGTCAGCCTCCCGAGGAGCTGGGACTACAGGCACGCGCCACCACGCCCGGCTAATTTTGTATTTTTAGTAGAGACTGGGTTTCCCCATATTGGCCGGGCTGGTCTCGAACTCCTGACCTCAAGTGATCCACCCGCCTCGGCCTCCCAAAGTGCTGGGATTACAGACGCGAGTCACTGCGCCCGGTCCCTTTTTTTATTTATTTTAAAATTCTTTGGAGACAGGGTCTTGCTCTGTCTCCTAGGCTGGAGTGCAGTGGCGCAAACACAGCTGGACTTCCTGCCTCAGCCTCCCCAGTAGCTGGGATTACAGGCGTGCACCATGACGCCAGGCTAATTTTTGTTTTTGTTTGTTTGTTTGTTCTGCAGAGATGAGGTCTTGCTGTGTTACCCAGAGTGTTCTGGAATTCCCGGGTCCAAGCAATCCTCCCATCTCAGCCTCCCAAAATCCCACTGTATTTCTTAGAAGAAGAAGCGCCATTTATTTCATAGAAGGTGATTATTCAGTGCAGGTGAGAAGCGCACCCTCTGGCTAATGTACCTGTAATCTCAGCTACCCGGGAGGCTGAGGCAGGAGGATCACTGGAACCCGGGAGGCAGAGGCTGCACTCCAGCCTGGGCAGCAAAGCAAGACTCTATCTCAAAAAAAAAAACAAAAAAAAAAAACTAAAAACAAGCACTTAGGGGAAAAAAGATGAGAGGAATTTATGCTGAGTGGGTTGGCCAAGTGTATATATTCAAGAAGTTATAGGAAGAGCTATGGATATTCACCAAGGGTGTCCTGACCCATGGGTATTGAACAAACATGCATGTTACCTACTCCCAAGTTCACCTTGGAGCTGAGACTTAACATTTAAATGCATTACGGTTAGGCCCCCTAGGTCAAAAGGTTAAGCAAGTTTGCAGCCTTTGTCAACCGGCCAGAACCAGTCCGTGGTGACTAGTTATCAGGATAAAGTGATTGGAATCAGTCTTTTTTTTTTTTTTTTTTGAGACAGATTCTCACTCTGTCACCCAGGCTGCAGTGCAGTGGTGCAATCTCAGCTCACTGCAACCCCCGCCCCCCGGGTTCAAGCAATTCTCCTGCCTCAGCCTCCCGAGTAGCTGGGATTACAGGTGTGCACCACCACGCCCGGCTAATTTTTGTATTTTTAGTAGAGGCGGACTTTCACCATGTTAGCTAGACTGGTCTCAAACTCCTGACCTCAGGTGATCCACCTGCCTCAGCCTCTCAAAGTGCTGGGATGACAGGCGTGAGCCACCACACCTGGTCTGGAATCAGTCTTTTCCCAGTCAAAGCTGTAGTTACGGCTGGTGGAACAGAGGGGTCTGTTCATCAGGATCTGACAGGAAGCTGCAGATGTTTTAATATTGTTTATATTGGTCAGGCATGGTGGCTCATGCCTGTGATCCCAGCACTTTGCGAGTTGGAGGCAAGCAGATCACTTGAGTTCAGGAGTTCGAGACCAGCCTGGGCAACATGGCGAAACCCCGTCTCTGCTAAAAATACACAAATTAGCCAGGCGTGATGGCGCACCTGCAGTCTCAGCTACTCAGGAGGCTGAGGCAGGAGAAATGCTTGAAGCTGGGAGTCCGAGATTACTGTGAGCTGAGATTGCACCACTGCCCTCCAGCCTGAGCAACAGAGGAAGACCCTGTCTAAAAAAAAAAAAAAATTATATATATCTAGACAGAGAGAGAGAGAGAGTCTTGGGCGTGTGAGCTTGAGGCCAAGATAAGCAATAGAGAGAAAGAAAAACATCCTTTATTCTTGAAACTCAAAAACGAGTTTCTGCAGAGGTCTCTGCAAAGAGACCTTTGTCTCTAGTGAATAAGCTAAAAGGACATTTAGCTGCTGGAGAAAAAGAAATGCTTTGGCAGTTGGAACTGTAGTTTATTCTGTAAGTGTAGGCGGTGTGTGACTTGACCCTCACCTCAGGTGGCCCTTGGTCTTCTTTGCCACAGTGTCTGTTCTGTCAGTCTTACGATGTCGATTTTAACCTTTTTGCTGGTTGGTTGTGTTTAAACTGCCGAAGCAGGAGGGGTATAAGGAGGTGTGTCCAAACTCCCATCTAGTCATGGCTGGGAACTTAGTTGTTTTTTTGTTTTTTTTTTTTGAGACCGACTTTTGCTCTTGTTGCCCAGGCTGGAGTGCAACGTTGCGATCTCGGGTAACTGCAACCTCCACCTCCCAGGTTCAAGTGATTCTCCTGCCTCAGCCTCCTGAGTAGCTGAGATTACAGGCACCCACCACCACACCTCGGTAATTTTGTATTTTTTTAGTAGAGACGGGGTTTCTCCATGTTGGCCAGGCTGGTCTCGAATTCCCGACCTCAGGTGATCCGCCTGCCTTGGCCTCCCACAAAAATAAGATTACAGGTGTGAGCCCGCGCGCCAGCCTGAACTTAGTTTTTAAGGTTTCTCTTGGGGCTGGGCCCAGTAGCTGACACCTGTAATCCAAGCACTTTGGGAGCCTGAAGTGGGCGGATCACTTCAGGTTAGAAGTTCAAGGCCAGCCTGGCCATCATGGTGAAACCCCATTTCTACTGAAAATACAAAAACTAGCCGGGCGTGGTGGCGGGTGCCTGTAGTCCCAACTACTCGGGAGGCTGAGGCACGAGAACTGCTTGAACCGGGGAGGCAGAGGTTGCAATGAGCCAGGATCTCGTCACTGCACTCCAGCTGGGGCGATAGAGTGAGACTCTGTCTCAAAAAAAAAAGGTTTCTCTTGGCCAAGAATGGGGGGTCTGTTCAGTCGGTTGTGGGCCTTCAGATTTTACTTTTAATTTACACAGTTATAGTCCTGAGTTGGTCTCACTGTTAGAGTTTGTTTCGAGTTCTCTAGGTTGGTTTCTGTTACCCACTTGTTGGCAATCTCTTCTGCTCAGCTTAGTTAATGAGCCTAAGGGTTTTATTCTTGCTTTATCTGGTAGTAAATCTCCAGTAATTACAAGTGGACAACAGTATTTTTTTTTTTTTTTTTTTTTTTTGAGACCGAGTCTCGCTCTGTTGCCCAGGCTGGAGTGCAGTGGCGCCATCTCAGCTCACTGCAAGCTCCACCTCCCGGGTTGACGCTGTTCTCCTGCCTCAGCCTCCTGAGTAGCTGGGACTACAGGCGCCCGCCACCATGCGCGGCTAATTTTTTTGTATTTTTAATGGAGACAGTGTTTCACCGTGTTAGCCAGGATGGTGTCAGTCTCCTGACCTCGTGATCCGCCTGTCTCGGCCTCCCAAAGTTTTGGGATTACAGGCGTGAGCCACCGCGCCCGCCGACAGCTATGTATTTTTAAAAATGCTTTCTGTCGTCTTATACTGTGCAGTTTAAAGCGATAAAACATTGCTTCCAGATGTTATAGAAACACGTATGGCGGGTGCGTCTGGTGTCCCAAGAAGCCTGAAATATTCAGAATGTTCCCTTGGAACTTGTTTATACCATTTGAAATTTTTCAGCTGAACACCAGCCTTCCATCAGCAGCACTAATAAGCATGTCACGAAGTGATATTTATGTAGCACCAGTTTTCCAGCCAAAATGGACCAGCCTCTCTACTTGCTGAGTGAGAGGTGGGTGGCAATCTGAGGTGAGCTCCTTGCGTTCTAAATTACCGGTGGTTGTCCGACGTGTTCTGATGGATCTAGAACGTTTTCCAAAAGTACGTGTTGATGAAAATGTGAACTAGAGCTGGAGGCAGCTTGGAGACCGTCTGGCTCAGGCCCTCCAGACCCCGATCCAGGAGGGGACTCAGGGCCCCAGGACGCA
Source organism: Pongo abelii (assembly GCF_028885655.2). NCBI lineage: Eukaryota > Metazoa > Chordata > Mammalia > Primates > Hominidae > Pongo > Pongo abelii. The sequence continues at coordinate 141,444 of NC_072008.2, read as the reverse complement.
TCTCTTGAGCTCCGGCCCAATGCACTTTCCCAGTGAGCTGCCAAACCTGAAGCACCTTAGGAACTCTTGCCCAAATGCCTCATTTACTGAGGAGATTGTATGTGAGAGGAGGGCCAGGACTCAAGAAGCGTGCGCTAGTAATGATGGTTTCCCTCCATGGCTTGCTTTCTCAGTGGGATCGCTAATGACCTGCCATTTTGTCCTTAAACGTGTTGAATGACAGCCAGACACTAAGGTAAATGCTTGAATTGTGTGACTTTGCATGAATTCTCCTAGGGTTGGGAATATTGATGGAAGGTCAGGTCTGTGCAGACAAGGCCGTTTGGGTGCGCGTGAGAGGATGATATATTCTGTAAATCAGGCAATAAGCCTCTAACAAGTGGAAATTAAGTTCCAAAGGTGTTGAAAGCAGAGAGACGTCATTTCTCTCCTGGAGAAAGTTTTGAGGAGGAAGTGAGTAGTGCAACTTGGGAAATGCACTGAGTTTATTGAGTATGGGGGGCAGGACCAAGGGAGGCCATTCCGGGAGGGATGACAGGCAGAGTGTGAAAATGAGACCAGGCTCAGTCGATCACACCTGTAATCCCAGCACTTTGGGAGGCCAAGACAGGTGGATCACCTGAGGTCAGGAGTTCGAGATCAACCTGGCCAACATGGTGAAACCCCGTCTCTAGTAAAAATACAAAAATTAGCTGATGTGGTGGTACATGCCTGTAATCCCCGCCACTCGGGAGGCTGAGGCAGGAGAGTCACTTGAACCTGGGAGGCGGAGGTTGCAGTGAGCCGAGATTGTGCCACTGCACTCCAGCCTGGACAACAGAGTGAGACTGTGTCTCAAAAAAAAAAAAAAAAAAAAAAAAAGAAAGAAAAGAAAAAGGATAAGATGTTCAGGTCACGTTGAGCGACTGGAGTGGTCTGACGGGAGAAGCAGAAGGAAGGACGCTTGTGGACCATGGCGTGGCGGCTGGGGTGTGCAGGGTGCAGGATTCTGCACTTAGGAGATGCCAAGAGTTTTCAAAAAGCAGTGACTGACCTTGTTTGGGACTGAAAGTTTGCCTTAAACATGTCTACGTGTTTGGAACCTATGGCTTACTTCAGCTGAGTCTCAAGAAGTGAATAACTTAGAAGGATATGTCTGTTCATTGGGACAAAAAAGATGAGCTTGGGCCAGGCGCGTTGGCTCACGCTGTAATCCCAGCACTTTGGGAGGCCGAGGCGGGCAGATCACAAGGTCAGGAGATCGAGACCATCCTGGCTAACACAGTGAAACCCCGTCTCTACTAAAGATACAAAAAATTAGCTGGGCGCGGTGTTGGGCGCCTGCAGTCCCAGCTACTCCGGAGGCTGAGGCAGGAGAATGGTGTGAACCCGGGTAGCGGAGCTTGCAGTGAGCCGAGATGGTACCACTGCACTCCAGCCTGGGCGACAGAGCGAGACTCCGTCTCAAAAAAAAAAAAAAAAAAGACGAGCTTGTTCCTGTCCATTCCGTATACAGAATACGCGAGACCACGTTAACAGTGAAGGATGCAGTTCCACGCTACAAACTCTGGCTGGGGAGGGGCGATGCTGGGGTCAGAGGAAGACATTTTCACAAATAAAGCAGCTTTTTCTCACCCACACATGTACAGAATGGAGTATGAGCTGTCAGGAGGGTTCACGCTAGGTCCATTGAACTCCCCAGCCAAGGGTGAAAGGAACGGCATGCCCATTGTGAAAACATCACGTAGTGCATCCAAAGCAGACGTAACCAGCGCTGCTGTGGCTGTTTTACGTTACCTATGCCTTCATCGTTACTGAGCAGAGACATTGCATTCTGTGTTTGAAAGAGGTGCTTGCAGTGGCTCCCTCCTGTCTTTGGGGAAGAGAAACTGGTACAAATTAGAAAATGTGAGCATTGGCTGGCTGCAGTGGCTCAATCCCAGCACTTCGGGAGGCCGAGGAGGGAGGATCACTTGAGGCCAGGAGTTTGAGCCCAGCCTGGGCAACATAGCGAGACTCCCCCATCTATATGAAATAGTAAAATCAGCCAGGCATAGTGGTTACTACCTGAAGTCCCACCTGCTTGTGAGGCTGAGGCAGGAGGATCCCAGGAGTTCGAGGCTGCAGTGAGCTGTGTTTGTGCCACTGCACTCCTGCCAGGGCAACAAAGTGAAACCCTGTCTCTAAAAAAAAAAAAGAAAGAAAAGAAAGAAAGAAAATGCCAGTATTGATGGGCTGATGCTGCAAGCCAGGGTGCTTCTGCTAAGGGGTACCCTAAATTCATCTTTAAAGTAAGTTCTTACAAGGGGAAGTAACAACCTCATGTGGATGAGCTGCTTTTTTTTTTTTTTTTTTTTTTTTGAGATGGAGTTTCGCTCTTGTCGCCCAGGCTACAGTGCAATGGTGCGATCTCGGCTCACTACAACCTCCACCTCCTGCAGTTCAAGTGATTTTCCTGCCTCAGCCTCCCGAGTAGCTGGGATTATAGGCGCCCGCCACCACGCCCAGCTAATTTTGTATTTTTAGTAGAGATGGGGTTTCACTATGTTGGTCAGGCTAGTCTTGAACTCCTGACCTCAGGTGATCCACCCCTCTCAGCCTCCTGAGTAGCTGGGATGACAGACGCCTGCCACCATGCCCAGCTAATTTTGTATTTTTAGTAGAGATGGGGTTTCACTATGTTGGACAGGCTGGTCTCGAACTCCTGACCTCAGGTGATCCACCTGCCCCAGCCTCCCAGAGTGCTGGGATGATAGACGAGGGCAACCACACCCGGCCAGTACTGCATGATTTTGATTGCATTTCCTTGCGGCCTGGTAACGCCGAGGGATCTTCAGGTGCTTATTTTCCATTTATGTGGTTTCCACTGTGAAGCGTCTGTTCAGGTTGTGTGTTTGCATTTTAAATTGCCTTATGTTTTCACTGAGTTGCGAGAGCTCTTTACGTACAACTGTTGGCAAGTCCTTGGTAAGACAATGTGGTGTGCGCCTATTTCTCTCGAGTCCGGCTTGCTTTTTGTTTTCTTCAGTGTCTTTCAAAGAGCAAAAGTGTTTAGTTTTTCAACTTTTTTCTTTTATGACTCTTATTTTTTGTGTCTTATTACAAAATGTTTGCATACCGCAAGGTGTCAAAGATTTTCTACTATTTATCTTGAGAAAGCTGTGTGGCTTTAGGATTGCGTTTTGGCCTGTGATCCAGTTCAGGTCAGTTTTTCTGTGTGGTATGAGGTGAGGTATCTGGATAACCCCAGCACCATATATTGAACAGTCTTTTCTCCCCCCATGGAATTGTGTTGTTGAAATTCAGTTGAGTACGTACGTCTGGTTTATTATTATTTCCATCCCATTGCTGTATGTGCATCCCCTCACCTTCATGGCACTTTCCAGATTAGTGTAACTTTCTAGCAGATTTTGAAAGTAGATACTGTGAGTCCAAGCCTGTTCTTTAAAAATTGCTTTCCAGCAATAAAAGTCTGTTGGAATTTTGACTGGGATTGCTTTGAATCTGTGGATCAATTTAGGATAATTGATACCTTAACAGTATTTTCCAATCCACAAACAAAGGACTTTCCATTCATTTGGGTTTTGTTCAGCAACGTTGTGTACTTCCCCGGGTACACGTCTTGCACCTCCTTGATTAAATTTCTATCTGTTTATTTAGTTCTTCTCTAATTACTGGAAGCTACTCGGTAGTTTTGGTATCCACCTAACCTGTGATTTTTATCAGACTGGGTGCCAGCATTCTAGAGCATTAGAACAGGGTGTTTGGAGGTAAACACGTGCGTGCGTGTGCATCACACACATAGGTGCATACACACACATACATAGGTGCATGCACACAGGTGCATACACAGGTGCATACACACACATACACACATACTTAGGTCCATACACACGCACAGGTGCATACACACATACACACATAGGTGCATACACATACATAGGTCCACACACACACATACATAGGTGCATACACACACAGGTGGGTACATAGGTGCATACACACACATACACACATAGGTGCATACACACACACAGGTGCATACACACAGGTGCATATACATACAGGTGTGCTTATCTTAACGTTTCATTAGAATTTCTTAACAAGCATGTTGTAAGACAGAAAAGCACCCAGAACCCTCAGGGCAGGAGCTCAGGGTTTCTGAAGGTTTCGTGCGGGAGCCGTGAGCTTGCCCAGGGACAGTAGCTTTTGTATCAGGTCCGTGCCTGTCCGCGTTCAGTTTTCACTGCCTTCGTAACAACAACCTATTCACGTTTTCATAGTGGGCACCGATGAGAGTCTCGTTGTGAGGAGGAAGGAAGGTGTCCAGAACCCTTCTTGGAACCTCCGAGAATCTGCAACCATGGAAACTGTGTAAAGAGCCTCCTCCCTCCCTCCCCTTCTGTTGACAGAGAGAACCATGCCGTTTTCCTGAGATGAGGTGGACGGGTTTTGAATCCGCTGGAGCCTGTCCTCTCAGGGCCTTCGAAACAGGGAGGAAGCCGTGCTCTGCAGACAGCACCTGCAGGGTGAGGACAGGATTCTGGGCCATCTTCATGTCTCATGGGTTTGCCTGTTACTAGCTATGCTTTTAGCTTTGGATGTTCAGAAAAACGTTTTCTCACAAAGGGCAGGTCGCCTTCCTAAGCCTTTCAAATCTAGGATTTCACAAAAGCCATTGTGTTTGCTCATGGAAGACACATTTTTACCCTAAAACAAGCCGTCTGAACAAATGTATGTTTAGTGAGAATGAAAAGTGAAGAGATTTTTATGAAAATTTGCATAAAGGTCTTCTGGGCATTTTAGGAGCTTTAGAGGTTGATGGTATGATTGTGTCCCGACGGGAGAAGGACAGTGGAGATTCGGGTGCCGTGAGGGCCTTCATCGGCCCAGATGGCAATGTTGTCTCATCAGAGTAGGAATTTGGGGTGTGTGGACGGCCCGTCCCTGTACACGGTAGTGGATAGACAGCCCCGTGGCGGCCCCACCGGGTGTGGACGGCCCATCCCTATACACGGTAATGGATAGACAGCCCCGAGGCGGCCCCACCGGGTGTGGACAGCCCCGTCCCTGTACACGGTAGTGGATGGACAGCCCCGTGGGGGCTCCGTCGAGTGTGGACGGCCCTGTCCCTCCCCCATCCCGTGTAGACAGCCCTGTGGCTGCATTGGGGGTGGGTGGTGCGGGTTCTGCATCGGTACAGGACGTAGGGGCTCCAGGGAGGCAGTGGGGCTGCGTCCAGAGGTGGTTTGAGGGCTCTAGGTCAGAGTCTTTACATCTCTGTGTGTGTGCACTTCAGGATTTTGAGGCTGTGTTCCAAAAGTCTTTTTTTCTTCCTTTTTTTTTTTTTTTCTTTTTGAGACGAAGTCTCACTCTTGTCCCCCAGGCTGCAGTGCAATGGCGCTATCTTGGCTCACTGCAAGCTCCGCCTTCCGAGTTCAAGCGACTCTCCTCCCTCAGCCTCCCAAGTAGCTGGGATTACAGGCGCCTGCCACCACACCCAGCTAATTTTGTATTTTTAGTAGAGACAGGGTTTCACTATGTTGGCCTGGCTGGTCTCGAACTCTTGACCTCATGATCTGCCCGCCTCAGCCTCCCAAAGTGCTGGGATTACAGGCATGAGCCACTGTGCCTGGCTGTGTTCCAAAAGTCTTGTACGGAAAGAGGAAACCTGGCAGTAAAGTCTGCAGGGGTGTGTGTCACCCGGCGTGGCAGGACAGGGCGTGTTGCCTGAGTGTGAGGATCGCGCCTCCCTTGGCTCGCTTCCCCGCGTTTTGGGTTTGATCTTTGACTTTCGGAGGGAGATCACAGGAGGTTGGCTCCCAATCTGGTTCCCCTAGCTGCGTTTGGGAGGCCGTCCGTGTGTAGTGCTGATCTGAACTGAAGGGGCGGCACCTCTGCCCTGTGAGTTTGCGCCCCGCATCGTGGGTGACTGGGCGGCACCTCTGCCCTGTGAGTTTGCGCCCCGCGTCGTGGGTTACTGGGTGCACTTGTTTAAATCGTCTCCTGGTGGTTTGAGCACATTGTCTCTGGTGCTGTCTTTAAGCTTCCGTTTGGAGACTTACAGGGGGTCAGAGGCCGACCTCTGAATCCTCAAGGACAGTAAGGAAGTGAGAAGGATGGAGGGATCCGGGGATGGCTGGAGAAGGGAAGGAGGTGGAAGAGAAGGAAGTGGAGAGGGGCGTACCCCTAAGAAGAGTCGGAAGGGGCCTTGCGGGTGGGGGGCTCTGGTGGGCGGCAGAGGTGGTGTGGAAGGTTGCAGGAGAAGAAAGGGCCATTCTGAGATGGCTGCAGACTGCTGGTTCCAAGTCTAGGACACTCGGAAAAAGGAAAACGATGGAGACAGGAAACAGATCGGGGCTTGCTGGGGTTAGGAGGGAGGGAGGGGTGCGTCGGTGCCACACAGACGTTTTTCGAGGCAGGGCAACTCCTCTGCGTGACCCCACAGTGGTAGATCCGTGTCATCCTGCGTTTTTCCAGACTCAACAGAGCGTGCAGCAGTGGGAGAGCCCAGTGCACGCTGTTGACTCGGGGCGATAGTGACCCGTCCGAGGAGGTTCATTGACTGTAACAGACGCAGGCGGTCACGCAGGACCTTCCTGATCGGGGACCCGGGAGGCCTTCTGCTGACAGCGTCCAGCCTGGCAGGGATGTGGCCAGTTTCTGACCCTCAGCCCGAAGGTATCCTGTCTCCTTCCCGGTGGGATGAAGGTGCAGGCCCCCGGACTGTCAGCTCATCCTCATTTAAAGTTGCCCGTCCCCCTTTTCCACCGCCCCTCTTTTCTTGTTCTAAATACGATTGCAAACACGCGCAGTTATCACAGTGAGCAGTGGCAGAGAAGACGAGATCCTGGATGCCCACTGCAGCTTAGCTGTATTCTAGAAACTCCTGAAGTTTGGGGAGGGGCGGAGATGCCGGCGCGCTTTGATGCCGGGCTGCCAGGATGCTGGGGCTGCAGTGCGTGTGTTTGTGGAGGCGCAGCTGCACCTGGCGTGCCCTGTGCTCTGGAGGGGCGAGCCGGAGCCGGCACCGAGCCTGCAGCCAGCTCTGGTGTTGTCGTGGGGGGGACCTCACTTCTCGCGGGGAGCGCCTTCGCCTGGGTCCCCGAGGCCGTCCCCAGGCTCTCCTCTCCGGGACCTGTTGATGCGCGCTCCGCCCAGGCTCTCCTCTCGGGGACCTGTTGATGCGCGCTCCAGGGCGAGCCACGTGACGGCTGCCGCCGTGCAGAAAGCGCCCCCTTGCCCGGCCGGACGGCCCAGCCCGGAGCGAACAGGGAGAGGAGAGGAGAGAAGAGGACGAGAGGGAGCGGAGGGCAGTGCGGGGAGCGGAGAAGGAGGAGAGAAGAGCAGCCGGTTCTGCACAGTCGCGGGTCGGGAGGGGCGGCCGCCCCCACCCCCGGCGCCAGGCGCCCTCCTCAGCTTGAGGAATGCGCGCGGCGCGGGCCCCGGCCCCAGAGCGCCTGGCGGGCGACGCATGGAGCGCGCTGAGCCCGGGCCACGCCTGCAGCGCCCCGCCGGCCCCGGCCCGGCCCTGCCTCGAGAGCGCGGCGCCCGGCCTGGCCCGCGGAGAGCCCTGCGCGCCGACGGCATGCGGCTCCGCGAGCGCTCGCTGCGCCAGGACCCCGACCTGCGCCAGGAGCTGGCCTCGCTGGCCCGCGGCTGCGACTTCGTGCTGCCCTCTCGGTTCAAGAAGCGGCTGAAGGCCTTCCAGCAGGTCAGCCCCGCGCGCGCCGCGGCTGCCCGACACCGGGCGAGGCCTCCCGGCCCGGCGAGCCCTGCCCTCCCGGCCCCGCGCGGGCTCCCGCTCGCCGCTGCTGGTCGTGCATCCGTTGTCGCGTGGCGGGGCCCAAACGCCAGATTTTCAGGGCCAGTTGTGGGCGCAGGGGACCCGCTCGGGCCGCACGCCGCCGAAAACCGGGTGCTGCTCTGTGGGAAGCGGTGCCAAGCTTGTTAGGAAAACCGGGCTTTGAAAACAGCACCCGCTCCTTTCCCGGGAGTTTTGGCTGTGAGTGCGCGCCTTGCTGTGATCAACCAAGGGGGGTGAGAGCCGTCAGCGCCTGGGAGGGTTCGCTGCAGACAGATTTTTAATTTAAATAATATCTTGCATTGCTGGTAATAAACATCGGGAAACTCCTTCACCCTTCGTAAAGGCGTCGGGTGGGTGAAACTTCTCCAGCGTTATTGCAATACCCAGCATTCCTTCCCACTGGCTAACTTAAGAGTCGGTTGAGATATCACTCACATACCGGACTATTTATGCAGCGTGGTTTTATTCAGTAACTCACTGGCTTTGAAATTTATTTATATTTATTTATTTGAGACGGAGCCTCTCTGTTGCCCAGGCTGGAGTGCAGCGGCACTATCTCGGCTTACTGCAACCTCCACCTCCTGGGTTCAAGTGATTCTCCTGCCTCAGCCTCCCGTGTAGCTGGGATTACAGGCGTGCACCACCATGACCAGCTAATTTTTGCATTTTTAGTAGAGACGGGGTTTCACCATGTTGGCCAGGCTGGGCTTGAACTCCTGACCTCAGGTGATCGCCCACCTGGGCCTTCCAAAGTGCTGGGAGTAGGGGCGTGAGCCTCCACCCCAGCTGGCTTTGAAATTTAATCTCAGTTCTCATAAGTGCTCAGGGAAGTAAAATGTGTGTCTGTACCCCGTGTATATTGTATAAGTTAGTTTTACGAGTACCATGTGATTTAAACGTGTAAGACTCTTCCTGTGACAATCCAGGTATAATTTGAGAATTTAGGGTTTGGCTGCGCCCGAATCTGATCCGAATCTCATCCAGGCAGGGTGTGCATGGCAGGCGCCTTACACCCACGTGGCACATCAGACACACTTTTCAAACTCAGTTCCAGAAGTCTGGAACTAGTGGCCTAAACATCAAGCTGAACCAAGGCATCCTGCTTGAAGGGGGAGGAAGACCCACTTCTTTCTGTTAATATTTTAATTGAAATTTTTTCTGTAAGATCATGTCAACTTTTGCACTCCTTCGGAGTTTTTGATCTCTGTCTTCCAGGTTTTGACATTTTGCCTGTAAGTGGGTAAGGGCGAGGCTGGTTTCTTTAAAATCCTCTTAACCTGCGAAGAGTGAGATCAGCCTTGTGCGGGATTTGCTCTAGATGGTGGGAGGTGCTGGGAGATGCGTGCTCGCTGGTTGCAGACTCAATTAGGTGATTAGCTCGCACGTGGCTGGATGAGGAAGCCCTTCAGCCCTGCAGCGGGGCCCTGGCTCTTCTGGGGGGGGGGGGGGCTGTGGTGACCATGCACCTGTGTGTGCACCTCCGGGAGGCTGAGCCCATTCACCAAAGTCTGCATTGTTTTAACAGGACTGTTTATTTTTTAAAAGTCACTTTTTGGGAAATCATGAATTCTGTTTACAGAAGTTTGCTTCATTTTACAGAAAATGGGTTTCCACGTTTTTAGGGAGTGAGGACAGATGTGTGAAATGCATGTTGTCTGAGGGGTGGTGGAGGAATCACAGGCGTATTTTGGGGTATTTGTGGGGGTGGTGTTGGGGGAGAAGCGGACGTTTCCTGGCTGCTTTCACTCCGTGCATGAGTGTGGGCTCTGTCTGTTGGGTCCACCCCACTTGGACACACCCTCAGGAGGGTTGTCAGGGAGCACCCGTGTTGGAGCCACTGGACGTGTCGGGGTGCCGCGCCTCCGCCCTCGGACGCTCCCGGCCGGGCAGCACGGTGCTGTTTTCAGGGGTCCTCTGACGGGCACAGCCTTCCGCGACTAACGTTGGCCACGCCCACGAGCCCCTGGCGGGTGCTCCTGAGCTTGGTCTTCTCACTGTGCAACGTCCCGCCTGGGCTTCTGTTCCCACTAACCCCCTGGTGGGTGCTGCCTGCCCAAGTGGTGAACCCAAGCTCCCCCTCCTCCCTGCCACTGCTCACTTCCCTTGACAAACCAAACTCGGGGGGTGGGGGGTGTTCAGCGACCGCTGGCCTTGGGAACGGAACAGCACGCATTCACGCCGTGGGTCCTGGGAGGCTCCTGTGTGACAATAATGTGTTACACGTACTCTCGCCGTGGGTCCGGGGAGGCTCCCGTGTGACGATGGCGTGTTACGCGGCTCATGCTCTCACTGTAGGACCCAGCATGTACCTGGAGCGGAGCCGTGCAGCTGCTTGGCCCAGCTTTTCTTGCTGGAGCCACTGCCTGCGCCTCCTGCCCAGGGATTCTTGGGCCTTCTATCCCCGGGCAACAGCAGGACAGCTCAGACCTTGTTCCCAGCCCAGGACAGCTGTGCTGCCCTAGCCTGGCCCTCCCCGCCTGGAGAGTGACTCTCCCGCTCCCCACACACTGACTCAGCACACACAGGCTCCTCTTCACCTGTCCTGGTCACACAGACACTGTCCAGCGTCCCCACGGGGTCCTTTGGGTGGACGCACAGACCCTGCACAGCACCACGCATGACTGAAAGCGCCGTCCCCTACGCGGCAGCCCCGCTGTACTTGGAACTGACCGCAGCGTGGTGACAGCCTGGGCTCTGGGCGTCCCTGACGCACCTCCTGCTCTCACCGCCAGGGCACGTGCCGTTCCCCTCCCAAGGCCAGTGGTCACCAAAACCCTTGCAGCCTTTGGTTTGGCCAGGACGCTGCCCAGGATGCCACTCCCTGGGCAGTGGCAGGGAGAAGGTAGGGCTTGGGTTCCCCACCTGGCAGGGAGCTGCAGCAAGAGGGGTTAACGGGAAACAGAAGCCCGGGTGGGAGTGTCCACACAGAAGACCAAGCTCAAGAGCATCCGCCAGGGGCTTATGGACGCAGGGAGGGTGCCGGATCCTCCCCTCGCTGTGTTGCCCGGCATCCACCGTCACCCCTTGGCTGGTGGACAGAATGATCCCCACGTCCCCCAGCCCAGCCTTCCGAGCTCTGTGGAGACTCACACCTCGCTGCAGCCGTGGGTGCAGGCGCCAGGGCAGCCGACGTCTCTCAGCGTCCGTCGAGGCCCCCTTGCTCGGCTGCAGTCATGTGTCTGAGTGAATGTTAGCCCACGTGAGCTCTGGCCGACTCAGACACCTGGACCTGCTGCATTTCCGTGTTGAGCCCTCCACACCAGTTCTCCCTCTTTGCTGGAGAGGGGATTTTTAAACCCACACGCGGGGCCTCTCATGTCCATGTTCGGCTCCTCTGTGTAAACACTGACCTTTTTGACTCCTGTGTTTAGCCGTCCAGCGTGTGGTTTGCAGGTATAGCGGACAGCCCTCTACCAGCCTTCACGGAGGGTCCCTGGAAGTCGAGTGCTGGGCCGAGAAGAATGCTCAGAGCTTGCAGCAGGCCCTGCCTTCCAGGGGGTGGCTGTCATCTGGGTGGGCGAGGGGCTCAGCTGGAATCCATGAGTGTGGGTCCCGGCCGAACCCCCCGTCCCTGATCCCATACGACAGCCTCCCGTGTTTCCCCCTCCCGCGGCAGAGTGGGGGCTCCTGGAGACACGGCTGTGCGTTGCCGCCTGTACTGAACGTGCCTGCCGCCGGCTCCCTGCTACTCCGGCACCTCCTCTGTGGCTTTCATCGTGGTGTCCGTTGGAGCGAGGGTCATTTCTGCTGATCACCGCGCCCTGCCTGCTGTGCGCACCCGCTGCACATGCGGGGGTCTGCCCGAGGCTGGTGTCACGAGAGGATGTGTCACGGTGCACGTGGCCTGTGTTCTCGGGGTACACTCACCTGCACCCATCAAGCACACGCACTTCTACGCAAAAACGGGCAGCCTCAGTGTTAGGCTCAGCCTTTGTTTTTGGTCGTATATGGACGTGTTTTGCAAAAGTGTGGGTGTACTCTGGAAGGGCAACACATGTATCTGTGACTTCTGGAATTGTGATGAGTCAGGGAGCTGCCTTCTCAGTGCCCTCAACAGAAATAGCTTGTTGGGAGGCAAGGTGTCACCTTTATCAGTGTGCTTTGGGTGACGGGCGCTTTACGAAGTACTTTTTAAAGTACACGTACTGAGGAGGATTTAAAGTGGATGACCTGGCCGCCACAGGCCTCTCTGGTTTGTCTGAACTTTTTAATGAACAGGCGGCTGGCTTTAGAATTCTTCTTCCACACACACGCAGCTGTTTTTGCTCCTTCTGTGTTTACTGTTGATGCCTGGCCTCACCGGCTACGTTCGGGGCGGGGCAGCAGTCCCTGTGATTCCTTCAGAATCCCCTGCGACCTGCTGCTCGGCCCGAGAGGTGGCCAGTTCCCAAGTGAGCTGTGTGTGTTGAAAAGAATGTGTGCTCTGCAGCTGTGCTGGGGCCGAGTCTATTTCTGTCCGTGAGATTAAACTTGTAAATCTCCTGTGCCCGCATGGGGTGGTTGTGTTGTTTGTTCCGTCTCTCGTCTATTAGTGCCCGGGGTGGGTGGGCCCAGCTTCCCCCAGGGTGGGTGGTCCTGGCCTTCCTCCTGTCGGTGCCCGGGGTGGGTGGTCGCGGCCGTCCTGTGTCGGTGCCCGGGTGGGTGGTCCCAGCCTTCCCCCCGTCGGTGCCCGGGGTGGGTGGGCTCGGCCGTCCTGTGTCGGTGCCCAGGGTGGGTGGTCCCGGCCTTCCCCTCGTCAGTGCCCGGGGTGGGTGGTCCCGGCCGTCCTGTGTCGGTGCCCAGGGTGGGTGGTCCTGGCCTTCCCCTCGTCAGTGCCCGGGGTGGGTGGGCTCAGCCGTCCCCATGTCAGTGCCCAGGGTGGGTGGTCCTGGCCTTCCCAGTGTTGGTGGCTGGTACCGGCCTTCCCCGTATCTGTGCCCGAGGTGGGTGGGCTCTGCCTTTCCTGGTGGGCTGAGTTTGTGTCCAGTGGTGTTTACGTGATCAGTGCTGAGGCTGTGTTGTCAGGCACGGATAAAGTTAGCGTCATCCTGTCCTCCCCTGACTGACCTCTTCGGCGTTCCTTGGTGGCCTGTCTGTCTCCAGGTCTATCCATCACCTGTGTCACTTCATGGATGTTAATACAGCGACACCAGCTTTCTCTACTGTCTGCCTCCTCTATCTTTTTCCATCTCAAAAAAAAAAAAAAAAGTGTAGCCTCTGTGTCCTTAAGTCACATATATCTCCCATGTCTTTCTGTCCTCTGTGTCTCCCGTGTACGTGAATGCTGTTTTCTTTCTGCAGTCAGACCTTTGTCTTGTAACTAGAACACTCGGTGCATTGAGGTCGATGTTGCCTGCTCATCCGTGTGATGGACTCGACCGTCTGTCTCCCGCTGTTTCAGCTCGGTCACCTTTTCTCTCATTTGGAGTACACGCTTTCTACTAGCTCACTGTTTATCCTACAAATGTCAACGGCTGGCCGGGCACGGGGCCTCACACCTGTGATCCCAGCGCCTTGGGAGGCTGAGGCAGGAGAATCGCTGGAGGCCAGGAGTTCAAGACCAGCCGGAGCAACATAGCGAGACCCCGTCTCTTTAAAGAAAAAAAAAAAAGGAACAGCAACCAAATTTTTCAAAGCCCAATATTAATCAGTATCTTTTCCGCCAACTCACAAACCGTCTCACACTCGTCCAGTCACCGTGTCACTGACAGGCTGTTGTTGTATTGAGTTTTTTTTTTTAAATTGAACATACGTTGTTATCACTGATTTATGTGTTCAGCTACCGAGGTTCTCCCACTCATTACCGCTGACCTGCTCTTCATCCCTTCGTTCAATTCCAACCTTCCCTTTGGGAGCTCTTGGCTTCTCCCTGCTGCGTTTCCTCAGCTTTTGCCCCATAGAGTGTCTGTTAATGGGGTGCATGCTCTCTGTAAATTTGGGGCTAAAAATGTCCAAGTATTCATCTCACTCTTTTTTTATTTTTTGAGACAGAGTCTCACTCTGTCACCCAGGCTGGAGTACAGTAGTGCGACCTCAGCTCACCGCACCCTCCGCCTCCCGGGTTTAAGCCATTCTCCTGCCTCAGCCTCTCAAGTAGCTGGGATCATAGGCGCCCGCCACCATGCCTGGTTAATTTTTTTTATTGTTTTGTTCTGAGACAGAGTCTAACTCTGTTGCCCAGGCTGGAGTGCAGTAGTGCGACCTCAGCTCACCGCACCCTCCGCCTCCCGGGTTTAAGTGATTCTCCTGCCTCAGCCTCTCAAGTAGCTGGGATGACAGGCGCCCGCCACCATGCCTGGTTAATTTTTTTTATTGTTTTGTTCTGAGACAGAGTCTAACTGTGTTGCCCAGGCTGGAGTGCAGTAGTGCGACCTCAGCTCACCGCACCCTCCGCGTCCCGGGTTTAAGCCATTCTCCTGCCTCAGCCTCTCAAGTAGCTGGGATGACAGGCACCCACCACCACGCCCGGCTAATTTTTATATTTTTAGTAGAGACGGGGTTTGGCCAGGCTGGTCTTGAACTCCTGACCTCAAGTGATCCTCCCACCTCAGCCTCCCAAAGTGCTAGGATGACAGGCGTGAGGCTTCACACCTGGCTGGTCGCCCTTCTTTTTGGTTGGTTGGTTGTATTTGGTCTGTTTTTGGTCTCCAATCTCATTGCTGTGTGTGAAGGAGTGGGTTTCTTTTCCTCTTTTGCTGGGGTTCATGGGGGTCCTCAGGCCTTGGCGTCTCTCCAGGTCTTAGGGCTGCAGAGTAAACACTCAGTTAACTTCTCTCTCCCACTTCGGCACATCTCTCTGAAGTTGCATGACGTCTGCTCTGTAACCCCTCCCAGTGTGGGTTCTGTTCACGTATGTTAAACCTCTAGAATTTACTTGTTTTTTGCTCGTAGTTTCAACCTTCTCTTTCATTTCTTAAAATGCACGAGGCACACTTGTTTTCTATCCCAACAGTGTCAGAGTCGGAAGCCCCTGCGGACCGTTTCTGGTGACTGTTATTCATTGTGCCTTATTTCTGTGGGCATTTTGGTGATTTTTTGACTGTCAACTGCTCATTTTTTCTTGGGAGTTTGGGAGGTTTCTTGAGTCGTGGGTTTCCTCAAGAACTTGCTGCTTCCAGGTGCTGCCCGCATGGGAATAACTTTGCATTTTTGGCTGGAGGGGTTTTTTTTTTGGAGACGGACTCTTGCTCTGTTGTTCAGGTTGTAGTTCAGTGGTGCTGTCTCGGCTCACTGCAGCCTCTGCCTCCCGGGTTTAAGCGATTCTCCTGCCTCAGCCTCTCAAGTAGCTGGGATTACAGGTGCCTGCCACCACATCTGGTTAATTTTTTGTTTTGTTTTGAGACAGTCTCACTCTGTTGCCCAGCCTGAAGTGCTACAGTGGCACGATCTCAGCTCACCTCAGCCTCTGCCTCCTGGGTTGAAGCGATTCTCTTGCCTCAGCCTCCTGAGTAGCTGGGATTACAGGCATGCGCCACCACACCCAGCTAATTTTTTCAATTTTCTTTTTTTTTATAGTGGAGATTAAGTTTTGCCATGTTGCCCAGGCTGGTCTCGAACTCGTCAGCTCAGGCAGCCTGCCCCCTTCAGCCTCCCAAAGCGCCAGGATTGCAGGCATGAGCCACTGTGCCCGGCCAGTGTGAGGGTTTTCGCATCATCCTGGTGACGTAAGTTTGGTTTGCAAACCTGCAGGAGAGTCACCTGTAGCCGTCAGTTCTCGGGGGAGAACTTCCCCCTGCCCAGCTCTACGAGCAGCTCCAGGTGAAGGCTACAACTTTCCTTTCATTCCTGGGGCCGGAGGCGCGCTGGGGATTTACTTGGAGCTCATTCTTCCCACTGAAGGTGACGTGTTCTGGGAGCTTCCCCAGAGGACCCTGCATTTTGCCTCCTCTTCCCCAGAGCTCTGCAAGGCTGTGAGAGATTTCAGGTGAGCCCGCTCGGCCCACGCTTCTGAAGGCAGAGCCTGTTCAGGCTCCACGGGCTTCCCCGGGTTCCTCCTTCCAGGCAGCTGTGGCCTGAGGTGTCCTTCTTTCCTGCCAGCCTGTGGGTGCCGTCTAGAAGACGTGTGTGAACTATTCTGTCCAGGGTTCTTGGCAGTTTTCAGCAGGAAGGTTGGTTTTGTGCCCAGGTCATTGTTACATTGCCAAACACACGAGCCCGAGACTCACTGCAGAATATTCGCGGGGTCAGTTCCATACCCCAAATAGCAGAGCTGTGTGAACCCAGCGTGATGAAGGGGGGAGAGCCACAGGCTCCACAGTGGGACCCCCACAGCAAGAGACGGGAAGGCACTGCTGCGGGAACGCGTTGTGGGCTCGGGGAGATGCATTTGGAGTCAGGGAGATGCACTGTGGGATCGTGGGCTCGGGGAGATGCGTTGTGGGATCGTGGGCTCGGGGAGATGCGTTGTGGGATCGTGGGCTCGGGGAGATGCAGGGACCTACTGCCCCAGGACACAGAGGTTACGTTCTGATTCACAGGGAAGGGGTGTGCCCTTCAGGTAAAGCTGTGCTGAAGGAGCACTCAGTCGGCACCTACTGCGGGGAGTCTGCTCTGCAGCAGGTCACAGATGCGGCCTCTGTTCCCCTAGATGGGGATCAGAGAAAAACAACTGAGTCTCACCTTGGGTGAGGGTCCTGTAGGGACAGCAGGGTGGGGACAGTTGGGGCGCTGTCTTTGGGACCCTTGTGACCTGGGGTGAGGGTCCTGTGGGAGTAGCAGGGTGGGCTGTTTTCTCTGTGAGGACACTGGAGCTTGGACCCAGTCCTGGATTGATCCAGGCAGTCAGAATGATGGGTGCAAAGGCCCTGAGCTGCGGTCCACTGGTATGGGGACTTTCTCCCCAGACCCCTCCTCCATGGCAGTTGGTGGAGGAGGACGCAGCCCCGTCCCATGGGTAGTTGATGGAGGGGGATACAGCCCCATCCCCTGGGTAGTTGACGGGGGAGGACACAGCCCGTCCCCTGGGTAGTTGACGGGGGAGGACGCGGCCCCGTCCCCTGGGTAGTTGACAGGGGAGGACACAGCCCGTCCCCTGGGTAGTTGGTGGAGGAGGACACAGCCCTGTCCCCTGGGTAGGTGATGGAGGAGGACACAGCCCGTCCCCTGGGTAGTTGACGGGGGAGGACGCAGCCCCATCCCCTGGGTAGTTGACGGAGGAGGACACAGCCCGTCCCCTGGGTAGTTGATGGGGGAGGACGCAGCCCCTTCCCCTGGGTAGTTGACGGAGGAGGACACAGTCCGTCCCCTGGGTAGTTGACGGAGGAGGACACAGCCCGTCCCCTGGGTAGTTGACGGGGGAGGACGCGGCCCCGTCCCCTGGGTAGTTGACGGAGGAGGACACAGCCCGTCCCCTGGGTAGTTGACGGGGGAGGACGCGGCCCCGTCCCCTGGGTAGTTGACGGAGGAGGACACAGCCCGTCCCCTGGGTAGTTGATGGGGGAGGGCGCAGCCCCATCCCCTGGGTAGTTGACGGAGGAGGACACAGCCCGTCCCCTGGGTAGTTGATGGGGGAGGGCGCAGCCCCATCCCCTGGGTAGTTGACGGGGGAGGACACAGCCCGTCCCCTGGGTAGTTGACAGAGGAGGACACAGCCCGTCCCCTGGGTAGGTGATGGAGGAGGACACAGCCCGTCCCCTGGGTAGTTGATGGAGGAGGACACAGCCCTGTCCCCTGGGTAGGTGATGGAGGAGGACACAGCCCGTCCCCTGGGTAGTTGATGGGGGAGGATGCAGCCCCATCCCCTGGGTAGTTGACGGAGGAGGACACAGTCCGTCCCCTGGGTAGTTGACAGAGGAGGACACAGCCTGTCCCCTGGGTAGTTGATGGGGGAGGACGCAGCCCCATCCCCTGGGTAGTTGATGGGGGAGGATGCAGCCCCGTCCCCTGGGTAGTTGACGGGGTAGGATGCGGCCCTGTCCCCTGGGTAGTTGACAGATGTCCCCTGGGTAGTTGACAGAGGAGGACACAGCCCGTCCCCTGGGTAGTTGATGGGGGAGGACGCAGCCCCGTCCCCTGGGTAGTTGATGGGGGAGGATGCAGCCCCGTCCCCTGGGTAGTTGATGGGGGAGGATGCAGCCCCGTCCCCTGGGTAGTTGACGGAGGAGGACACAGCCCGTCCCCTGGGTAGTTGACGGAGGAGGACACAGCCCGTCCCCTGGGTAGTTGATGGAGGAGGACACAGCCCGTCCCCTGGGTAGTTGATGGGGGAGGATGCAGCCCCATCCCCTGGGTAGTTGATGGAGGAGGACGCAGCCCCATCCCCTGGGTAGTTGACGGAGGAGGACACAGCCTGTCCCCTGGGTAGTTGATGGGGGAGGATGCAGCCCCATCCCCTGGGTAGTTGACGGAGGAGGACACACTCAGTCCCCTGGGTAGTTGATGGAGGAGGACGCAGCCCGTCCCCTGGGTAGTTGATGGGGGAGGATGCAGCCCCATCCCCTGGGTAGTTGATGGAGGAGGACACAGCCCGTCCCCTGGGTAGTTGATGGAGGAGGACGCAGCCCGTCCCCTGGGTAGTTGATGGAGGAGGACGTGGCCCCATCCCCTCGGTAGTTGAGGAGGAGGAGGATGCAGCTGATGGAGGAGGATGCAGCCCCGTCCCTTCAGTAGTTGATGGTGGCGGAGGACGCAGCACCGTCCCTTGGGCAGTTGATGGAGGAGGATGCAGTACGGTTGCAGATGCCGTTAACCGTTTCAGGCGGTGTTTTAACATCACGGGATGAGATCAAATGTCCACCTCGCAGGTTGTGTAGAGATGCAAGCAGGAGACCCTTGAGTGAGTGGTGTTCTGAGGCCTGTGGATATACTGGGTGAGGGGGGTGCTGGTGCTGAGTGGGGCCAAGAGCCCGTTCGCGTGGGCTGTGCACTGGGTGAGGGGCTGAGACGTGTCCGC
Organism: Pongo abelii; assembly: GCF_028885655.2. Taxonomy (NCBI): domain Eukaryota; kingdom Metazoa; phylum Chordata; class Mammalia; order Primates; family Hominidae; genus Pongo; species Pongo abelii. The sequence continues at coordinate 122,788 of NC_072008.2, read as the reverse complement.
AGCAGTACCTGGTGGTCGACCCCTTCGCCTGGCTGTGTGGTTGCCTGCCCTGCCTCTGCCTCTCAGAATGTGAGTCTTCCGGGCTCCAGGGACAGGGCTGCCTGTGGACGGCGCCTGTGCCTCTCCATGTCTGAGCTCTCAGGCGTCTGGGGTGCACGGCTGCCCTTTTCCCCGGGGCCCTGCCAGGTGTGGTGGGGTCAGTGGTGTGGCCCATGGGAATCGGGAGTGGGTCCTGGCTGGGCTCTCAGGCGTCTGGGGCACGTAGCTGCCCTTGTCCCCAGGGCCCTGCTCAGTGTGGTGGGGGCTCAGTGGCGCAGAGCAGCCTCCCAGAGTGGGGTCCGTGGCTGCATCGTGTGGCCTCCTGGGTGAAGGTGGATCCTGCAGTGGAGTATGTGTGTGGTCCCCCGCAGGGACTGCAGTGTGTCCTCTCCCGGCTGGGGTCAGGTGGCCTCAGCACCGTCGGCCCTAGAGAGCCCCTTGTGTTGTCCAGGTGAAGAAGGCGTTCGATGCTCCCAGGTTCTAACTGAGCGCTGTCTGTCGACTCTTCAGGTTCAGACGCGGAAAGAAGAGCCTCTGTCCCCAGCCACGAGCCAAAGCATTCCGACCTTCTACTTCCCCAGAGGACGCCCGCAGGACTCCGTCAATGTGGATGCCGTCATCAGCAAGATCGAGAGCACCTTCGCCCAGTTCCCCCACGAGAGGGCCACCATGGACGACATGGGCCTGGTGGCCAAGGTGCGTGTCACGCGTGTGACGTGGAGCAGCCGAGGTGGTACTGCGGGCACGTGAGGGTGAGGCCGAGCGGCCGAGGCGGGTGCGTGTCACACGAGCATGAGTGAGGCAGAGCGGCCGAGGCGGGTACGTGTCACACGTGTGCGGGAGTGGCCCAGGTTTCCTCTGAGGTTATAGTTGTTGTCTGAGGTTTGCTGTCTGGTTGCTGCTGTGTGAATTCTTAAGCATCTGAAACGCAAGTGGGAATTCCATCTGCATTCTCATCCTGAGGTCATGTGCCACCCTCCCCTCCTCTCCCCTCCGGGGCCAGTGGCACTGGCTCTTGGGGCTCTCGGAGGCCATTCTGCACCTTCCTGGCCGTGCCCCTTTCTGCCCGAGGAGCAGCCGTCCCAGGCTGGGCGGCTGTGGACCCCTGTCCCCCAGCAGCAGCCCTATGGGCCCATTTCTAGACTCACCCTGAGTGCTGTGGCACTGCGTGTGTCATTCGTCGCCTGCTTTCCTTCTCAGCTGCATGCTTTCCAGGCTGACCGCGTGGATGCCCGCAGATCGAGCATGCTCAGTTTAGTTGTCTGTGCGTTACCGGGGCAAGACCTACACCAGGGATGTGTGTCTGGACCCCTGGTGGGCGGTTGTGTTTCCAGGGACCTGTGCCCTCGTCTCCAGCCTCCTACCCTCCAGGTGGAGTTGCTGGGCAGCGGATGCTCCCACCCCTCCAGGTCAGAGCCCCAGAGCCTTGGTGCACGGTACAGGTGAGCCCCTCAGGGTGAGACCCCTGCCCCCCAGCCCTCTCCAGCTCTGCAGCTGTGAAGGGGATCCTCGGGAGTGGGCAGGTTTTTGTTTTTGGGGTTTGCTTGTTTGTTTTGAGACGAAGTCTTGCTCTGTCGCCCAGGCTGGAGTGCAGTGGTGTAATCTCGGCTCACTGCAACCTCCACCTTCTGGGTTCAAGTGATTCTCCTGCCACAGCCTCCCAAATAGCTGGGACTATAGGCATGCACCACCATGCCCGGCTAATTTTTATATTTTTAGTAGAGATGGGGTTTCACCATATTGGCCAGGCTGGTCTTGAACTCCTGACTTCAAGTGATCCACCTGCCTCGGCCTCCCAAAGTGCTGGGATTACAGGCGTGAGCCACTGCGCCTGGCCGGTTTTTGTTTTTTTAACTTATTAATACAGTCTATTAAATGAGTTGAGTTTTGGATGTTAAACCAACCTTGCATTCCTGGCATAAATTCCACATGGTCGCTGTGTCTCATCTTTTTTATATGTTGCTGGATTCCAATAATTTTTGCAACTGGATTCACAGAGAAGACACTGCTTGGTAGTTTTCTTGTGAGTCCTTTGTCTGGTTTTGGTTTTAGGGCAATAGGGGTCTGAAAGAACACATTAAGAAGTGTCCCCGCCCTTTTTCTATTAGGGATTGTGTTTTCAAAGTATTTTAAACAGTTTTGTTTTATAAATATGTAAAAACCTCCATGGTTACAAAGTGAACACTAACAAACCAGACACATTCAGATAAGTCCAGGTTCTGTCTGTCCCTGTTTGTGCTGTTTCTACCCCCCACCCCCCGCGGTGCTTCCCCGCCACGGTGCCACCCCACGGTGCTTTCCTGCCACGTCACCCCACCATGCGGTGCTTCCTTGCCTTGGCACCCCCCCCACCACCCCCCGCAGTGCTTCCCCACCATGGCGCCTGGTTCTCACGTGCGCGCTTCATGTCGTTTTCCTTCCAGGACTCAGTTCTTGGCGTGACCTTGCTTCCACGTGCAGTGGCGGTGGCCTTCGTGGCCGTCTAAGGTAGTAAGGGCTTTAAGACTTGAAAGAACTTGGTCCGTTGGCTGGATGTCACTTTTGGTGGTAAAAAGCAAGTTTTCTCGTTGTCTTTGATGCCCCAGAGAAGCAGGGTGACCTGAGTGTGACCCAGCGGGGCAGGAGAGAGCTCTGAGACTGAAGTTGTGTTGCTTGCAGTGTCTGCACTGCTGGGAGTCCGAGGGACACCTCCACAGGCCCCACTGTCCGTGCACGCACCGACCCGGCCCTGCAGGGTGACCCTGTGAGCGTCCAGCATGTGTGGGGGCCGCAGGCAAACTTCAGCTCCCCCGAAAGGCTGCTGAGCCTGTCTCGGTGGCGCCCAGCTCGCTGCCAGGTGCAGGTGTCCGTCTATGTCTCCATCGTGTGCCTTTGGGACGGTTTTCTGTGAGCTGGGCCCCCGGCCCAGGGGACGAACAAGTAGGGGTGTCGCTGGCATCATCAGGCTTCCCCACGTGAGGCCTGCGCCGTTTCAACTTCTCCCCGTCGCGTGAGTGAGTGAGTGAGTGAGGGCCTGGAGTCACAGCCCACGGCGTGTTGTCAGGCGTGTGGAGTTTGCCCGGCGGCTGCTTGAGAACTCACGTCTGAGGGGACTTTGAGTTTGTACTTGATGAAGGGGGTTCCCCCCGTGGATCTTAGCCGTGGCTGTGCAGTGAGGTCCGTGTGTGCCTTCTCCTAGCCCGGCTGTTCCTGTCTGTGTGAGTCAGGGCTGATCTCATACATTATTTCCTCCCTTTCATCATTTTCACTCCTCTGTGTTTTCTCTGAAGCCGTTTGAGGATCATCAGCTCCTTCACCTCCACCAAACTCCACCCCTCAGCTGCCCCCGCAGGAAAACACACTTTTTTCTCTTTGTTAATTTCCTTCAAACTTTGTTGGCTAATTCAAGGTTTTCATTTATTGAGACTATTTTGATGATTTACATTTTTTCTAAAACAATTTTTTGCATAACTTAGAAATTTATTGCTCTAAAGCTTTTCTTTGTCTTGTACGATTTAAAAAATCTTTATCGTATCTGCATCATGTAGACACTTTCTTGACAGAATTATCTGTTTCTGGTTCCTTTCTTGATCCGTCATGCTGCAGACTAATATTAGTATATCTCTTTCAGTAAGCAGCTGTCAGTGTTACAGATTATTCCAGTTCTTTCTCTCATGAATTTCTATGGTTATCTTTTTTACATACACTTCCTTCTGTCATTTTTTTCTAGTTTGTTGAATATGTTGTTTTGTGAGCTGTATTCAGATATAATTACACACACTAAGATTCACCGATTTTAAGTGTACAATTTGACCCGTTTTGGTAAAGCACACACCTGGGTATCCACCCCCACAGGCAGGACCGGCCACTTGTCGCCTGCCCTGGGTTTCCCCCGTGCCTCCTTTTGTGCGTCATCAGTCCCCCTCTTTTCTCCTGGCCCGGGGGCCACCCACAGATGTGCTTCCGTTCGCTGTAGTTGTGCCTCTCTCAGAATTTCACATGAGGACTCTTGGAGTATTTTGTCTGTGGTTTCTGACTTCTTCCTGGCAGCATCTTTTTTTTTATTTTAAATTTTATTTTGAATGGACAAGTAATATTTGTACATATAGGGTACAGCGAGATGTTTTGCTATGTGTGTGTTGAGGATTGATTAAATCCTGTGGTGTGGATACTGTGGAGCTCGCTGTGTGGCTGGTGGGGTGTGATTACCGTGGGGCTCGCTGTGTGGCTGGTGGGGTGTGGATACTGTGGAGCTTGTGTGTGGCTGGTGGGGTGTGATTACCGTGGGGCTCGCTGTGTGGCTGGCGGGGTGTGGATACTGTGGAGCTTGCGTGTGGCTGGCGGGGTGTGGATACTGTGGAGCTTGCGTGTGGCTGGCGGGGTGTGGATACTGTGGAGCTTGCGTGTGGCTGGCGGGGTGTGGATACTGTGGAGCTTGCGTGTGGCTGGCGGGGTGTGGATACTGTGGAGCTTGTGTGTGGCTGGCGGGGTGTGGATACTGTGGAGCTTGCTGTGTGGCTGGTGGGGTGTGGATACTGTGGAGCTTGCGTGTGGCTGGCGGAGTGTGGATACTGTGGAGCTTGCGTGTGGCTGGCCAGGGCATGGTTACTGTGGGGCTCGCCGTGTGGCTGACTGGGGCATGGTGTCTGTGGGGTTCACTGTGTGGCTGGCAGGGTGTGGTTACCACGGGGCTGGCAGGGTGTGGATACTGTTGCACTCACGTGTGACTGGCCAGGGCGTGGATACTGTGGGGCTGGCTGTCTGTCCCTGGCCGTATGGGCAGTTTGTTCTTTCTATCACCGAGTAGCTTCTGCTGTGTGTGTGCTCCATCTCTACCCTGTTCTGGGGTCGATAGACATCTGGTTGTTTTGGTTTTTGCCTCTTGTGAGTAAAGCTGCTGTGTGTCTGTGCACTGATTTACGCAGACGTGCTTGGGTTTTCCTGAGGTGATTAATACCGCAGAGGTGAGCTCTGCCTCATCTGGTGTCCACATGTTTAGTTTTGTAAGAAGCTGTAAAACTGCTTCCAGGGTCTGGGTGCGGTGGCTCATTCCACTAATCCCAGCACTTTGGGAGGCCGAGGCCGGCAGATCACCTGAGGTCAGGAGTTCGAGGCCAGCCTGGCCAACATGGTGAAACCCCCATCTCTACTAAAAATACAAAAATTAGCTGGGTGTGGTGGCAGGCGCCTGTAATTCCAGCTGCTCGGGAGGCTGAGACAGGAGAATCGCTTGAACCCGGGAGGTGGAGGTTGCAGTGAGCTGAGATCGCACCAGAGTGCACTGCAGCCTGGGTAACTAAGCAAGACTCTGTCTCTAGGCAAAAAAAACAAAAAAAAAACAAACAAAAAACCCTGCTTCCGGGGTGGCCCTGAGTGACACGTTTCCAGGCAGCAGTATTGACCCCTGTGGGCACGTGGCCACACGCTTTGCTTTTAGCCGTTCTGCGCATGTGCAGGCGTCCCGTCCTGGCTGCGCTCCTCATTTCCCTGATGGACGTGTTGACCACCTTATGTGTTTCTTTCTCATCAGTTTGTCTTTTTTTCATTTTGGGGCAGCTCTGCTGAGATGTAACTGATGTGGGATACATGGCGCGTGTTGAGGTACAGTTCAGTGAGCTTCCATGTCCGTACCCACCCATGAAACCATCCACACCACCAAGACGATAGGCGCCCCTGCATCCTTGCGCTTGAGCCGGAACGTACGCTGGACTTTTCTCTGCTGCTTTCTGACGCGCCCCCCGCCCTCATCCCACGCTACCTCAGGCCTATTTTCTGTCAATATAGATTTGCCGGAATTTTCTAGAATTTTATGTAAACAGAATCAGACAGCAGGCACTTTTTTTATTATGGTAAAGTTCTCATAACAGAATTCACGATTGTAACCATTTTGAGTACAGAACTCGGAGACGTTTGTTACATATACAGCACAGTGCGACCACTACCATCCAGTTCCAGAACATTCTCATTGCCTTAAGAGGAGGCTGCATCCCCCTGAAACGGTCGCTCCCTGTTTCCCTCCCCAGCCCCCGGCAGCCGCCAGCCTGCTTTGTGTCTCTAAATTGGTCTGCTCTGGATTTTTCGTGCTTGTAAAGGGAGGCCTATGCTGGGTGACTCCGTGTCTGTTCACTCTCACTTGGCGTGTGGTGCTCGAGGTTCTCCACGCTGTAGCGGGCATCAGGGCCCTCTACACACACACACCCCCGGTGGGAGGGCCGGATCGCGTGGCATTCCTTGTATGTGTGCACAGGGCCAGATTGCGTGGCGTTTCGTGCGTGTGTGCAGAGGGCCGGATCGCATGGCGTTCCGTGCGTGTGTGCAGAGGGCCGGATCGCGTGGCGTTCCGTGTGTGTGCACAGGGCCAGATTGCGTGGCGTTTCGTGCGTGTGTGCAGAGGGCCGGATCGCATGGCGTTTCGTGCGTGTGTGCACAGGGCCGGATCACGTGGCGTTCCGTGCGTGTGCCGTTCCACTTCCGGCTTTCTGGGGAACCTGCACGCCGTCTTCCCGAGTGGCTGCACCGTTGTTCGTTCCCACCGTGTGAATTTTAGAACCCGCCCCTCCATTGCTACCACAGCCTGCTGGGATTGCGTCAGCATCCTGTTGACTGTAGAGTAACTTGGAAGAATCTTGACCATACTGAGGCTTCCGTCTCAGGAACGCAGTCCAGCTCTCCCTTATTTCAGGCACCTTTCACTTCTACGCCTGGTAGTTTGGTCTTGTTCACGGTTCATCACATGATACCCAAGCATTTCCTATTTCTGATGACACTGTATGTGGCATTTTTTACTTTAATATGATTGTCGATGGCGAGTGTTCAGAAGCACTATTAGTTTTTATATGCGGACTTTGCATTTTCTGACCGAGTTTAACTCAGTCATCGGCTCTAGCAGCTCAACCTTTAAGTCGGCAGAGTCTGTGACGCACGGTCAGGTCATCTTCAGGTGAGCACAGTTCAGCCTTTCTCTTCTCGTCTGCATCTGTGTCTCTTCCCTGACTTTCTGCACGGCTCGGCCCGCCAGTGAGTGCTGGAGAGCCATGGAGAGCACGCCCCTTCCCGCCTCGGGCTCAAGTCGTCCCTGACACAGCGCCCCTGGCTGGCGTCCTTCATCAGACTCAGGAGGCCCCTTCCCTTTTGGTTCCTTGTTTGCTGGGAGCTCTTGCTTTTTTTTGAGACAGGTTCTCACTCTGCCCCCGGGCTGGTGTGCAGTGGCATGATCTCAGCTCACTGCAGCCTCGACCTCCTGGGCTCCAGTGATCCACCCACCTCAGCCCTCCCAAGTAGCCGTGACTACTTGGCACCCGCCACCACACCTGGCTGATTTTTTTTTCTTTTTTTGTAGAGACAGGGTTCTGCTGTGTTGCCCAGGCTGGTCTGGAACTCCTGGGCTGGAAGGGTCCTCTTGCCTCAGCCTCAAAGTGCTGGGATGATGACAGGCATGAGCCACCACGCCTAGCCTCAGTTTTACTTTTTAAAATTATAAATGTGCCTTGAAGTTTGTCCAGTATTCTAGACGTGTATTTCTACCTGTATTGAGGGGGCAGTGAGGTTTTCCTTTGGTCCTGTAAAAGGTGAATGGACCTGACTGACGTCTGAGTGTGAAGGCAGCCCTGGTCCTTGGGTGAGCGCCCGGTCCGTGGTCCACCGCAGCATGTCACGCTTCTCCTATGCATTAGCTGTGCATTGCCCGGCCATGCAGGGGTTGCGTCTGCAGTCATGAAGGACTGGTCTTGACCTAGGTGACTGACGTCTGAGTGTGAAGGCAGCCCGGGTCCCTGGGTGAGCCCCGGTCCCTGGGTGAGCCCCCGGTCTTTGAGTGAGCCCCTGGTCCCTGGGTGAGCCCCTGGTCCCTGGGTGAGCCCCTGGTCTTTGGGTGAGCCCCTGGTCCCTGGGTGAGCGCGGTCCCTGGGTGAGCCCCTGGTCTTTGGGTGAGCCCCCAGCCCCCTGTCCCTGGTCCACCACACGGTGTCACACTTCTCCTATGTGTTGGGTCCACATGGCCAGGCCTCACAGGCGTTGGCGTCTGCGCTCATGAAGGACTGGCCTGCTGTCTCCTTTTCTTGTGATAGCTTGGTCTGGTTTAGCATCAGGGGGATGCTGGCCTTGGGGAGTTGCTTGGAAAATGTCCTTTAGAATTCACTTTTCTGGAGCCATTTGTTTAGAATGGGTGTTATTTTTATTTGAATGTTTGGTAGAACTCATCAGTGAAACCATTTGGGACAGAGTTTTCTCTGTGGGAAGGTTTTTTAAAGACAGCATGAATTGTTTCAATAGACACAGGCTGTCTATCTTCTTTTTTCTTTCTTTTTTTTTTGAGACAGAGTCTTGCTCTGTTGCCCAGGCTGGAGTGCAGTGGCACCATCTCAGCTCACTGCAACCTCCACCTCCCGGGTTCAAGCAATTCTCCTGCCTCAGCCTCCCGAGTAGCTGGGATTACAGGCATGGGCCACCACGCCCAGCTAATTTGTGTATTTTTAGGAGAGACAGGGTTTCACCATGTTGGCCATGCTGGTCTCGAACTCTTGACCTCAGGTGATCTGCCCGCCTCGGCGTCTCAAACTGCTGGGATGACAGGCGTGAGCCACTGCGCCCGGCCACTGCCATCCACTTTTAAACCATCAGATCTCACAAGAACTCAGTATTACGAGAGCAGCAAGGGGGCTGTCCACCCTCATCACCCAGTCACCCCCCAGCAGAGCCCTGCTCCAACACTCAGGATCACAGTTCCCCATGAGACTTGGGTGGGGGCTCCGAGCCAAAGCCCACCGCTGGTTCACGTGACCCTGAAGACTCCTCCGGCTCCGCGATGTCATTTGCTCACATAGCTCGGCAGCGTTTTCACATCTTTACGTTTCTGCAGATCGTCCTCTTGTTCCGTCACCCGCCAAGGAACTCATGCTGAACTTGCCAGCTGTGGTTGTGGCGTCCTCCTTTCTCCTGTCACACCCGTCGGTCGGTGTCGGCGTGCCCTGTGCAAATGTAGATGCTCGGGCCTTTGTCCGCCTCGCGAGTCCCCCCGCAGCAGCACCATCATGTGGGCCTTGGGGCCGGTGGTGTTTCCTGCTTAGGGAGCTACTTTGAGGCCAGCAGAGCCATAATGGAATAGGGTTCAGCAGTACAGGGGCAGACGGTCCACACAGAGCAAGGTGTGTGAGTCCCACACGCGTGTGCTGAGCGAGGGAAGCCAGGCCTAAAAGTCTGCAGATGGCCGGGTCCCGTTGCCGTGTCCTGGAAAAGGTGAACCAGAGCCACGGGGAGGAGGCCTGGGGGCCGTCGCCGTAGCGGGGTGCAGACAGGCGGAAGGGACTGTCAGGGCTGGCGGCCTCGTTCCCTGTCCTGGCTGTGCGGGTGGGCGTGCCGCTGCGTTGCCGGGCCCCACGAGGAGTCGGTCTTTCTGTGTGTCAATCATGAAAAGACTTTTAAAAATCAAATCAGGTTATCTGATGTTTTATTCCCTTTCCGATAAGGATTTTGTAACATTCAGGTAAAACTGCTTTCCTTTGTATCTTTTGCATTTTAGAGTTGATTATCTCCATTTACTTCAGAATTTTTTAAAATTATGAGCTAATTCATTTTGAGGTAATTTTCGGGTTTGGTGTGGTGGGGGAACTGTGTGCGCAGCACTCCCACGCTCAGTTCTCATCCCCCAGATGCCGGGGATGCAGCTGTCTCTGGTTGCGTGTCATACCGTAGTCCCAGCACTTTGAGAGGCTAAGGCAAGAGGATGGCTTGAGGGTAAGGGTTCCAGACCAGCCTGCGCAATCACCCAGACACTAGGGATGCAGCTGTCTCTGGTTGCGTGTCATACCGTAGTCCCAGCACTTTGAGAGGCTAAGGCAAGAGGATGGCTTGAGGCCAAGGGTTCCAGACCAGCCTGGGGAACATAGTGAGACTTCACTATAGAAATTTAAAAAATTACCCAGGCATCATAGCGCGCACCTGTGGTCCCAGCTACTTGGGAGGCTAAGGTGGGAGGATTGCTTGAGCCCGTGAAGTTGAGACTGCACTGAGCTATGATCACACACTACACTCCAGCCTGGGCAACAGCAAGACCGTGACTGAAAAACAAAAAAGGGATCACCCTGTAGCTAACCTGTAGGACTGGGTAGACTTGGCGCTAGCCTGTAGGACTGGATAGATTTGACTCTAGTCTGTAGGACTGGATAGATTTGACGCTAGCCTGTGGGACTGGATAGATTTGACTCTAGCCTGTAGGACTGGGTAGATTTGACGCTAGCCTGTAGGACTGGATAGATTTGATGCTCCATCCCTGCCACTGGGTCATTACGGTGTGTCTTGCACACAGTGAGGAGCACAGGTTGAAGGCTCACACATCCCCCCATCCCTGGGTGTTGAGTGCTTGGGGTCTGAAATCTGCATGGCCCGTGAGCCAGAACGGTCTGATGAGGTCAAAAGCGTGAGACTAGCACCAGCCCGAGGGCCCAGTGCTGCACCCAGTTCGTTCCCTCCCACCGCACCAGGACACCCTTCCAGGTGGGCAGGACTGAGCTCCGTCAGGATCCTCGTCATGGGAGCCGGCACGTGCCCGTGCGTCCTGCAGGGCCTGGTCCCTCCAGCTCCACACGGCTGCCTTCGAGTCATCCACAGGTGCAACAGCCGGAGAGCATCCTTTCCCATAGCTGCACGGCAATCCCCGCTGTGGCGCGCAGCCCCCTCCACAGTCCCCCCACGCCCCCCGTGGTCACTCCCGCCCTGCACCTGTGAGGACGACTCTGCCACAGTTTATTCCTCCAGTCCCTGCTCTGGCGTCCGGCTCCTCTCCCCTGGGGCGCCGTGAATCAAGCAGCCGACGTCCCCATCCGTGCAGGCTCTCATGGGCAGGGGCCCTCTTCCCACTGGTGTGCTTCTGGGAGGATGGATGTCCTGGCCGGGCCATGGAGCTTTATGCTCAGCCGCCCCGTGGGCCGCTTTCCCGGCAGCTGCGCGGCGTCCCAGTTCCCCCAGCAACGCAGAGGACACCCAGCTGCCTGGCAGCCTTGTGGCACCTGGTGTCTTCAGTCCTTTTTGTCTCAGCCGCGCGTGTCATGTTCTTGTTGCCACCTCTCGGTGCCCCGTGAACCCTGCCCTCGCCAGCGCCAGTGCTGGGTGCTTCCCCTTGTCTACGGCCGTCGTGCGCCCCTCTCTGGAGGGCAGTGCACGTCCAGACTGGGTTGTGTTTGGGCCTCGTTCCCACTGATGCTTGAAATTCTGCCTCTGAGTCCCTCGTCAGAATCTCGCCTTGCAGAGACATTTCTCCCTCTGTGTCTTGTCCTGTCATTGTGTTCACGGGGCCGGTAGCTGACCCTGAGTCCTGTGCTGGGGCGGTGCAGCGCGCCGCTCTCTTCCTTCAGGGAGTGCACGTGTGTCCCGTGAAAGAAACCTTGGCCTCAGCAGAGCCGTGCAGCGTCCCTCGTGTCTTTCCAGGAGGGCTGCTGTTTGGCCTTTCATGTATTCAGTTTGTGTGAAGTGGGTTTCCCTGTGGGTATTCCACGGGGCTCTGTCCCAACTCACTTCCTTCCCTCGCTCTCTTAGACCACCGGTGCCTGACGGAGACTCAGTCTTCATTACTCTGACTTTCCAGGAACGGTTGAAACCGGGTGGTGGGACTTACATCCACAACTTGGTCCCCCTGTGAGTTCTTTTGTGTTCCCTGGTAAGTTTTCACGTGAGCCTGTCCGTGCATACTACAAACCCCAAAACAACAGGCCTCGGTGCATGTGGATGGCGATTGCTGGACTCTGTGGGTGGGGATCGCGTGGACTCTGGGTCAACAGAGTCGTCTGGAGGAAATTGCAGTCTGTGAACTCAGCAGTGAGGTCCACCTCACCACGTTTAGGTCGTCTTTGATTTCACCCAGCCGTGCCCTGCAGTTTGCTTTGTAGACACTGTGTGTGATTTTTGTTCCATTTCTTCGTAGGTTGATTTTTTTTTAATGCTCTTGATAGATGGCATTATTGAACATTTTATTTTCTAGTTGTTTGTTGCCAGTATATTGAAATAATTTATTTTTGCATATTGTCCTTGGATCCAGCAACTTTGCTGAAGATACGTATTAATTCCCATATTTGGTAAACGTTTGGATTGTCTACACAGTGTGTTGCTTGTGAATTATGACAGTTCTGCCTCTTCCTCCCCGTCGTGGCATCTTTCAGCCCCTCTCTTGCCTGCTGCCCTGGCTCGGCTGTCCAGGCGGCCTTGGCGGTGACACTGTCCTCTTGTTCCCAGCACAGGGAGGAAGTGTTCGTGTGTCATCGCTGTCTTAGCAGCTGGGGTGTTTCGTAGAGGCCCTTTGTCTCAGAGCATTCAGGCTGCTGTCACGAAACACCATAGCCCGGGCAGCTCGTCACCAGCAAGACATTTACTGTTCACAGGTCTGCGGGCTGGAAGATGACGGTGTGGCAAAGTGGTGCCTGGTTCATCGACGGCGCCTTCCCGCTGTGTCCTCACAGGGTGGAAGGGGTGAGGGAGCTCTCTGGGGTCGCTTAGGAGGGGACTCATCGCATTCATGAGGCCTCACCTCCCAACACCATCGCCTCGGGGGAGAAGATTTCAACACGTGGATCTTGGGGACCCAGGCATTCAGGCCATAGCACCCTTTATTAGAATAAGAGTGTCCCTCCTGATTCTGGTTTCCTGGCCTATTATTATTATGATTTTTCAGTTGTTGCCGAGTTGGACTTGGTACTGTGTGTTCTGCGTGGGATTTCTGTCCCTGCTCTCCAGTGGTAACTGGCCTGTGACTTCCTGTGTCCTTGACCGTGTCCAGGCTGTGCCAGCCTCAGAACAGGCACTGGGAAACGCCCCTCGTTTTTCTTCTCCGGGGGAACGCGTGTGTGATTTCTTCCTTAAATGTTTGGTTGACTCATGGGAGCAGCCTTTGGGGGCTGGAATTTTCTTGGTGAGACAGTTTTAAATTATGGACACAATTTCTTGCAGAAACAGCTCTTTCAGATTTTCTATTGTAGTTTATTTTTTGACTCGTTCATCAGGGAGTCTGTGTCAACAGTCATCTGACTTATAGGCATAAAGTGATTCGTGAGCATCCACTATCTGATGTTTGCAGGATCTGTAGTTACAGCTGACATGGCTAATCTGTGTTTGCTCTTTTTTTTTTTTGAGACAGTGTCTGTCACCCAGGCTGGAGTGCAGTGGTATGATCGTGGCTCACTGCAACCTCCACCTCCCAGGATCAAGTGATTCTTCTGCCTCAGCCTCCCGAGTAGTTGGGATTACAGGCGCCCACCACCACGCCTGGCTAATTTTTGTGTTTTTAGTAGAGACGGGGTTTCACCATATTACCAGGATAGTCTCAATCTCCTGACCTCGTGATCCACCTGCCTCGGCCTCCCAAAGTGCTGGGATGACAGGCATGAGCCAAAGAAATCTTTCAAATCATCGAGTTTTGATTTTGTTGATTTTCTGTTACTATTTATGTTCCATTTCTGCCATGTATTTGTTCCTTTGAGGTAGAAGTGTAGATGATCGATTTTAAACTTTCCTTCCTCACGCGTGTATTTAAGGCTGTGAACCTGCCATGGGTCGCTGCTGTAGGTGTTTCTGTCACTGTCCGATTCACCACGTCGCCTGGCTGACGGGGCCATTTATTCCCGTACCTACTGGTTCTTAGTATGCGCTGCTTGATTTCCAGACGTTGGGGTTGCAGCCGCCTCTGGTTGCGGTGCCCATGCGTGGTCTCTGGTCAGGGGAGGCCGCGTGCCCGGCACTCCCGCGCTCAGCTCTCATGAGTTCGAAGGCCGGAGCGAAAGCCACGTGGAGTTTGCAGACGTCCAGACGGGCTCGCTGAGCGTGCTGTGTCTTTCTGCAGCAGAGGGTCTCTGGGCAGCGTCGGTCGGTCAGGCGTGAGATGCGCAGCAGGAGTGCAGGCGTCCAGGCCCCGCTGACTGCCCACTCCTGCCCTGTCTGCCCCAGGCCTGCGGCTGCCCCCTCTACTGGAAGGGGCCGCTCTTCTATGGCGCCGGCGGGGAGCGCACGGGCTCCGTGTCCGTCCACAAGTTCGTCGCCATGTGGAGAAAGTGAGTCCTGGGCTGGGCAGGGGGCTGTGTCGGGAGGACGGAGGCGTCCCCGGGTCCCCGTGGCGCCAGGACGGGTGCCGCCTGCGGCTGCCGCAGTGAGAGGAGAAACCCGCGTATGGGCACAGGCCTGGCCGTGGCCACCTGCCACGCACCACGTGGAACTCCACGCACGTGTTTCACCCTGCGTCTGCGGGGTCGAAAGCCACCCCTCTGTGAGGGTGGCGCCCAGTCATCCTGTCCTTCCAGAATCCTCCAGAACTGCCACGACGACGCGGCCAAGTTCCTCCATCTGCTCATGAGCCCCGGCTGCAACTACCTGGTGCAGGAGGACTTTGTCCCCTTCTTGCAGGTGAGAGCCTGCGTCTACACCGCACGCCTTATCCCTCACGGGAGGGCCCGCGTCTATACCACACACCTTACGGGAGGGCAAGTGTCTACACTGTATGCCTCATCCCTCACGGGAGGGCCCGCGTCTACACCGCACACCTTATCCCTCACGGGAGGGCCCACGTCTACACCACACACCTCATCCGTCACGGGAGGGCCAGTGTCTACACCGCACGCCTCATCCGTCACGGGAGGGCCCGCGTCCACACCGCACACCTCACGGGAGGGCCCGCGTCTACACCACACATCCGTCACGGGAGGGCTGGCGTCTACACCACACACCTTATCCCTCACGGGAGGGCCGGCATCCACACCGCATGCCTCATCCGTCACGGGAGGGTCCGCGTCCACACTGCACACATCACGGGAGGGCCAGTGTCTACACCGCACGCCTCATCTCTCACGGGAGGGCCCGCGTCTACAGCGTCTACACCGCACACATCACGGGACAGCCGGCGTCCACACCGCACGCTTCATCCCTCACGGTGGGGGGGAGGGGGACTGGCGTCTACACCGCACACCTCACGGGAGGGCCCGCGTCTACACGGCGCGCCTCGTGTCTTCCCACCCGCAGGACGTGGTGAACACGCACCCGGGGCTGTCGTTCCTGAAGGAGGCGTCCGAGTTCCACTCGCGCTACATCACCACGGTGGGTCCGCAGCGGAGGGGCCGTGGGTTCCAGCGCGGGGCGGGGGTGTTTCTGCAGCGGCCGCCGCGGGGGCTTCTGCGGAGCGGGGCGGGCGGGGCCCGGGGGTCCTGAGCTTCTGGAGGAGGCGGCCGCGCCGTGGGAGGGTCTCCACCCGCCCGGGAGCCCGGTGTTGGGGGGACTCTGGTTCTCCGGGGTGGCCGCGCCCCTCTCCCGGCTCCCGGTCTCCGTGCGGCGCGAGGCTCCTGGGGGTCCGCGCACCCACCGCACTGACGGCGCCCCCGCAGGTCATCCAGCGGATCTTCTACGCCGTGAACCGGTCCTGGTCCGGCAGGATCACCTGCGCCGAGCTGCGGAGGAGCTCCTTCCTGCAGGTGCGCAGCGGCCCTGCCCCGGCCCCACCCCGCCCCACCCCAGCCCCGCCCCGCCCACCTCCACTCCCTTCCCTCCCCCTCCCTCCCCCTCCCTCCCCCTTCTCTCCTTCCTCCCTCCTTCCCCTCCCCCCTCCTTCCCCCTCCCCCCTTCCCCCGGCCCCGGCCCTGCTCCACCCCGCCCACCTCCACTCCCTTCCCTCCCCCTCCCTCCCCCTCCCTCCCCCCTCCTCCCCCCTCCCCCTCCCCCCCTCCCCCTCCCCCCCCCACCCCCACCTCCACCATGTTCCCAGCGCACCCTCAGGCCTGCGAGCACTGGGACCGCGCCGCCTGCGGTTGGGGGTCCCTATGGTTGATCTAGGAGGCGGGTGGGCCGTACTGGGCACCACCCTCAGGGGGAGCCGAGCCCTGATTGCCCCAGAGCTGCCCCCCACCCCCACGCCCGCCTAGGGAGCCGCCCCCATGCTGGGGCTCCCCCCACCGCTGAGTTGCCCCCACTCGGAGCGCCCCCAGCCCCAGCTGCCCAGTCCCCCCCACCCACGGAGTGGCCCGGCCCCGCCCCGCCTTCCCTGCCCCCGCCCGCAGCCACGCGGACTTGGGGCGTCCCCGCAGAGGCCCCGCGCTCAGGCCGCCTGGGTCCTTTGGCAGAACGTGGCGCTGCTGGAGGAGGAGGCCGACATCAACCAGCTGACCGAATTCTTCTCCTACGAGCACTTCTACGTCATCTACTGCAAGTTCTGGGAGCTGGACACGGACCACGACCTGCTCATCGACGCGGACGACCTGGCGCGGCACAATGACCACGGTGCGCAGGGCAGAGGGGCGGGCGGGGCGCGGGGACACCGAGCGCACCCTTCTCTCAGGGCCTCTTGGGTCTGCAGCTGCCTCTCCTTCCCCGGTCGCTGCCCCGTGTCTGGGTCCCCGAGTGCGCTTCTGCTGAGGCCTCTGCCTGCGGGCGTCCACAGGGTCAGTGTGGGCCGCTGGTCCTGAAGCTCCCACAGCTGCACCCGGCCCCAGGGCCAGCAGCGCTGTGGGGCTTCGCTGTTAACACCCGAGCAAGGGCGTGCAGACCAGACGCCTTCCCTCAGGGGCTCCAGGTTCCAGCCCCCAAGGCCTGGAGCAGTTTCCATCCAATCCCGGGCTAGGTGGAGCCCCAGGCTTACAGGTCGTTCCAATACCTGCCCGGGAGCTGGTGCCGCCCAGGTGTCCTCACAGCAGCCACTGCCTCCCGGCTCCTCTAAGAGTCATCAACACTTCCGGGAACTCAAACCGGCCTGTGGCCTGTGGGGCTTCAGTTTTCTAAAGGATCCCTTTAAGTGTGCTTTTCCCCCCAAGAAAACCGTATGACCAAGAGGATTTCCGAATTACGGGGGCATCTGTTGCGTGTGGTCGACTTACCTGCCTGGTTGCACGCGTGGCTGCAGTAGATCCCCGTCTTGCGTGCATCGGACGCGCACCTGGGCAGAGGTGGCATTCCCTGGATTTGTCCTGCACTCAGTTCGGGGAGCCACCTACGCCCTGGGCCCCTAACTAGCCACAAGAAGAGCACAGCTCCACAGCACCGGCCGTGTAGCCTAAGCCAGCACCTGCACAGCTGGGAATCGGCCCAGAACCAGGCTCTCACTGTCCCTGTGAACCCCCGGCCCGGCCCCAGCTTTCCGTGTTCCCGTGGAGCCCACTCAGTCCCAGGGCAGGATGGTGTGCGGCCGGGCTGGGCTGTTTCTCACGCACTGCGGCCTGAAGTGGGGGATACCTTGGCCCCGTGCATCCCAGGGACACCCGTGACCGCAGGGATGGCCGCCCAGGACCTCAGCTGACGGCGACGGTGCCTTCACTCTTGCCTCTTGTTAGTGAAGTTTTGGTTGAAACGTGTTTGTTTTCGTGATCGCGCTCGAGGTCTCTCTCTCCCTCTGGAAGCTGAACCTTTGCGGCCTGAATGTTCTGCTCTTTACAAGTGGGTCTTGGAACCGCGGTCAGCTTTGCGCTCTGTGGATTTCACACTGGACTTGGCTCCGCTCGATGGGAAAGCGTGGCGGGCACTCAGGAGGGGCCTGTGCAGGGGCATCGGGGCCCCGGGGTTCTCCCAGAGCCAGGCCTCCTCTCAGCATTTCAGTCCCCGCTGCATCCAGGCTCGGCTCTAGGGAGGGGGTGGTGATGTCGGGGCCGAGGCATGGTGCGGGCTGCCCATCAACCCCTTCCTTTCCAGCCATTTCTACCAAGATGATCGACAGGATCTTCTCAGGAGCAGTCACACGGTACGTACGGCTCAGGCACCTGACGGCAGCCATTCCCTGCGAGGACCCAGCTCCATCTCCTCATCGTTTCCTGACATGAGCTTGTCGTGTCCCGACAGCGAGTGGCTGTCACCCCAGGCCCCGAGGAGGGGGCCACGACAACGAGTGCCTGTCACCCCAGGCCCCGAGGAGGGGGGCACGTGTCTCTGTGACGTGAAACCCTATGGGGGGGGTGGTGGCACAAGACTCTGTGTCACGTGAGGTCTGAGGAAGGGGGTGACCCAGGCGCCAGGTCAGGGGTTCTTGTCGGGCGCTGGGCCTGAGTGAGCAGTAATGAAGGTGCGCTCCTGACCCCGCCTGGATCTGGGGGAAGCCCTCTGGCCACGTGGCCTCCACCTCCTCCCTGGAGGGGCAGGAGGAGGGCCGGGCCCCGGGGGGCTCCTCTCACCGAGGCAGGTGGGCAGGGGCTCCATTCCTGTGAAGTTCTCCCTGATGTGCATCTTCGCCTCTCCATCCTGGCCTTGGATCTAGAGGCAGAAAAGTGCAGAAGGAAGGGAGGATCAGCTACGCCGACT
This sequence comes from Pongo abelii, assembly GCF_028885655.2. NCBI lineage: Eukaryota > Metazoa > Chordata > Mammalia > Primates > Hominidae > Pongo > Pongo abelii. The sequence continues at coordinate 104,527 of NC_072008.2, read as the reverse complement.
TTGTCTGGTTTTTGATCTCTGAGGAAGACAAAAAAACACCAACCAGGTGGGTTCCTGCTGCGGCGTGCGTTTGTTCCGGTGGAGGAGCCGGGAGCCACCCATGTGACGTGTGTCCCCAGGCAGATGTGTGCACGCCTGGTGGGGGCTGTTTGGGATAGGCGGACGCGTGCACGCCTGGTGGGGGGCTGCAGGGCACAGGGGGACGCGTGCACACGCCTGGTGGGGGGCTGCCCCAGGAGCTGCAGGTCACGGGCTGGGAGGGCCCAGGGCAGGGGCTGACAGAGCTTGCCGTGCCACAGCATCGAGTACTGGTTCCGCTGCATGGACCTAGATGGGGACGGCGCCCTGTCCATGTTCGAGCTCGAGTACTTCTACGAGGAGCAGTGCCGAAGGCTGGACAGCATGGCCATCGAGGCCCTGCCCTTCCAGGACTGCCTCTGCCAGATGCTGGACCTGGTCAAGCCGAGGACCGAAGGTGATGCCCCGTGAGGGCACGGCCCGGGGTGAGGGGATGGATGGGCGAGAGGCCAGCCCAGCGTGAGGGAACAGACAGGAGAAAAAATGGCCCAGGGTGAGGGGACGGACGGGAGAGAGGACGGCCCAGGGTGAGGGGACATCCCCCTGTGAGGTGACGTCCCCTTGTGAGGCGCTGTCCTGCTGCGAGGGGACACTGGGAAAGGGCCACTCCTACTCTGAGTTTGTGACGAGGGCCAGCAGCACAGGTGCCCAGTCTCACGGTGCAAGAACCTCCTATTCGGGGCGTCGACACTCCCCGAGGGTGACCTGGGGAACCCAGGGCCGGGGCTCACTGGGGATGTCGGCACCGGGCTGAGGGACCAGTTGCCACGTTCGTGCTGATGCTGCACAGGGCGGTCCTCCCCTCTCACCACCCGTCTCCTCCCCTCTCACCCCCGTCTCCTCCCCTCTCACCCCCGTCTCCTCCCCTCTCACCCCCGTCTCCTCCCCTCACCCCTGTTCCCCCCGCACCATTGCCCCAGCTCCTCCCACCCACCCCTGGTGCCCTCTAAGGCAAAGGGGAGCCTCAGCGTCCACGCTGCCTAGTTTCCTTCTGCATCTCAGAATCCAGCTCTGGGGCTTTCACTTTGGAAATGGCTCTGGAGCCCGGGCAGCACCCTGCAGTCCTGCCCCTCCCTGGCCGTGGGGCTCCTCCTGCTGCTCAGTGTCCCCAGGACACTCTCTGGTCTCTGTCTGCACGGGGAGCTCTGGTCTCTGTAATTTCAGATCCAGGGGTGCCCCTGCTGGCCGCGCCTCCCTGCGCCACGTCCCAGTCCACGCGTCCTTGGGGCACAGGTGGCCCCTAACTGCCTCCGCGACACGGCCTCCCATGCCTCAGTCCCCACGCAGAACCAGGATGCTCGTGTGTCCACTTTTCACGTCAGACACGTGGCGTGAGAGCCCGGAGCTTCGTGCCACGTCCTTAAGCACGTGTGACCGGACGCACGCACCCCCCACCTCACACCCAGGCCCCGAAGGTGAGGCCGGGCTCACACGCCTTGGACGCGCTCCCCTCCCCGCAGGGAAGATCACGCTGCGGGACCTGAAGCGCTGCAAGCTGGCCAACGTCTTCTTCGACACCTTCTTCAACATCGAGAAGTACCTCGACCATGAGCAGAAAGAGCAGATCTCCCTGCTCAGGGTGAGTGCGGTGGGCACGCGGGCGGGGCCGCACCTGCTGCGTACGTAACCTGTGTGCTTCCTCCAGGACGGTGACAGCAGCGGCCCCGAGCTCTCGGACTGGGAGAAGTACGCGGCCGAGGAGTACGACATCCTGGTGGCTGAGGAGACTGCGGGAGAGCCCTGGGAGGACGGGTGAGTGGGGAGACGGGTGAGTGCGGGGACGGGTGAGTGCGGGGACGGGTGAGTGCGGGGACGGGTGAGTGGGGGGACGGGTGAGTGGGGGGACGGGTGAGTGGGGGGACGGGTGAGTGCGGGGACGGGTGAGTGCGGGGACGGGTGAGTGCGGGGACGGGTGAGTGCGGGGACGGGTGAGTGCGGGGACGGGTGAGTGCGGGGACGGGTGAGTGCGGGGACGGGTGAATGTGCAGCTGGGGGGATGCAGGGCCAGTCAGGTGGGGCGCGTGGACACGGCAGGGTGGGGTGAGACCTGACACGGGGCCGGTGAGTAAGGACAGCCGATGACAGGGGCGGGCCTCGGTGCAGCCTCCCTGCGGCACCACCTGTTTACCGCAGCTCGGTGGCGGGACCCGGGAGCCCCCCGCCCATCGCCCCCTGCGTGGGGTTTTGTGATCCTGGGTCCGAGGCTTCGCACATCAGGCCAAGCATGGGGAGGCCGAGTCAAGACGCATTTCGCCAGCAATGTCTGTCCTTAGCCCACGGCTGCCACCTGCTGGGGAGGCTGCAGGGCCCGTGGCCATTCCGGGGCCCACTTCGGCCTTCCAGCCTCGGAGGCCCCAAGAGGCAATGGGCTGGTTGCTTTCTCACGGAGTGTGAGGGTTCTTCGGGTCTTCAGGATACAGGCCCTTTATTTGCGACGTGTTCGCCTTTTCCCAGTTTGTGACGTATGTTTTCACCCTCTTCACGTCGTGTCTCAGAGATGTTCTGAATTTAGAGGAAGACACGCTGACTGGTTATTTTTACAGCTGTGTTTTTGGTGTCGTGTCTAAGAATTCATTCCTGAATCCAAAGCCACAAAGATTTTCCTCCGCGATGTTTTGCATTTTGGTCTGGGGTGTGCTTGAGTAACCTTCCTGTGAGGTGTGAAGCTCGGATTCAGGTTCCCCTTGTAGGTGGGTGTGTCCGACTGTCCCAGCACCAGCTTTGCAAGGCTGCAGCGTCGCCTCGGCACCGTGATTGTGCCGTGTGCGGGCTCCGTTCCTGAACCTTCCTCCGTTCCACGGCCGCACGCGTCCGTCCGTTCCCGCTGCAGAGCTGACTGCAGTGAGAAGCCTCCAACTTGGGTGCCGTGTGGAACTGTCGGGGCCATTCTGGTGTTTGGCTGCCTGTGTGAATCTTAGACTCAGCCCGTCCGTGCTCTGCCGTCCTGTGGGAATGTGTGTTGGACTGTGACGTCGTGGTGAGCGCTGGTCCTGTGACCACGTAGACTCTGGTCCTCACCAGCCTCCCGTGGTGCACGCTGGAGCGATGTGGTCACTTTTGCCATCCTGTGCTGGGCTTCTCGATGCTCTTCTGTCCCGCGCTATGGCGGCTATTCTGGTTTCTTTGCCTTTGTATGAAAACACGTAAGAATAAGCTCCTTCTGGCCGGGCGCGGTGGCTCACGCCTGTAATCCCAGCACTTTGGGAGGCCGAGGGGGGTGGATCACAAGGTCAGGAGATCGAGACCTTCCTGGCTAACACGGTGAAACCCCGTCTCTACTAAAATACAAAAAAAAAAAAAAGAAAGAAAGAAAAATGAGCCGGGCGTGGTGGCGGGCGCCTGTAGTCCCAGCTACTCGGGAGGCTGAGGCAGGAGAATGGCGGGAACCCGGGAGGCGGAGCTTACAGTGAGCCGAGATCACGCCACTGCACTGCAGCCTGGGTGACAGAGTGAGACTCCGTCTCAAAAAAAAAAAAAAAGGCCCGGGATGGTGGCTCATGCCTGTGATCCCAGCTACTCGGGAGGTGGAGGTTGCAGTGAGCCAAGATCGTGCCACCGCACTCCAGCCTGGGCAACAAGAAGGAAACTCCATCTCAAAAAAAAAAAAACACAGAATCTGAACTTGTGACGACATCTCGCTGAGCGAATGGATCCCTGTGGGCCCAGCTGCCGTGTTCATAGCCGCGGGAGGCCCAGTCCACAGGCGCCGTCCGTGTTTCTCGGCAGGATTTTTGTAGCTTTCTGTGTAGACTTGATGTGAATGTTGTGGGACTTGTATTCGAGTGTTTCTGAGGTTTTGCTGTGGTCAACGCTACTTTTAAGGTGCCCGTTTCCAGTTGTTCGTTGGTAGCATATAGAATTTATTGACCTTGTGTTTTGCGACTTTATGAAACACACTTACTAGATCTCAAAGCTCTCTGTCGGTTCTTTGGGGTTTTCTCCGTGGACAGCCCATGCCTGTCAGTGGGTTTGTTTCTCGTCTTCCTTTTCACCCCTGTGTACATTACTTTCTTTTCACCCCTGTGTACGTCACTTTCTCTTGCCCGATGCACGGCCTGGAACCCGCAGGCTGATGTGGACGTCAGGGCAGACCACGCCCAGCCTTGAGTGAGCCTTGAGTGAGGTTTGTGTGCCGCCCTCGTTCCCAGTCCTGGGGGACGTCTCCCCTCACGCAGCGGTAAACACGCTCATTGGCGAGGATGTTCCGGCCTGTGCCTGGTCTGCGGAGGGTTTCCCACAGTGGGGGCCGCGTTTTCTCAGATGCTGTTGCTCCGTGGTTCCTGTGTCTGCCCATACAGCGAGTTACAGCGAGTCATTTTCAGCCAGCCTTGTGTTCCCAGGATAGATCTGAGTCGTATGTTATCCTTACATATTATTGGGTTGTCTTTGCAGAGATCATCTGTAGTATTTTATTATTTTTTTTGAGACAGGGTCTTGCTCTGTCACCCAGGCTAGAGGGCGGTGGTGTGATCTCGGCTCACTGCAACCTCCGCCTCCCGGGTTCAAGCGATGCTCCTGCCTCAGCCTCCGTAGTAGCTGGGATGACAGGCATCTGCCACCATGCCTGGCTAATTTTTGTGTTTTTAGTAGAGATGGGGTTTCGCCATGTTGGCCAGGCTGGTCTCGAACTCCTGACCTCAGGTCATCCGCCCGCCTCGGCCTCTCACAGTGCTGGGGCCTGGGTGGTTATTGTTTGCCTTTATCGTGCTACGACAGATGTACAGGAACCCACGTTTGGCGCGTGCTGCTTGGTGAGCTTTGACGTCCATCCGTATCCACAGAGCCGTTACCACCATCACCCTAACACGTGTCTGTCTCCCCCTGCGTCCCCCCCAGAACTGCAGGTACGCGGCATTTTCTTGAATTTCGTGGACCTACTTGCAATTGGCCAGGGAAGCCATTTGTGACAGGTTTTTCACTAAAATCCCGTGACCTTATCAGAAACTGGCTGAAGTCATCTCTCTTCGTTGTTGAGTTTTGGAGACAGGGTCTGGCTGTGTCACGCAGGCTGGAGTGCAGTGGCGCGATCTGAGCTCGCTGCAGCCTCCACCTGCTGGGCCTAAGGAATCCTCGCACCTCAGCCCCCCGAGTAGCCGGGATTACAGGCACCCGCCACCACACCCAGCTAATTTTTTGTGGAGACGGGGTTTCGCCACGTTGCCCAGGTTGGTCTTGGATGCCTGAGCTCAAGGGTTCTCCCCACCTCGGTCCCCCAATGTGCTGGAATTACAGGCCTGAGCCCCGCGTAGCCTTGAGTGAGCTTTGCTGGTTTGTGTGTTGCAGAAACTTGCCCATTCACATCAGTGAGTTATTGCTGGTATTTCCTGCTTGTGACATTAACGTCTGCAGAGTCCGCAGTGATGGCGTCTCTCACGCTGCTGATACCGACGTGTCTGTGTGTGGTCAGTGAGGCGAGGGGACGGTGAGGTTCCCTGAACTTCTCAAGGAACCACAACCACCACTGGTTTTTCTCCCCTTTGTTCTGCTGTTTCCCTTCTCTCGAGTATCTTCAGGCAGCAACTTGGGCCACTGACACCGCAGCCCGGCCTTCTCGTTTTGCTGCAGCTCAAAATACTTTCTGGTTACCATTTGGTTCCCGACCCACAGGTTCCACGGACGTGCATTTTAACCCCTGCTCCCCCATCAGCCGCCCCGTCCGATTCCTGCCAAGCAGCACGGGGCCCCCGCGGCCCACCCTGGGCCGTCTGTCCTGTGTGTCCGTCCTCCTCGTGGTCATCGTTTGCACAGTGGCTGCGACCTGGCAGCCAACCTCTGGGTCCCCACTCCCCACAGCTTCCCAGACGCTGCTGGCCACGTCTTCACTGTCCTCTTGTTGCAGGTTCGAGGCCGAGCTCAGCCCTGTGGAGCAGAAGCTGAGTGCGCTGCGGTCCCCACTGGCCCAGAGGACCTTCTTCGAGGCGCCCTCGCCCCTGGGCGCCATGGACCTGTACGAGTATGCGTGCGGGGACGAGGACCTGGAGCCACTGTGACACCACCTGTGAGAACGCTGCCACGGGGCCACGCCACACATGCCACGGCCACCACCAGGACTCCTGTAAAAACTGTTGTCTTTTGTGGAAAATGAGTGCGTTTGTATGGAATGATAAATTTTTATTTATTCACAGAAGCGTCTTGATTACTGCTGTGGATTGGCAGCTGGACCTGCCTACAGCTCCGTGCCCGGGGGACACGTAGGGCCGCTCGTGAGCGGGACGGGTTCCCACACGGACACCCTCCGGCACTTGCCGTTGCCGAGTTGACTTGGCCTCAGTTCCGGGGCCAGCATCTCTCAGGAAAGGGTCCGTGTGGGCGCAACAGTGACCGGCGGCTCCTGGGCGCCTCGTCCGTCCTGGACGGGACCGTCCGCCACAGCCTGTGTGAATGTTTTGTATAAATGTACAAAAGCGCTTCTGGCGATCACGCTTGTATTTCTGAATGTTTGGCGGATGTTCAGTCATGGGCTCAGCTCCCTCAGCCTCAGCGTGGGCTCCGTTCGGGATTTACAAACGTCGGCACTGGATGGGGACCGCGGCCACGCCAGACGCATGGGGGTGCAGCCTGGGCCTCTCTACAGGGTCTCCTCCCCAGCCGGGGGGGCCTCCCCACCTCGGGCCGTTCCCTCCCAGAGCCCCAGACCCAGGCCGCATTCCACAAACGAGCCCAGAAGGAAGGAAGCCCGTGCCGGAGTTGGACGTCCACCCCTGGGAGCCACATGCAGCGACACCTAAATGAGGGGGTTCCAAGGCCCCACCAGGAGGAGCCCCGAGCCCCCCAGGGGCTCCCAACGCGGATGAGCCCAGGCCCAGCTCTGCTCCCTCTGCAGGCAGGAGAGGGTCACAGGTGGTGACTATGGGAACGACTCCATCCTCACACAAGACAAAATGCTCCCCCAGGAAAGGTGGCAGGGCCGGGACCACCCCGAGAGCAGCACACACACCCCGTTCATCCACCGGTAGCCGTGGCTGTAAAGGAGGTGGACTCACGGGGTGGTCCTGGGATCCCTGAGGAGAGACTGGCGGGGCTCCAGGTGGTGGGTAGACGCGGCAGCACCTCCCAGGGGAATGGCCACTGCCCCCAAGGTGTCCTCAGTGTCACCAGGTGCTCCCCTGCATTCCCGGATGCCCCCACCTCGGTCTGTGAAGGGTCAGGACCCCCAACCACAGGACAGGTGCAGTCTGTGACTGCTGCAGGGAAATGACACCGGGAGCCACGGCCTGCCCCTGCCCCGAGCTCCGGGGAGCCCGTCTGAGAGAACACGTCTGCCCCACCCACCTCGACACCCTCCCCCCATCACACACACCTATGAGTGGGAGCCCATGGGCATAGGAGTGAGGGGCCAGAAGTGGGGGGTTCACCTTTGACCGGTGCCCTGAGCCTCCCACACTGACACTAGGAGCCCCCCAGTTAGGGTTCAAGGCTGAGACGTCAGAGGCCTCCCTGGGGCCATGAAAGACAGCGTCCCCCACCCACGTCCCTGGTGAGGCCCCTGCACAGCCCGAGCATCCTCCGACATCCCCGTATCCACCGCATTCCCCAAGCGCCCCGTCCTTCCCCAGCCACGGCCCCAGATGCCCCGAGCTGTGCCGGGGCCGGGCGTGCACACCCACGCCTTTGCTGGAGAAGGTGTGGTGGGGTCTTCGTGGACGGCGGCGCTGCAGGGAGACCCAGAGCCCAGCAGTCGTGCCCTCTACTTGGTCTGGGGGCCCATTCCCCCGAGAGCCCACATGTGAGGGGGTCCAGGGACCCCACAAAACAAGCACCCGGGTCACCCTGACCGGGGCCAGCGTCCTGCCGGAAGCCACGATGTTCCAGGGCTCGGCCCCTCACCCTCTGAATGACAGTCCCGGGTCGCCTGCATTTCGTGACTGTCACTCCTTGGTGATCCCCGAGCAGGGACCCAGCCCACCCCACCCCACCCCTCCCTCACAGGGTCCCTTGCTGTCACACCCAAGAGTGTTCACGGGGGCAGCTCCGGGTTCACCCAGAAGCAGCAGCACGAGCTCTGTTCCGGGAGGACCATGAAAGGCGCCAGCCATGGCCCTGAGGTCCCCGGGCGCCGCCTCGTGGGACAGGACACAGCTCCTCAAGGTGCAGCAGGGATGACGGGCACCACAGGCTCCCAGCCCTGGCACCAGACCGGCATCCAGAGCGCTGTCCTGAGGGGCGGCAGAGACGGGCTCCCCAGAATAAGGGTACCCAGTCTGCTAGGGGGACGGGGCCTGGACCGCCATGAGACATGGGACAGAGGAGATGGAGACGGGGAGATGGGAGAGAACTGGGGGGCAACAGATACAGGAATGAGGCAGAGCCAGACCCAGCCATGGCCTGAAGCCCTGAGGTCCCAGGGCACCTCCTCGTGGGATAGGACACAGCTGCTCGAGGTGCAGCAGGGGTGACGGGCACCACAGGCTCCCAGCACTGGCACCACACCGGCACCCAGAGCCCTGCCCAGAACAAGGGGGGACCCAGCCTGCAGAGGGACGGGGCCTGGACAGCCACGAGACAGGAGACGGAGAAAGGGGAGATGGAGGACATGGAGATGGACAAGACGGAGGGGTCGGGGGAGACGGAGGAGAAGGGGGAGTTGGGGGGGAGAACTGACGGGCATCAGATGCAGGAATGAGGCAGAGCCAGACCCAGCCGCGCCCAGCAGTTCTAGAGGAGACACGGCTCCCGGGGGAGGGGGAGGCCTTCATGACTCATAGAGCTGAGGAAGGAGCAGAGGCCGGAGGTCTTCCTCCGCACAGTGCCCACGGGCCGCCTTGCCCAGGCCGAGGGGTCAGACCCCACATGGCACAGAAGCCCCGTCTGCTGCAGCCCTGAGACACACATCTTGCGGCTGACAGAGATGCGGCCCCTGGGCCGGGGCAGACCCCACGTGGCACAAACGACCCTGCCGGGTCTGAAGCCTGCAGACAAGGCCACTCACTCGGCAAGACGCTGCCGCGAGGCTACAACAGGGGCCTCGAACCACATTCCCCATGACCCACGGGCAGACCCTGGGAGGGCAGGGATGCCCCCCACCCTGGCACTGTGTGCAGAAGTCACAGCTCCCTCAGCCTTGGCTGCCACACACGCCACTCAGAGCCTGGGGAGCAGCTGTTCGGGTCTCAGTGGCACAGCACCCTGCCACACCCCCCAGCCCCAGGACGTGTCTGCGCAGCTCCTGGGCGGGGGCTGCCCCAGGTCTTCCGCACGGGGGCCTGGCCGTCGGCTGCAGCCTCCCCCGGACCGTGTCCTCACCGTGGCGTAGCTGTGTCCACCCCAGTATCAGCTCCCACAGCAGCCCTGGCCGCCACGAGTGGGTCTGACCACAAGGGGGGTGTCCTGCACACCTGTGCCCCAGAGAACAGCCCCTCTGCGGGGACAGAGCCACCCCATCTACCCTAGCGCGGCGCTGCCTGACCTCACGGAGCAGCCAGAGGAGGGGGTGAGGCCCTGTCAGGAAGGAAGACCCCAGCGGTGCAGGCACAGCAGGTCCCACTTGGACAAGCCCCCCACAGGCCTCCCCACAACAGGGCTTCCGCACCTGGTCCCTCAGCCCCCAGCACACAGGCCCTTGCCCTGCAACCAAGACGGGCCTGAGCAGTACCTACGGCCGACAGCCCACAGGTGCGGCCACAGGGGGACGCAGCACCCCCTCCCCCGGGTCACAGAGGCCCCTGAGCCCCCGTCCTCCTCGCCAGGGCCTCGGCCCCCAAGAACTCACACAAACCTCGCAGGAGACTCAGAGGCCAAGGGCAGGAAGCGGGGCTTAGGGAGGTGGCCACCTGGCTACAGCGATTCCAGAAAGGCAGACTCCATGCTGCGCCTCTTCTTTTTTTGAGAGTCTCACTCTTGTCATCCAGGCTGGAGTGCAGTGGCGCAATCTCGGCTCACTGCAGCCTCTGCCTCCTGGGTTCACGCGATTCTCCTGCCTCAGCCTCCCGAGTAGCTGGGACTACAGGCGCCTGCCACCACACCCGGCTAATCTTTGTATTTTTAGTAGAGACGGGGTTTCACCATGTTGGCCAAGATGGTGTCAAACAGCTGACCTCAAGTGATCCACCCACGTCAGCCCCCCAAACTGCTGGGATTACAGATGCGAGCCACTGCGCCTGGCCTTTTTTTTTTTTAAATAGAAAACTGGGGTCCCACCAGGCATGGTGGCTCAATGCTTGTAATCCCAGCACTTTGGGAGGCTGAGGCAGGAGAATCCCTTGAGCCCGGGAGGCAGAGGTTGCAGTGAGCCAAGATCGCACCACTGGACTCCAGCCTGGGCAACAGAGCGAGACACTGTCTCAAATAAATGTGCCACGGAAACCTGCTCTGTACTCACCTCACCCAATGTCAGAGTCAGGGACACAGGGCATGGCCCACAGGGTGGGATGACAGGACGTCCACCCGGGCCCTGACCCTCCTGACCACCCGTCATCCAGGGTACCCCAACCCTTTAGGACTATGGGGTGCCCTGAACATCAGGGATGTGGGGTACCCCGACCCTTTAGGACTATAGGGTGCCCTGAACATGACAGCCGGGGGGTACCCCAACCTTTTAGGGCTGTGGGACACACTGACTTCTTAAGACTATGGCTGGGCCTACAGGAGTCCAAGGGACGCCAGGCCTATGTGCGGAGGAGCAGAGGCAGAAAAGCGATGGGGGCGGTGCGGGGCATCGGCTGTCCCTGCCCTGAAGGAGAGGATGGGGCCAGCCAGGTAGGTGTGTGGCCAGGACCACCCAAGGACTCAAGGGAAAAATGGGACGGGGAGGGGGGGGAGGAGGGACGGGGAGAGGGAGGAGGGACGGGGAGGGGGGGAGGAGGGACGGGGAGAGAGAGGGAGGAGGGACGGGGAGGGGGGGAGGAGGGACGGGGAGGGAGGGGAGGAGGGACGGGGAGAGGGGGGAGGAGGGACGGGGAGAGAGAGGGAGGAGGGACGGGGAGAGGGGGAGGAGGGATGGGGAGGGGGGGAGGAGGGACGGGGAGGGAGGGGAGGAGGGACGGGGAGGGAGGGGAGGAGGGACGGGGAGGGAGGGGAGGAGGGACGGGGAGAGGGGGGGAGGAGGGACGGGGAGAGAGGGAGGAGGAACGGGGAGGAGGGACGGGGAGAGAAAGGGAGGAGGGACGGGGGAGGAGGGACGGGGGGAGGAGGGACGGGGGGAGGAGGGACGGGGGGAGGAGGGACGGGGGGGAGGAGGGACGGGGAGGGGGGAGGAGGGACGGGGGAGAGAGGGAGGAGGGACGGGGAGAGAGAGGGAGGAGGGACGGGGAGAGAGAGGGAGGAGGGACGGGGAGAGAGAGGGAGGAGGGACGGGGAGAGAGAGGGAGGAGGGACGGGGAGGGGGGAGGAGGGACGGGGAGAGGGGGAGGAGGGACGGGGAGGGGGGAGGAGGGACGGGGAGGGGGGAGGAGGGACGGGGAGGGGGGAGGAGGGACGGGGAGAGAGAGGGAGGAGGGACGGGGAGAGAGAGGGAGGAGGGACGGGGAGAGAGAGGGAGGAGGGACGGGGAGAGAGAGGGAGGAGGGACGGGGAGGGGGGGAGGAGGGACGGGGAGGGAGGGAGGGGGGAGGAGGGACGGGGAGGGAGGGAGGGGGGGAGGAGGGACGGGGAGGGAGGGAGGGGGGGAGGAGGGACGGGGAGGGAGGGAGGGGGGGAGGAGGGACGGGGAGGGAGGGAGGGGGGGAGGAGGGACGGGGAGGGAGGGAGGGGGGAGGAGGGACGGGGAGGGAGGGAGGGGGGAGGAGGGACGGGGAGGGAGGGAGGGGGCGTCGGGGAAGGGAGGGGGCGTCTGGGAGAGAGGGGGAAGGGGACAGAGGGGACGAGGACAGGAGCCGGAACCGGGGTCACACGTGGAAGGCCAGGACCCTGGGTCAGGAGTGGGAGCCAAGACCCGGGGTCACACGTGGGACTGGCCTGACTGGAGCGTGGTCTTCGGTCACGCTGTCACCAGCCTGTGGGACCTCTGGGGTGCAGTGAGGGAGCCGGGACTCGGGGGCCCAGCGTGGATGCTGCCGGCTCCCATCCCCCAGCCTCACCGAGAGCCCACTGACTTCGTCACTCCACAGGGATCCCATCCCAGGGCTCTGCGGCCTGTGCAGGAGAAACGCAGGTGCAGGGCCACGTGCCCACACCGCCGGCATCTGTGCTCCACAACCAAACTCCTAGAGCCTTCATCATCCCTGGGCTGCAGCGCCGGCCGGTGACGCCTCCCCGAGCACCTCGCTGTCGTCACACCCGTCCCCGTGGGTAGAAAATCCGTGTCGCGTGTAGACAAAGAGCCTTCTGCACGCCTGAAACCCAAGCGCCTTCAGAGGCCGAGGTAGGGGGATCACCTGAGCTCAGGAGTTTGAGACCAGCCTGGGCAACATGGCGAAACCTCGTCTCTAGGAAAAATCTAACAATCAGAGGGACACAGCGGTGCACACCTGTAATCCCAGCTACTCGGGAGGCTGAGGCAGGAGAATCGGTTGAACCCGGGAGGCAGAGGTTGCAGTGAGCCGAGATCACACCACTGCACTCCAGCCTGGGAAACACAGCAGAAACCTGCCTCAGAAAATTAAACATTTACAGGCGGGCACGGTGGCTCACGCCTGTCATCCCAGCACTTTGGGAGGCCAAGGCGGGCGGATCACCTGTGGTCAGAAGTTTGAGACCGGCTTAATCAACATGGAGAAACCCCGTCTCTACTAAAGATACAAAAAAATTAGCCGGGTGTGGTGGCGAGTGCCTGTAATCACAGCTACTCGGGAGGCTGACGCAGGAGAATCGCTCAAACTCGGGAGGCAGAGGTTGCAGTGAGTGGAGATTGCACCACTGCACTCCAGCCTGAGCGACAAGAGAGAAACTCCATCTAAAAAACAAAAAAAAGTCTAGAAAACTATATACACGATATGAATTTATTTTTTTCTGAGACAGAATTTCACTTTGTTGCCCAGGCTGGAGTGCAGTGGTGTGATCTTGGCTCACCGCAATCTCCGCCGCCCGGGATCAAGCGATTCTCCTGCCTCAGCCTCCCGAGTAGCTGGGATTACAGGCACCTGCCACCACGCCCGGCTAATTTTTGTATTTTTAGTAGAGACGGGGTTTCACCATGTTGGCCAGGCTGGTCTCGAACTCCCAACCTCAGGTGATCCACCCGCCTGGGCCTCCCAAAGTGCTGGGATGACAGGCGTGAGCCATTGCGCCCGGCCATGAATCCATTTTTGATACAATTTTGAGAAACACAAATGTCTATATACAGACATACACAGGTATATTATCCACGCATGCGTGCCTACACACACACAAATGTGTGTGTGTATGTGTGTATACTTATACATTTTGGTGATATTCTTCTAGCCCTATATAGGACTGCAGGAACATAACCAAATCTTTTTTTTTTTTTTGAGATAGACTCTCGCTCTGTCACCCAGGCTGGAGTGCAATGGTGCAATCTCAGCTCACTGCAACCTCCGCCTCCCGGGTTCACGCCATTCTCCTGCCTCAGCCTCCGGAGTAGCTGGGATTACAGGCGCCCGCCACCACGCCCGGCTAATTTTTTGTATTTTTAGTAGAGACGGGGTTTCACTGCGTTAGCCAGGATGGTCTTGATCTCCTGACCTTGTGATACGCCCGCCTCGGCCTCCCAAAGTGCTGGGATTACAGCTGGAGCCACGGCACCCGACCAACCAAATCTTAACAATGCTCATCTCAGGGCCGGGCACGGTGGCTCATGCCTGTCATCCCAGCACTTTGGGAGGCCCAGGCGGGTGGATCACCTGAGGTTGGGAGTTCGAGACCAGCCTGGCCAACATGGTGAAACCCCGTCTCTACTAAAACTACAAATATTAGCTGGGTAGTGGTGGCGCATGCCTGTAATTCTAGCTTCTCAGGAGGCTGAGGCAGGAGAATCGCTTGAACCCGGGAGGCAGAGGTTGCAGTGGGCCAAGATCGTGTCATTGCACTCCAGCCTGGGCGACACAGCAAGACCCCGTCTCAAAAAAATAAATAAATAAAACAATGCTCATCTTTGTACGATCTAATTGTTAGTCATTTTTATTTCCTTCTGCGTTTGCTTTCAGGAGAACTTACCATTTTCCTGGCCACTGTCTTCCAAAACAGACGACGGCTTCACCATATCATGAAGACGCTTTCCCCTCACACACAAGAAAAACAAACTCGCAAACTGGTTATAAAACAGCCACCCCCTTGGCCGGGCGCGGTGGCTCACACCTGTCATCCCAGAACTTTGGGAGGCCAAGGTGGGCAGATCACCTGAGGTCAGGAGCTTGAGACCAGCCTGGCCAATATGGTGAAACCCCGTGTGTACTCAAAATACAAAAATTAGCCCGGCGTGGTGGCGGGCGGCTGTAATCCCAGCTACTCGGGAGACTGAGGCAGGAGAATCACTTGAACTGCAGGAGGCGGAGGTTGCGGTGAGCCGAGATCGCGCCATTGCACTCCAGCCTGGGCAACAAGAGCGAAACTCGTCTCAAAAAAAAAAAAATAGGAAAGCAGCAGAGATCTATGTCCAGCGAGAAGCTCCCAACACAGACCACGCACCCTGGAAACATCCACTCCTATGAGGTTTTTAGAGAGAGGGTCTCACTCCGTTGCCCCAGCTGCAGTGCAGGGGTGCAATCACAGCTCACAGCAGCGTTAGCCTCCTACACTCAGGTGATCCTCTTTCCTGCCTCAGCCTCCCTAGTAGCTGGAAGGACAGGTGCCCCACCACCAGGTCTAGCTAACTTTTAAAAGTTTCTCAGGGCCGGGCGCGGTGACTCACGCCTGTCATCCCAGCACTTTGGGAGGCCGAGGCGGGCAGATCACCTGAGGTCAGGAGTTGGAAACCAGCCTGGCCAGCACGGTGAAACCCCGTCTCTACTAAAAATACAAAATTTAGCCGGGCGTGGTGGTGTGCACCTGTAATCCCAGCTACTTGGGAGGCTGAGGCAGGAGAATCACTTGAACCCGGGAGGCGGAGGTTGTGGTGAGCCAAGATCCCACCACTGCAGTCCAGCCTGAGTGACAGAGTGAGACTCTGTCTCAAAAAAAAAATCTTACAGAGAAGAGGGTCTCACGATGTTGGCCAGGCTGGTCTCGAACCCCTGGGCTGAGGCAATCCTCCTGGGTTGGCGTCCCACAGTGCTGGGATTACAGGCCTGAGCCACCGTGCCCGGCCATCTGTGGCTTTTTTATCCCCAATATAAGACAAGGAAGAGGCATAGCCCAGGAGTGAGCTGTCGACACCAGGTGGCGCCCAGGTCCCGAGCCAGCTCTGTCCGCAATGCAGCCTTCACCCCTGACCTGCACGTCCCCTCTCATCCCAGAGCTCACCCTCCGGAGCCATCATCCCTCCACCTGCAGGGCTCACCCTCCAAAGGACCCCTGGCGGGGTCAGGGCCGGCGCGGTGGTCCGTGGACTCGCTTACTGACGCTCCTGCTCAGCCTCCTGAAGCCCTTGGATGACTCGGAGGGCTCGGGGACCAGGTACTAAAGGATAATGATGGCTACACACACGTCCCTGAGCTCACCACCTGGGGATTCCGTCTCCGTCTATGAACAGGGCAGACAGAACCCAGGAGCCTACGAGATTGACAGACACACACACACACGTCCCCGAGCTCACCACCTGGGGATGCCCTCATTCCGTCTCCGTCTATGAACAAGGCAGACAGAACCCAGGAGCCTACGAGATTGACGGACACACACACACACGTCCCTGAGCTCACCACCTGGGGATTCCGTCTCCGTCTATGAACAGGGCAGACAGAACCCAGGAGCCTACGAGATTGACGGACACACACACACACATCCCTGAGCTCACCACCTGGAGACGTCCAGCGCTCCTCCCACAGCATCTTCGAAGCTCTCATTCCGTCTCTCAGTCTATTAACAGAGAAGACGGAGCCCAGGAGAGGCCCTGGCAAATCTGGGTCCCGATTCTGAGTTCAGTGGTGTTAATAGGCTATGTGCCCCCTTAAGGCTAAATATAGCTAACCCCATTTACCCAGGCTGTTCACAATTCCACTCGTGGTGTAGCTGGGACCACAGGCACCCACACACCACACCCGGCTAATTTTAAAATTTTTTTTTGTAGATATGGGCTCTCACCATGTTGTCCATGCTGGTGTCAAACTCCTGGGCTCAAGCAATCCTCCCACATCAGCCTCCTGAGTAGCTGGGACCACTGAAGGTCCATCCCACACCCCCGCCCCACCGTCAAGCTCTCACTTTATGGCCCAGGCTGGAGTGCAGTGGTACAATCTCAGCTCACTGCAACCTCCACCTCCCAGGTTCAAGCGATTCTCCTACCTCAGCTTCTGGAGTAGCTGGGACTACAGGTACCTGCCACCACACCCAGCTAATTTTTGCATATTTAGTAGAGTCGGTGTTTCTCCAAGTTAGCCAAGCTGGTCTCAAACTCCTGACCTCAGGTGATCCACCCACCTCGGCCTCCCGATGTGCTGGAATGACAGGTGTGAGCCACCGTGCCTGAGCTCAGACACCTTTTGGTGCTTCTTGTTTGAGATGGGGTCTCACTCTGTCACCCAGGCTGGAGCGCAGTGCTGCAATGTAAGCTCACTGCAGCCTCCACCTCCTGGGCTTAGGTGATCCACCTCAGCCTCCCGAGTAGCTGGGACCACAGGCACCACCACCACACCTGGCTTTTTTTTTTTTTTTTTTGGTAGATATGGGTTCTTACCATGTTGTGCATGCTGGTGTCAAACTCCTGGGCTCAAGCAATCCTCCCACATCAGCATCCCGAGGAGCTGGGACTACAGGCACCCACCACACCAGACTAAAATTTTTTTTTTTTGGGGGGGTAGAGAAAAAGTCTTACTATGTTACCCAGGCTGGTGTCAAACTCCTGGGCTCAAGCGACCCTCCCACCTCAGCCTCCCGACATGTAAACAGTGGCTACATTTCTGCACAAGCCCCGTGGTCTCCTTCATTCTGTTTTACAACTACTCCCACATAAAGTAACGTAGAAAGGCGAGTTCCGTTATTCCCTTAGAAGGTAGACTGGAGCTTGCAGAAAGCTGTAGGATAGATTCAGAGGCCAACTGAAATAAAACGAAACACCCAGGTGACTTTAAGCTAATCAAGAGCCCCTTTCACGCGGGTGATTTTAAGCTAATCAAGAGCCCCTTTCACGCGGGTGATTTTAAACTAATCGAGTGACCCTCCCACACAGGTGATTTTAAACTAATCAAGAGCCTCTTTCACGCAGGTGATTTTAAACTAATCGAGTTCTCCTTTCACAGAACTAAAAAGGGAGGTTAATTTACACAAACGCGGAGGCTACAGCCACCTGTCCTTCCTAGGGACTTCGGGCCGAAAATGCCACCTGTCACACCTCCAATCCAGGCACTGCAGGGCTGTTAGGATGGGAATTAGCAGCTGCGATACCCCGATCCTACAAGGAGGGGGGTTAGCAGCCCCTCCTGAAATACCAAAAAGGCCACGGTTTCCTGCAGACTCCAGGAACATGCCAATCACAACCGATTTCCTGAAAAACGCATGAAGTCCTGGTGAGGGCTGGGGTTGCAACACGCACTGCACACCACGGGTAACAGTTTGTGGGGTAGCTTCTCTGAGACCGGCTGCCTCTTACTGTCCCCTGGACCAGGGGGCGCCGCTCTCATCCTCCTGGCATCTCCCAGGCCCCTGCCCCACTCAGAGCTCCACCGCAGGGGCTCCCGAGGCTGGACTCAGACCCGCTGGATCCCATCCAGGCCCCCAAAGCAGCAGTAGAGACCCTCAAGGCTGGACTCCAGCCCCTAATGTAGACTCAGGGACCCCTAGGATGGATAGGTTCGAACCCCCAAAGCTGACTTCAGGACCCTCGGAGCTGGACTCCACCCTCCAAGGCAGCATTCGGGACCCTCACGGCTGGACTTGAGGCCCAAGGCAGACATGGAGTCCCCTGGGAGGCGTCCAGGACCCCCAGGACTGGATTTGAGGCCCCCAGGCAGACATAGGGACCCCTGGGCGGTGTTCAGGACGCCTGGGGCTGGACCCAACCCCCCAGGCAGACGAGCAGAACCCCCGAGCGGCATCCGGGACCCACAGGTCTGGACTCAAGCCCCCAAGGCTAGACGTGGGGACCCACCTGGGCGGCGACCGGGACCCCCAGAGGTCTCAAGCCCCAAAGGCAGACGTGGGGACTCCTCGGCGACGTCCGGGACCCCCAAGGCTGGACTCAAGCCCCCACGGCTAGACGCGGTGACTCCTGGGTGGCGTCTGGGACTCCCACGGGGGAACTCCAGTCTCCAAAGCAGACGTGAGGACCCGCAGGCGGCATCGCGGACCCCCAGGGCGAGACTCGAGGCCCCAAAGGCAGACATGAGGACCCCCGGGCGGCATGAGGGACCCCCAGGGCGGGACTCGAGCCCCTAAGGCAGACGTGGAGACCCCCTGGGTGGCGTCCGAGACCCCCAGAGCTGGACTCGAACCCCCAGAGCTGGACTCGAGCCCCCAGGGCACACGTGGGGAAACCTGGGCGGCTTCCGGGACCCCCCCACGGCGGCTCTCCAGGCTCCAGGGCAGACGTGGAGACCCCCAAGGCGGAACTCGAACCCCCAAGGCGGAACTCGAGCCCCCAAGGCAGACGTAGGGACCCCTGGGCGCCGTTCTGGATCCCCAGAGCTGGAGTCAAGCCCTCGAAGCGGCGTTCCGGACCCTCGCAATTAGACTTGGACTCCACCCAGCGCGGAACGGGGTAGGACTGGAGGGAGGACCAGGTGACTGAGGGCAGCGCCGCCGCCGAGGCTAGGGGTCCTAGCGCCTACCCGGCCGGCGGCTGCACCAGCGGCTGGGTCTGCCAGGAACCGCCCCCGCCTCCCCCTCCCGCAGCGCGTGCCAATCACCAGCCCGTGACGCCGGACGACCAATGAGGAGCACTCCCTGCGGGGAGAGGCACTGGTGAGCCCGCCCAGGCCACACGCCAATCACCAGCACGTGACACGGGAT
The DNA here is from genome assembly GCF_028885655.2 of Pongo abelii. Classification (NCBI taxonomy): domain Eukaryota; kingdom Metazoa; phylum Chordata; class Mammalia; order Primates; family Hominidae; genus Pongo; species Pongo abelii. Next base: position 85,516 of record NC_072008.2, on the reverse strand, counting down.
GACCAATAAGGAGCACGCCCTCTGCAGGCGCGAGGCGCTGGTGAACCCGCCCCGGCTGCACGCCAATCACCAGCACGTGACGCGGAATAACCAATGAGGAGCATACCCTGTGCCGGGCATAGACGCTGCTGAGCCCCTCCCACCGGCTGCACGCCAATCACTAGCACGTGACGCGGGATGACCAATGAGAAGCACGCCCTGTGCCGTGGAGAGGCGGGGCTGAGCCCGCCCTAGCCGCACGCCAATCAAGAACACGTGACGGGGAGTGGCCTGTGGGCAGCCCCGCCACCGCTCAGCCGCCCGATGCGCCATGTGGGCCTTGCGGGCCGCCGTACGCCCGGGGCTGCGGCTCTCCCGCGTGGGCCGCAGCCGCCTGGCTCCGAGGGCAACCGGGCCGTTCTGCCCCGCGCGCGCGCTCGCCGCTGTCGGCCGCAGGGGCCCCGTGAATCTGGAGGGGCCATGGAGCGGAGGGCGGGGCCTGCGGGCGGACGGCGGCCGAAGCAGCGCGGGAGACGAGGAGGAGCTGGAAGATGCGGACGAGAACGCGGAGGAGGAGCTGCTGCGGGGAGAGCCTCTGCTGCCGGCGGGCACCCAGCGCGTGTGTCTGGTTCACCCTGACGTCAAGTGGGGCCCCGGGAAGCCGCAGATGACGCGAGGTGACCGCGGCGGGGCTTTCAGGGGAGAAACAGGAGCTGGAGACCTGGGGACGGGGCTCTGAGGGGAGGGGCTCGTCGCTGGCGATTCAGGGGCGGGGCTCTGAAGGGACGATTTCATAGGTGGAGATTCAGGAGCGGGGTTCTGCGGGGACACTCTCATAGGTGGAGGTGCAAGGGCGGGGCTCTGCAGGAAGGATTTCATAGGTGAAGATTCAGGGGCGGGACTCGGAAGACTCATAGGTGGAGACGCAAGGGCGGGGCTCTGGGGAGGCTCATAGCTAGAGATTCAGGGACGGGGCTCTGACCTGAGAATCTCATAGGTGGAGACGCAGGGCGGGGCTCTGAGGGGAAGATCGCAGGTGGCGACGTAGGGGCGGGGCTTCAGGGGGCGAGGCTCTAAGGAGAGGATCTGACGGGTGGAGATGTCAGGGCGTGGAGCTGAGGGGCGGGGCTCTGAGAGGAAGAGCTCATGGGTGGTGATGCGGGGGCGGGGCTCTGAGGGGAGGATCCCATAGGTGGAGGTGCATGGGCGGGGTCGGGGGGAGGGGCCCATGGGTGAAAGGGCGGGGCTTATGGAGAAGAGGGGAGGATGTCATAGGTGGAGGTGCGTGGGCGGGGCTGCGGGGGCGGAGCCTACGGGGTAAAAGTGCGGGGGCGGAGTTTATGGGGTGGAGCCCCGTGGGATTGGGTGGGCCGGTTCTCGCCGATGGGACCCACGTTTCTCTTGCCTTGGGTTAGAGGTAGGCACGGTGTGTTTAAGGTCAGGGAAGGGAGAGCGTCCAGCGGACCAATCGGTGTCGAGTCCCCCCACCCCACCCCACCCCACGCCACCCCACGCCACTCCCTTAGGAGGAAATGCAAATGAATAAGTCGCTGCACGTGCCAGACTCTCAAAAACGTTGATTTTTCCCTTGGAAGTTTCTGTAGTCGATGAGTGGTTTTTCTTTACGGGTGTTTTCCAAAATGGTCAATTCTTGGAACAGCTGAAGCCCCAAACTGCTCAGAACAGCGCGCAGACCTCTTGCCTCTCTCCTCCCAAAACCTGCCCGTGGTTCCTCAGTAATCCCTGAGCACCCGCAGCTCCCCGGTTCCCTGCTGCGCCCGCCTGGAGCCCAAATTCCATGTAACGCAGGATCGCCCTCGTGTCCCGCTGTGGCTCCGGCGTCCTTCCCCCGTCAGATTCCTACTTAGAGGCCCTGCGGGGGACGGAGTCATATCGGGGGACAAACGGCGGCTCAAGGTGCCTTCTCCGGGGAGATTGTCTCAAGGGCAGGAGGAGGCATCCCCGGGCAGGTGTGGACGGGGACCCCGGGCCTACCCCGAAGGGAAGCATCTCTCACGGCGGCCCTTGTGTCCCCGCAGCCGAGTGGCAGGTGGCAGAGGCCACAGCGCTGGTGCACACGCTGGACGGCTGGTCCGTGGTACAGACAATGGTCGTGTCCACCAAAACGCCGGACAAGAAGCTCATCTTCGGCAAAGGGAACTTTGAGCACCTGACAGGTGGGTCCGTGCAGACCTGCTTCTTCCCCAAACTTCCTTTCCTGTCCGCTGCTGCTGAGAACATTCAACCGAGACACGCTGAAGTACGCGGGTCTTGCGGGGCCAGAGGGGAAGCGGCCTCTTGGATTGCCCAGGTCAGCTGGGAGCACACACCAGTAGGAGTCGGAGGACGGTGAGGCTTTACCTGTGTCGAGACTCACACCAGGCCCTGGAGAGACTTCAACTGGTAAAGATTAGGTCGGGGCAGTTTATAGAGTCCAACAAACAGGGTAGGCAGTGGACCGGCTGTAACCCCACCTGCCCCTGCAGGCCCCAGCCAAATCCTCCTTCTGGGTGCCCCCACCCCACCAGCAGTCTCTTAGGGTGGGGTCCAGCATGGGATCCTTGTGCTTCCCAGGTTTTTGACCATCCCGCTTACAGTACAGAGTTAGGAAGATGCTACTCCCTTGCCCAGGTGGGGGTCAGCTTCCCTGGGTCTCTTGCCGAGGTCGGGGTCGGCTTCCCTGCCTGACTCAGATGCATCTCACCCCGGCTGGGATGTGTTCACTGCGTGTGTGAGTGTGAGTGTGTGTGTCCCCACTGGGATGTGTCCACGGTGCATGTGTGTCTGTGTGTGTCCCTGTCGGGATGTGTTACACTGTGTTTGTGTCTCTGTGTGTGTGTGTTCCACCGGCTGTGTTCTCCGTGCATGTGTGTGTGTGTCTGTGTGTCCCTGTCGGGATGTGTTCACTGTATGTCTGTGTCTGTGTGTCTGCGTGTCCCTGTCGGGATGTGTTTACTATGTGTTTGTGTGTGTGTGTGTCTGTGTCCCTGTTGGGATGTGTTTACTGTGTGTCTGTGTGTCTGTCCCTGTCAGGATGTGTTTACTCTGTGTGTGTGTGTCTGTCCGTCAGGATGTGTTTACTCTGTGTGTGTGTGTGTGTGTCTCTGTGTGTCTGTCTGTGTCTGTCCCTGTCGGGATGTATTTACTGTGTGTTTGTGTGTGTGTGTGTGTGTGTGTCTGTGTCCCTGTTGGGATGTGTTTACTGTGTGTCTGTGTGTGTGTGTGTCTGTCCCTGTCAGGATGTGTTTACTCTGTGTGTGTGTCTGTGTGTCTGCATGTGTGTGTGTGTGTCTGTCCGTCGGGATGTGTTTACTGTGTGTCTGTCCGTGTCTGTCCCTGTCAGGATGTGTTTACTATGTGTGTGCGTATATGTGTGTATGTGTCCCTGCCGGGATGTGTTCACCGTGTGCATGTCTGTCTGTGAGACACACACCCCTAGAGACACACCCCCTCCCACGCTGACTTCCTGGATCCCGGGTCTCGTGCTCAGGAAGTCGGGGACGCCTGTGAACTGAGCTCTCTGGGTGCATCCCACAAAGGGTATCGTGGGCTCCTCCCACAGTCCACGGGCCGGGACGGCCAGCCTCTGACGGGACCCCTCTTTCTGTTAGAAAAGATCCGAGGGTCTCCACACATCACGTGCGTCTTCCTGAACGTGGAGAGGATGGCTGCCCCGACCAAGGTACCACAGGATGTGGCTTGCTGTGTTTGTCCCCGCACTCCGCGTGATGGAGTGGACGCCACAGCGTCCCGCCAGGCGGGGGACAGATGGGACAGATGGGGACACGGTGGGGTTAAGGCATTAGGGGCGCCTCCCTCCCTCTGAGGTTGGTGTTTGTCCCTGCTCTCCGCCTGATGAAGGAATGGACGCCACAGCGTCCCGCCAGGCGGGGACAGATGGGACAGATGGGGACACGGTGGGGTTAAGGCATTAGGGGTGCCTCCCTCCCTCTGAGGTTGGTGTTTGTCCCTGCACTCCGCCTGATGAAGGAATGGACGCCACAGCGTACCGCCAGGCGGGGACAGATGGGGACAGAAGGGGACATGGTAGGGTTAAGGCATTAGAGACGTCCTCCTTCCTCTCAGGTTGGCCACCAGGGCCTGGCCTTCCGCTGTGGCTTCTCAGTTGCTCTCTCCTTTTGCAGAAAGAACTAGAAGCCGCCTGGGGCGTGGAGGTGTTTGACCGCTTCACAATCGTCCTACACATTTTCCGCTGCAACGCCCGCACGAGGGAGGCCCGGCTTCAGGTGGCCCTGGCGGAGATCCCCCTGCACAGGTATCGTGGGGCACCGGGGCTGCGCCAACCGTCACGCCCACTCCAGGAACCCCTCCGTTCTGTAGTCACCTGTAGGTCGTTCTGGGGGTACGCGAGGAAGAAAAGCACCATGGGGGCCGGGCACGGTGGCTCACGCCTGTAATCCCAGCACTTTGGGAGGCCGAGGCGGGCGGATCACAAGGTCCGGAGATCGAGACCATCCTGGCTAATACGGTGAAACCCCATCTCTACTAAAAATACAAGAAAAAAATTCGCCAGGCGCGGTGGCGGGCGCCTGTAGTCACAGCTACTCAGGAGGCTGAAGCAGGAGAATGGTGTGAAGCCCAGAGGTGGAGCTTGCAGCGAGCTGAGATTGCGCCACTGCACTCCAGCCTGGGCAACAGAGAAAGACTCCGTCTCAAAAAAAAAAAAAAAAGACCATCCTGACCAACATGGTGAAACCCCGTCTCTACTAAAAATACAAAAAATTAGCCGGGTGCGGTGGCGGGTGCCTGTAGTCCCAGCTACTCAGGAGGCTGAGGCAGGAGAATGGCGTGAACCCGGGAGGCGGAGCTTGCAGTGAGCCGAGATCACACCACTGCACTCCAGCCTGGGCGACAGAGCGAGACTCCATCTCAAAAAAAAAAAAGAAAAGCACCGTGTGGGCTCTCTCTCCGGGGCCTGTTGCCCACACTGCACGCCCCCGGCTGCCCGCTAGCTGGGTCCCCTCGGCCCGGGACACGCCTCACTCACAGTGTCTGAGCTACACACGGAGCGGGGCCGCAACACCAGCTCCTCCCTTCTGCCCGGAGGCCCCCGCTCAGTGCCCCCCTTCACCTTCACCTCGACCTCTGCTGGGAGGGAGAAAGCGTCTGCAGAGACCGAGCCACTCTCGTTCCCACACCAGGTCGAACTTGATAAAGGACGTCGCCCACCTGTACCGAGGAGTCGGCTCGCGCTACATCATGGGGTCAGGTAAACTGGGCCGGGCGCGGTGTCCCAGGGCGTCCTCACAACGCGGTTGTCAGCGGCAACCACGCTCCTCAGCCCTGGAAGATTCCAACAGGGTGGGGGTCGGCTGGGGGCTCCGTCTCCTGGTAGCATTTGAGGACATAGGAGACCCTCAGCCCTGGAAGATTCCAAGAGGGTGGGGGCCGTCTGGGGGCTCCGTCTCCTGGTAGCATTTGAGGAGATAAGAGATGCTGGTGGTTTTTGGAGGTTTTGTCTAAATCAGTAGCCACAAACTGGGGATTTAGGCAGCAGAGATCTATGCTCTCCCCTCCTGGACACCAAAACTCTGAGATCAAGGTGAGACATGGCTGCACTCCCTCCAGAGGCTCCTTCTGCCTCTCCCAGCTCCTGGGGGTTCCGAGCGTCCCTGAGCTTGTGGCCGCATCACTCCAGTCTCTGCCTCCGTCTCCATGTGGCCTCCTCCTCTGTGTCTGTGTCTCCTCTTCTGTCTCTTAGAAAGACACCTGTCATTGCATTTAGGGCCTACCCTACTCCAGGACGATCTCATCTTAAGATTCTTAACTTACGACAAACACCTTATTTACAAATAAGGTCCCATTCACAGGTTCTGGGACTTAGGATGTGGACAGATCTTTTAGGAGAACCACAGTTCAATCCACTACAACTGTATCCACTTCCCTCTGGAGGCTCTAGGGGAGGATCCTTCCTGCCTCTCCCAGCTCCTGGGGGCTCCAGGCGTCCCTGGGCTTGTGGCTGCATCACTCCAGTCTCTGCCTCCGTCTCCAAGCGGCCTTCTCCTCTGTGTCTGTGTCTCCTCTTCTGTCTCTGAAGGACACCTGCCATTGCATTTAGGGCCCACCCTACTCCAGGATCATCTCATCTCCAGATCCTTCACTTATGACAAACATCTTACTTCCAAATAAGGTCCCATTCACCGGGAATTAGGATGTGGACAGATCTTTTAGGAGGACCACAGTTCAATCCACTACAACTGTATCCACTTCCCTCTGGAGGCTCTAGGGCAGGGTCCTTCCTGCCTCTCCCAGCTCCTGGGGGCTCCAGGCATCCCTGGGCTTGTGGCCTCGTCACTCCAGTGTCTGCCTCTTAGAAGGACACAAGTCGTTGCCTTAGGGCCCACCCTAACCTAGGATGATATCTTGAGACCCTACAAAGACCATATTTCCAAATCAGGTCCCATTCCCACGTTCTGGGACTTCGGATGTGAACGGGGCCCCACTGAGCCCACTCACGATGCCGTCCCGGGCCGTGTCCCGCTCGGAGGCCTCCATAGTGATCTGGCCTTTACTTTCTCCCCGAGTCACGGGAAGCCCTCGTTGACCTCACAGGGTGGACGCCCGGAGGCGAGATCCCGTTCCGCTGAGCAGAGCCCTTTCTCATGGAACAGGACAGTGTTGGGGCTGCTGCTGGGGAAAGCAGCCGGGCCCCCAAATGCTGGAGCAGGAGCAGGCCCCGGGACCCCGCAGACCCTCCACGGCACCGCCCGCTCTTGCGCCTTTCCTGGCGTGGCTCACCGCCTCACCAGCTCAGGTGTTTTTCAGGAGAATCCTTCATGCAGCTGCAGCAGCGTCTCCTGAGAGAGAAGGAGGCCAAGATCAGGAAGGCCCTGGACAGGCTTCGCAAGAAGAGGCACCTGCTCCGCCGGCAGCGGACGAGGCGGGAGTTCCCCGTGATCTCCGTGGTGGGGTACACCAACTGTGGTGAGCACGCGCCCAGGGGAGGGGCCTTCCGCAGTCTCCGTGTGGGGTACACCAGTGAGGACTCACCCAGGGGAGGGGTTCCCGTGTTCTCTGTGTGCGATACACCAACTGCGGTGAGCACACGCCCAGGGGAGGGGCCTTCCGCAGTCTCCGTGTGGGGTACACCAGTGAGGACTCACCCAGGGGAGGGGTTCCCGTGTTCTCTGCGATACACCAGCTGTGGTGAGAACTTGCCCAGGAGAGAGGTTCCTGTGGTCGCCGTGTGGGGTACACCGGTGAGGACTTGCCCAGGGGAGGGGTTCCCGTGGTCTCTATGTGGGGTACAGCAGCCACGGTGAGGATGCCATCAACCCCATCCTCCCATCCAGAGCTTTACCACCCTGTCTATACCACAGCCTCCCCTCCATCTACACCATCCTCCTGTCTAGACCATCCCCACTGCCCCATCTATACCACCACCCCGTCTATACAAGCACCACCACCCCATCTACACCATCCCACCATCTACGCCATTGCCAGATCTACACAGACAACCTCACTTCCATCCACACCTTCACACACACACCCGTCTACACCACCATCTCCCGTGTCCACACGGCGGCCCCGCTCCATCGGCCTGAGAGCAGCGACGGTGGCTTCGTCCCACGCGTCGTGTCTGGCCCGGGGGTGTCCGAGGAGCTCGGAGACCGTGTAGCCCGGGGTGCGGCCCCCCAGAGGGTGCCGTGGTCTCCATTCGGAGGGCCCGGCTGCGACGCTAGGAGTTGGGACACAAGGGTCTCGGCAGCACCCTGACCTCCACGCCCTCCTAGGAAAGACCACGCTGATCAAGGCGCTGACGGGCGATGCCGCCATCCAGCCGCGGGACCAGCTGTTTGCCACGCTGGACGTCACGGCCCACGCGGGCACGCTGCCCTCACGCATGACTGTCCTGTACGTGGACACCATCGGCTTCCTCTCCCAGCTGCCGCACGGCCTCATCGAGTCCTTCTCCGCCACTCTGGAAGACGTGGCCCACTCGGTGAGTGTGGGACGGCCGGGGATCGGGTGCTCGGACACCCACTCGGCCCAGGAGCTGGGCGCTCGGACACACATACACAGCGAAGGGCTGGGCACTCGGAAACACACTCAGGTAGTGGCTGGGCTCTCGGACACCCACACAACTTGGGGCCAGGACAACTGCCTCCTGGGGCTCAGAGTTAGCGTCCCCCGAGCCTCCCATGCCCTGGGGCCGGGCCCTCGGACACCCACCCGGCCCAGAGGCCGGGCCCTTGGACACCCACACAACTCAGGGCCGGAACAACAGCTGCCTCCTGGGGTTCAGACTTAGTGTCCCCCAAGCCTCCCATGTCCCCGGGCAAGAGGCTGAGCGGTTGCCGCAGCCTCACCAGCACTCAGGACCGTGTTCTTATGCCCAAACACGTAAGCGTGTTCCCGGGCGCACCTGCTCCATGTCACAGACCCGACAGACAGTGAGAGTGACCGTGCGTGTCACAGACGTGCGGGCAGGGGCGGACACAGCACGGTGACGCCTGACGATCGGTGAACACCGAGACCCTGGAAACACCTGTGGGGTCCTGAGGCTGTCACTGCAAAAGGGGCCACAGACGGGGGCTGGAAACCACAGGAAGCAACTCCACCACAGTTCCAGAAAGCGGGAGCTGACCACAGAGTCTAGGGGAGGGTCCTTCCTGCCTCTCCCAGCTCCTGGGGGCTCCCGGCGTCCCTGGGCTTGTGGCCGCATCACTCCAGTCTCGGCCTCCGTCTCCACGTGGCCTCCTCCTCTGCGTCTGTGTCTCCTCTGCTGTCTTTACAGGGACACCTATCATTGGATTTACGACTCACCTAATCCAGGATCATCTCATCTCAAAATCCTTGACTTAGTTACATCTCTAAAGACCTTATATCCGAATAAGGTCCCATTCATGGGTTGAGGGAGTTAGGATGTAGACAGAGCTTTTCGGGGAGACTATGGTTCAACCCATTTCAACTGTATCCACTTCCTTCTGGAGGCTCTAGGAGAGGATCCTTCCTGCCTCTCCCAGCTCCTGGGGGCTCCAGGCATCCCTGGGCTTGTGGCCGCATCATTCCAGTCTCTGCCTCCGTCTCCACGTGGCCTTCTCCTCTGTGTCTGCATCTCCTAGGATACCTGTCATTGCATTTAGGGGCCACCTGGATAAACCCAAGGTCACCTCATCTTAACTACATCTGCAAAAACTCCATTTCCAAGCAAGGTCCCCTTCTCTTCTGTGTCTGCCCCACATCTCTCTCTTTCTCGCATAAACAAACCGGTCAGTCGTTGGATTTAGGGCCCACTCGGCTCCACCTCGACCTCATCTTCACCAGCTGCATCCGCAGACATCTTAATTCTGGGTAGGGTCCCATTCTGAGGCTGCTGGTGGATGTGGATTTGGGGGCGGGGTGCTGTTCGGCTCCGGAACTGCCCCCGGCCCTAGGGTGCTGAGTGAGCTGCCCACTCCGTCCGTACCGTAGACTTTCCAAGTTCATGAAGAGCACGGGGAAATATTGTCAAGCAACAAGGCAGGAAAACGAGGTGTGAGATTGTGACGTTCAGGCTACAGCTTTGTTTTTTGCCCTGAGGGAGAAGCAGCAAATGTCCCAAAGAACGAACACAGCTGCCACCTCCTCGAGGAGATGGAACTGAATCCCACCTGGAGCCTGGGCTCCGCTTTTGACTCCTCCTGACAATAAATTATGGACCAGGCGCGGTGGCTCACGCCTGTAATGCCAGCACTTTGGGCGGTCGAGGCGGGTGGATCACTTCAGGTCAGGAGTTCGAGACCAGCCTGGCCAACATGGTGAAACCCCGTCTCTACTAAAAATACAAAAATTTAGCCCAGCATGGTGGTAGGTTCCTGTAATCTGAGATACTCAGGAGGCTGAGGCAGGAGAATCGCTTGAACCTGGGAGGCGGAGGTTGCAGTGAGCTGAGATTGCACCATTGCACTCCAGCCTGGGAGACAGAGTAGGACTCCGTCTTAAGAAAACAAACAGGCTCACGCTTGTAATCCCAACACTTTGGGAGGCCGAGGCGGGCGGATCACGAGGTCAGGAGATCGAGACCACGGTGAAATCCCGTCTCTACTAAAAATATAAAAAATTAGCCGGGCATGGTGACACGTGCCTGTAGTCCCAGCTACTCGGAGAGGCTGAGGCAGGAGAATGGCTGAACCCAGGAGGCGGAGCTTGCAGCGAGCCGAGATCGCACCACTGCACTCCAGCCTGGGCAACAGAGTGAGACTCATCTCAAAAAAAAGAAAAAAAAGAAAAAGTCTAAAACTTTCCCGGGATGAAATTATTTTTTTGTTTTTATTTTTCTTTTTTAGAGACAGGGTCTCGCTCTGTCACCTGGAGTGCAGTGGCATGATCTCAGCTCACTGCAGCCTCGACCTCCTGGGCTCAAGTGATCCTCCTACCTCAGCCTCCTGAGTAGCTGGGGCCCCAAACACGCACAACCAGGCCATGGCTAAATTTTATTCTTTCTGTAGAAACGGTCTCGCTCTCTTGCCCAGGCTGGTCTCAAACTTCTGGGCTCAAGCCACCTCCCAAAGTGCCTCAGTTACAGGAAAAATATTATTTTATTTGTATTAAGTACATCCAAACAAACAAAAAGTAGACGTGGATACCCCGGTAGTATAAGTTGGAGAATTACACACGGCTTTTTTTTCCCGTGTTTTTCAAATTTTACGTAAGGAACCTGCCTGTAAGATTTTTTTAAAACGCGAGAAAAAACATCCTTTAAAGAGGAAATAATTCTGCTGTTAAAAAAGATTTCACAGGAGGATGAAGCCGCCCAAAGCTTTGAATGAAGACCCACTGGGTGAGCAGGTGGTGGTTGGGTGCTCATATACGGCACCCCCTTGCGCGTGGGTCTGGGGGTGCGGAGCTGCCGCCTGTGGCTTGGAAGGTTGGGTAAGTGCAGCTGGGTGGCCCCGCGTCCACCGTTAGTCCAGGAGCCCCCGTCCCGGGGTGTCCAAGGGGCCTGCACACAGGCGTACCTCCCACACCCAGCCTGTCGTTGGGAGCTCGTGTGAGCCCCTCTCCTGGGCCTGTCTGCAAGCTTGGGGTCGGGGACCAGAGGCTCCGCAGCTCTGACCGCACGGCCTGGCCCACAGGATCTCATCCTGCACGTGAGGGACATCAGCCACCCCGAGGCGGAGCTCCAGAAATGCAGCGTTCTGTCCACACTGCGCGGCCTGCAGCTGCCCGCCCCGCTCCTGGACTCCATGGTGGAGATTCACAACAAGGTGGACCTCGTGCCCGGGTGAGTCTGGCCCTGGGGCCCGCAAGTGTCTCCTTCCCCTGCACGTGCTACAGCCGGGTGGGGAGATGCCGTGTCTCCTTGTGTGAACCGCAGCGGTGGCAGCCAGGATGCAGGGAGTGGCCCCGGGCTGTGCCCCGTGGGCAGCGGACTCCTGGGGACCCTGATTTCTTCCAGCCACTCCAAGGCTGAGCGGGGACTGTGGCATCCCCACCCTCGCAGGTACAGCCCCACAGAACCCAACGTCGTGCCTGTGTCTGCCCTGCGGGGCCACGGGCTCCAGGAGCTGAAAGCTGAGCTCGATGCGGCGGTTTTGAAGGCGACCGGGAGACAGATCCTCACTCTCCGCGTGAGGCTCGCAGGGGCGCAGCTCAGGTGAGCGGCCTGCAGGGGCAGGAGACGGGATGGTGCTCTGGATGCCGGTCTCTGGCTCTGAAACGGGCTCTTCGTGGGTGCAGAAGGAGCTGTGGGATCCCCGAGAGCTTTAGGATGTACAGACGAGATGAATGGGTTTGCATCAAATGTACATTTCTGACTGCGCATACAACAGGTGCCTAATCTGTGCTGACAGTCAAGGGGTACAGGTCTCCCTACCAATAAGAAAGCAAGCTCCAGCCAGATGCCGTGGCACAGGCCTGTAACCCCAAGACTTTGGGAGGCCGAGGCAGGAGGATTGCTTGAGCTGAGAGGAGTTTGAGGCCAGGCTGGACAACATAGTGAGACCCCATCTCTACAAAGAATAAAAAATTACCCCAGGTGCGGTGGCTCACGCCTGTAATCCCAACACGTTGGGAGGCCGAGGCGGGTGGATCACAAGGTCAGGAGATCGAGACCATCCTGGCTAACACGGTGAAACCCCGTCTCTACTAAAAATACAAAAAATTAGCCAGGCGCAGTGGCAGGCGCCTGTAGTCCCAGCTACTCGGGAGGCTGAGGCAGGAGAATGGCGTGAACCCGGGAGGCGGAGCTTGCAGTGAACCGAAATTGCACCACTGCACTCCAGCCTAGGTGACAAGCGAGACTCTGTCTCAAAAAAAAAAAAAAAAAGAATAAAAGAATAAAAAATTACGCCAGGCGCAGTGGCTCACACCTGTAATCCCAACACTTTGGGAGGCTGATACAGGCAGATCAGTTGAGGCCAGGAGTTCGAAAAACCAGCCTGGCCAACAACGTGAAACCCCATCTCCACTAAAAATACAAAAATTAGCCAGGCCTGGTGGTGGATGCCTTTCATCCCAGCTACTCAGGAGGCTAAGGCCAGAGAGTTGCTGGAACCCAGGAGGCCGAGGTTGCAGTGAGCTGAGATCGCGACACTGCACTCCAGCCTGGGTGACAGAGGAAGACTCCGTCTCAAAAAAAACCAAAAAGAGTAAACAGGACAGTCTGATGAATGAATAGTTTGAGCTAAGCTCTTTTTAGCATAATTATTTATCATGAAACTAACCAAATACTTACGGGTTCTGCTTGTCTCCATACAACGCGCGTCTGTGCCCAGCTGGCTGTATAAGGAGGCCACAGTTCAGGAGGTGGATGTGATCCCTGAGGACGGGGCGGCCGACGTGAGGGTTATCATCAGCGACTCAGCCTACGGCAAATTCCGGAAGCTCTTTCCAGGATGAACGGACGCCCACAGAGGCCTTGGGGAGTGGGGGCATTGCTGCCTGGGGAGCTGAGGCGTTACCACTGTGTTGGGGGCAGCCTGGTGTCAGGTGCAGCAGGGTCCTCCTTGTCTGGTTCTGCGCCCGTCTCGTTCCCAGCCATTTGCTGGGATGACTGTGCAGGCCGGTGACACGGCCGCACCTGCCCCAAAGCAGGCCACCCGAGCGTCCACTCCAAGCCTGAGCGTCCACACAATTCCAGTGGGCCCTCGGTGCCTGATGTGAACTGCTTTCCCTCGGAATGTTTCGGTAGCAGGACATTAAACCTTTGTTTTTAGTTCCGTGAGCAGTATTTCCAGTACCTCCTGCACCTGCCGTGAGCCGTGGCCCTGGTGGGCACCGACGGCCCCTCCGCCCGGCTGTCTGTGTTCACAGATGGTCTCGTTTCCCATGGTGGTGTCGGGGAAATGACGAAAAATCAGGTTTCCCAGCAGCACAGAGAACCCTTCCACAAAAGTAGAAGGGAAAGCAAATAGTTTTACTAAAGAAGCAGCTTCAAACCTGACCATGAGGCCGGGCGCGGTGGCTCATGCCTGTCATCCCAGCACTTTGGGAGGCCGAGGCGGGTGGATCACGAGGTCAGGAGATCGAGACCATCCTGGCTAACACGGTGAAACCTCGTCTCTACTAAAAATACAAAAAATTAGCCGGGCGTGGTGGCGGGCGCCTGTAGTCCCAGCTACTCGGGAGGCTGAGGCAGGAGAATGGCGTGAACCCGGGAGGCAGAGCGGGCAATGAGCTGAGATTGCGCCACTGCACTCCAGCCTGGGCGACAGAGCGAGACTCCATCTCAAAAAGAAAAACAAACCAGACCGTGATGTGTCACAGACCATCCGCTAAGAGATGCAGAGAGAGAAGTTCACCTGCGTGTGGCCAGGCTGTACAGCCGTTACACGCACATTAGCCGTCTCCATCCACGGGAAAACAAAATGCCTCGTATGTATTTTTTTTTTGAGACAGAATCTCGCTCTGTCGCCCAGGCTGGAATGCAGTGGTGCGATCTCAGCTTACTGCAACCTCCGCCTCCCGAGTTCAAACAGTTCTCCTGCCTCAACCTCCCGAGTAGCTGGGATTACAGGCGCCCGCCACCACATCCGGTTAATTTTTGTTTTTTTTAGTAAAGACAGGGTTTCACTATACTGGTCAGGCGGGTCTCGAAATCCTGACCTCAGGTAGATCCGCCCGCCTCAGCTCCCCAAAGTGCTGGGATTACAGGCGTGAGCCACCGCACCTGGCCTCACAACTTGATTTTTTTTAAACCTCCATGACCTCAAAAAGGTGTCCAGTGAATTAACTTTTTTTTTTTTTTTTGACATGGAGTCTTGAACTGTTTCCCAGGCTGGAATGCAATGGCAAGATCTCGGCTCACTGCAACCTCCGCCTCCCGGGTTCAAGCGATTTCCCCTGCCTCAGCCTCCTGAGTAGCTGGGATTACAGGCGCCTGCCATCACGCCCGGTTAATTTTTTGTATTTTTAGTAGAGATGGGGTTTCACCATGTCGGTCAGGCTGGTCTCGAACTCCTGACCTCAGGTGATCCACCCGACTCGGCCTCCCAAAGTGCTGGGATTACAGGTGTGAGCCACTGTGTGTGCCCGGCCTGAATTAACCTTTTTTTTTTTTTTTTTTTGACATGGAGTTTTGCTCTGTCGCCCAGGCTGGAGTGCAGTGGCGCGATCTCGACGCACTGCAACCTCCGCCTCCCGGGTTCACGCCATTTTCCTGCCTCAGCCTCCCGAGTAGCTGGGACTACAGGCCCCCGCCACCACACCTGGCTAATTTTTTATATTTTTAGTATTTTTTATATATTTATAATTTATATATTATTTTATATATTTTTGTATATTTAGTAATTTTTTGTATTTTCACCATGTTGGCCAGGCTGGTCTCGAACTCTTGACCTTGTGATCCACCCACCTCGGCCTCCCAAAGTGCTGGGATTACAGGCGTGAGCCACCGTGCCCGGCCTCCTGAATTAACATTTTCTAAAGATGCCTCCAGCCTGCTATCCTGAAAGCCGCCAGAGGTGTCTTGGCTGCATTGGTGGTAGTAAAATTCATACACATATTTGACTTTAATGATGTTCATTTATTTAAACGATCTGTATGAATTCGGTGATTTTGTGGATACGCTCCTGACAGACAAGAATTCACAGCTGATGGAAGTCAGGGAGGCTCCCTGCAAATTCTTCCTTCATCTCTGCGGGGCCTGCCCGGGCCCTGATCTGGCAGAACCGTGGGGCTGAGGTAGCCGCGGTTGTGGCAGGAGTGCGTCTTTCTGGATGTGGGGCACCTTCATTTCACCGTGGCAACTGGGTACCAAAAGTAGAAGCGGATTTTTGGAAAATGAGTCATTAGGTCCCAAAGAGAACCTATTCCAACGTGGACTTGATAACCCTCTTGAGGACCATCCTGAGAAACTGATGTCTCTCGTTCGACAAAGAAATGCAGGATTTGCTTGGGAAAGGGGAGTAAAAATGGCGCTGGCATCCATTGGCTGGCTGGGAACTTGAACCACCGGCTCCAACAAGTGGAATGTAGAAAATGAGGTATAGGCCGGGCGCAGTGGCTCACGTCTGTCATCCCAGCACTTTGGGAGGCCGAGGTGGGCGGATCACCTGAGGTCAGGAGTTCGAGACCAGCCTGGCCAACATGGTGAAACCCCGTCTCTGCTAAAAATATTAAAAATTAGCCGGGCGTGGTGGCAGGTGCCTGTAATCCCAGCTACTCAGGAAGCTGAGGCAGGAGAATCGCTTGAACCTGGGAGGCGGAGGTTGCGGTGAGCCGAGATCTCACCATTGCACTCCAGCCATGGTAACGAGCAAAACTCCATCTCAAAAAAAATATATATATATACACACATACGTATATATGTATATTTGTGTATATATGTATATACATGTGCATATGTACATATACACATATATATGTACATGTATACACGTATACATGTACATGTATATGTATGAATACATGTATACGTACACATACACATGTATACACATATAAATACACATATATACACATATATATACACACACATACACATATATATAGGCTTGGTGTGAGAACTAGCCGAGGGATTGGCTGACAGGGGAGGCCGGCTCCTAAGTGGGTTGTTACTGTGTTTAGTAATTAGCTGTTGGGAGGGTAGTGTCTCCCTGGGTCTGTAAGGGCTCCAGACGCCACAGCAAGAATAATACAGAAATAAGAAAACATATTATGGGCTGCCGTGGTGGTTCACGCCTGTCATCCCAGCACTTTGGGAGGCTGAGGTGGGAGGATCACTTGAGGCCAGGAGTTCAACACCAACCTGGCCAACATAGACCTCATCTTTTATTTTTTTTTTGAGATGGAGTCTCTGTCTGTCATCCAGGCTGGAGTACAATGGTGTGATCTCAGCTCAATGCAACCTCCGCCTCCCGGGTTCAAGCGATTCTCCTGCCTCAGCCTCCTGAGTAACTGGGACTACAGGTGCCCGCCACCACACCCAGCTAATTTTTGTATTTTTAGTAGAGACGGGGTTTCACCATGTTGGTCAGGATGGTCTCGAACTCCTGACCTCGTGATCCACCCCCCTCGACCTCCCAAAGTGCTGGGATGACAGGCGTGAGTCACTGCGCCTGGCTTTTTTTTTTTTTTTTGAGATGGAGTCTCGGTCTGTCACTCAGATTGGAGTGCAATGGCACGATCTCAGCTCTGTGCAATCTCCACCTCCTGGGTTCAAGCAGTTCTCCTGCCTCAGCCTCCGGAGTAGCTGGGACTACAGGCGCCCGCCACACACCCAGCTAATTTTTGTACTTTTAGTAAAGACGGGGTTTCACCATGTTGGTCAGGATGGTCTCGAACTCCTGACCTCGTGATCCACCCACCTCAACCTCCCAAAGTGCTGGGATGACAGGCGTGAGTCACCATGCCCGGCCACCCCATCTCTATTAAAAAGAAAACGTATTATCATCGGTCCTATGATCACTAATATTTGGCCCAAGCAAAGTCACAATACTTGGAAAGTCGGGGGTGAAACTGCAGCCGCCGCGTCCCGAACTTCACAAGGGTCCCGTCAGCACCACAGCAGCTTCTGGTTGAGCGCGATGACGTCACTGACGAAGCTGTCTGCGCCGATGAAGTCCCCCGCGATGATGTTGGTGCACCGTGAACCCGGCCCCGGGCGCTGCTCTCGGACCCATGCGCTCAGCCGCGGAAGGTTGGGCAGCGTCATCTTCTCCAGGGACTCCGACGGGTGCGCCAGAACGTACTGCAGGTTCTCCGTGAGGTTGATGCCGGCCACGAACAACCCTCCTGCAACGGTGAGGGTGGGGAGAGGTTACACGGTCACGGGCCTCACCCGCCTGTTTATCCCTCCTAGTCACGTTGTTAGAGGTTCGCATCTCAGGAATTAAGAATTGAAAGCACCATGTCCAACAAGGTAATCAGGTGAACTTTGGTTATAACGCGTGGTGGGTGGCTCACGCCTGTAATCCCAGCACTTCGGGAGGTCGAGGCGGGCGGATCACCTGAGGTTGGGAGTTGGAGACCAGCCTGACCAACATGGAGAAACCCTGCCTCTACTAAAAATACAAAATTAGCCTGGCGTGGTGGTGTACACCTGTAATCCCAGCTACTCCGGAGGCTGAGGCAGGAGAATCACTTGAACCCGGGAGGCGGAGGCTGCGGTGAGCCGAGATTACGCCACTGCACTCCAGCCTGGGGGACAAGAGCGAAACTCCATCCCCCGCTCCAAAAAAAAACATGGGGTGGGTGGCCAACCTCAAAGATGCTCACGTCGTAACACCGTGTGGTAGACAAAATAACAACCCCCAAGACGTCCACATCCTAATCCCCATGTGGGACACAGAATAATGGCCCCAAAAATGTCTACGTTCTTATCCCCCACGCGATAAACAGGGAAGAATGCTGTCGTCTTAGGCACTAAGTCTGTGCCATCTCTTATGAGGCTTATAGAGAGAGTTGACGTTGACCAGCGAGTCTCAAAGTGGGGTCCCTGCAATAATTACAAATGCAAATTTGGGGGCTCCACCTAGATCTGCTGAGCTGGAATCTCTGTGGGGGCAGAGGGATGCGGTCTGCAAAGAAGCTCCCCCAGAGGGACGTTCCAGTGCCCCTGTGTGGACCAGCTGGACTGACTCCGCGGCCAGAGACGGCAAAGTCCACAGATGTTTATGGCCAAGTTCTCTCGGTGGTTTTTAACACGTATTTCTAGGCTGGGCACGGTGGCTCATGCCTGTCATCCCAGCACTTTGGCAGGTTGAGGCCAGTGGGTCATCTGAGGTCAGGAGTTCAAGACCAGCCTGACCAACACGCTGAAACCCTTTCTCTAGTAAAAACACATCCAAAAATTAGCTCAGCGTGGTAGTGCATGCCTGTAGTCCCAGCTACTCAGGAGGCTGAGGCAGGGGAAATCGCTTGAACCCGGGAGGCGGAGGTTGCGGTGAGCCGAGATCGCGCCACTGCACTCCAGCCTGGGCGACAGAGCGAGACTCTGTCTCAAAAAAAAAAAAAAAAACAAATGCCGGGTGTGGTGGCTCACGCCTGTAATCCCAGCACTTTGGGAGGCTGAGGCAGGTGGATCACCTGAGGTAGGGAGTTCGAGACCAGCCTGGCCAACATGGAGAAACCCCGTCTCTACTAAAAATAAAAAAAATTAGCCGGGCGTGGTGGGAGACTGAGGCAGGAGAATCGCTTGAACCCGGGAGGCGGAGGTTGCGGTGAGCCGAGATTGCACCAATGCACTCCAGCCTGGGCAACAAGAGCAAAACTCTGTCTCAAAAAACAAACACACAAACAAACAAAAAAAATTTTCTGCCTAGCACCGTGGCTCACGCCTGTCATCCCAGCACTTTGGGAGACCAAGATGGGTGGATCACGAGGTCAGCAGTTCAAGACCAGCCTGACCAACATGGTGAAACCCTGTCTCTACTAAAAATACAAAAAAAATTAGCCAGGCGTGGTGGCGCATCCCTGTAATCCAAGCTACTCGGGAGGCTGAGGCAGGAGAATGGCTTGAACCCGGGAGGCGGAGGTTGCCGTGAGCCGAGATTGCGCCACTGCACTGCAACCTGGGTGACAGAGCGAGACTCCATCTCAAAAAAAAAAAAAAAAAAAAAAAAGACATTTCTGAAGTCTCTAACCTCGTTCCTGTGTGAGGGCGAGAGAACAAGTTGACGAAAGCCTGCTTCTTTGCCCGGCCTGTGACTGGGTTTTACGCTGCCCCTGTGGGATGCAGCCCTCGCGGCCGTGACAATCACCTTGAGAGAACCCAGCCCCAGGCTGCAGGACCGAGACGGCCCCACCTGCCACCATCCCCGTGGGGAGGACCTTCCTCCCTCCCTCCCTCAGGCTCCTGCCTCCGGAGGACACGGGGCAGTGGCTGCCGATGCTGCCTGCACCTCACAGCCACTCAGTGGGTTTTTACAAAAATTGTGGTGAGATTCACATACAATAAAGTTACCTTTTTTTTTTCCAAGATGGAGTCTCGCTCTGTCGCCCGGGCTGGAGTGCAGTGGCGCGATCTCGGTTCACTGCAGCCTCCACCCCCCAGGTTCAAGCAATTCTCCTGCCTCAGCCTCCCGAGGAGCTGGGATTACAGGTGCACACAACCACGCCCAGCTAAATTTTTTTCTTTTGTATTTTTACTAGAGATGGGGTTTCGCCAGACTGGTCGCAAACTCCTGATCCCAAGTAATCCATCTGCCTCGGCCTCCCAAAGTGCTGGGATTACAGGTGTGAGCCACTGCACCGAAATTCACGATTTTAAATTGCACAACTCGGCTGGGAATGGTGGTTCAAGCAGATCGCTTGACCCCAGAAGTTTGATTTTGTCTTGTTTTGTTTTGAGACACAGTCTCGCTCTGTCGCCCAGGCTGGAGTACACTGGTGCTTCTCGGCTAACTGCAGGCTCCACCTCCCTGGTTCAAGCGATTCCCCTGCCTCAGCTTCCCGAGTAGCTGGGATTACAGGCGTGCATCACCATGCCTGGCTAATTTTTCTCTTTTTTCTTTTGTTTTGAGATGGAGTCTTGCTCTTGTTGCCCAGGCTGGAGTGCAGTGGTGCGATCATGGCAACCTCCACCTCCTGGATTCCAGCATTTCTCCTGCCTCAGCCTCCCGAGTAGATGGGATTACAGGTGCCTAATTTTTTTTTTTTTTTTTTTGAGACAGAGTTCCGCTCTGTCGCCCAGGCTGGAGTTCAGTGGTGCAATCTCAGCTCACTGCAAGCTCCGCCTCCCGGGTTCACGCCATTCTCCTACCTCAGCCTCCCAAGGAGCTGGGACTACAGGTGCCCACCACCACGCCTGGCTAATTTTGTTTTGTACTTTTAGTAGAGACGGGGTTTCACCATGTTAGCCAGGATGGTCTCGATCTCCTGACCTCAAGTGATCCGCCCGCCTCGGCCTCCCAAAGTGCTGGGATTACAGGCGTGAGCCACTGCGCCCGGCCCGTGCCCGCTAATTTTTGTATTTTTACTAGAGAAGAGGTTTCACCATGTTGGCCAGGCTGGTGTCCAACTCCTGACCTCAGGTGATCCACCCACCTCGGCCTCCCAAAGTGCTAGGATGACAGGCATGAACCACTGCGCCCGGCCACTAAATTTTATTTGTAGTAAAGATGGGGTCTCACTATGTTGGCCAGGCTGGTCTCAAACTCCCGACCTCAGGTGATTGGCCCGCCTCAGCCTCCCAAAGTGCTGGGATTACAGGCATGAACTACTGCGCCCGGCCGCTAAATTTTATTTGTAGTAAAGATGGGGTCTCACTATGTTGGTCAGGCTGGTCTCAAACTCCCAACCTCAGGTGATCTGCCCGCCTCGGCCTCCCAAAGTGCTGGGATGACAGGTGCAGGGTTAACCACGCCTGGCTCATGCATTCCTTTTAAATTGTTTTCACGTAAAAGTGAAGGCAAGTCCATGTGGACTCGGCCTGCCGCAGGGCGTCACGGGAGGCTGTGTGGGATCCACCCCCATGAGGGGCGACCTGGTACCTGGGCGGCCGCAGCTCTTCATGGTCTCCAGGTATCGGATGAGGGCCTCGGTCTTCACCCTGTTTCCCCACCAGTAGGGGACTCCTGGCCACAGCTCGTGGTGCCGGCCCAAGGAGCTCTCGTCCTCATAGGAGACGATGACCTGCTGGCCCCGGGACCACAGCTGCCGCAGCGTCGGCACCTCCTGCAAAGGCCAGAGTTAAGGGGTGCAGGGGAGAGAGGAGAGCCAGGGACACGGGGGGCACCTGGGAGAGAGGAAGGCCGGGAATTCGGGACACCGGTGCAACACATGAGTATAAACCAAAAATGAAATTCTGGCCGGGCGCAGTGGCTCACGCCTGTCATCCCAGCACTCTGGGAGGCTGAGGCAGGTGGATCACCTGAAGTCAGGAGTTTGACACCAGCCTGGGCAACATGGTGAAACCCCGTCTCTACTAAAAATACAAAAATTAGCCGGGCACGGCAGGTCACTCCTGTACTCCCAGCACTTTGGGAGGCAGAGGCGGTCGGATCACCTGAGGTCAGGAGTTCAAGACCAGCCTGGCCAACATGGTGAAACTCCATCTCTACTGAAAATACAAAAATTAGCCGGGCGTGGTGGTGCGCACCTGTCATCCCGGCTACTCGGAAGGCTGAGGTAGGAGAATCGTTTGAACCTGGGAGGCGGAGGTTGCAGTGAGCTGAGGTTTCGCTATTGCACTCCAGCCTGGGAGATACAGCGAGACTCCCTCTCTAATAAATAAATAAATAAAGTATGGCCAGGTGCAGTGGCTCATGCCTGTAATCCCAGTACTTTGGAAGGACACGGTGGGAGGATCGCTTGAGGCCAGGAATTCGAGCCTGGGCTGCATAGGGTGACCCTGTCTCTATTTTTATTTATTTTTATTTATTTATTTATTTATTTTTTAAGACAGATCTCGCTCTGTCTCCCAGGCTGGAGTGCAGTGGCGCGATCTCGGCTCACTGCAACCTCCGCCCCCCAGGTTCACGCCATTCTCCTGCCTCAGCCTCCCGAGTAGCTGGGACTACAGGCGCCCACCACCGCGCCCAGCTAATTTTTTGTATTTTTAGTAGAGATGGGGTTTCACCATGTTAGCCAGGATGGTCTCGATCTCCTGACCTCGTGATCCGCCCGTCTTGGCCTCCCAAAGTGCTGGGATGACAGGCGTGAGCCACCGCACACAGCCTAATTGTTGTATTTTTAGTAGAGACAGGTTTCACCATGTTGGCCAGGTTGGTCTCGATCTCCTGAGCTCGTGATCCGCCCGCCTCCACCTCCCAAAGTGCTGGGATGACAGGCATGAGCTACCGCACCCTGCTGACACTGCACACATTTCTAAACCCATCACGGGAAGCAGATCTCACCAAGAGCCGCCCCGCCAGGTCAGCCAGGGCCCCCCACACTGCGGGAGAGCAGGCAGCCCCTGTTTGACGGCTTCACCTGCTACAGGAATCATGGCAGCACCCACACCCAGGGTACAGCAAACGGAGTCTCAGGCTGACGATGCCCCTGCCCCGGGAGAGACGTGGGGATATCCTTCCCCTCCTCACCCCATGAGGACACAGCATGTCCCCGAAGATGTTCTTGATACAGGCGACCAGGTACTCGTGCAGGTCCTCGCTCAGCCCCTCGAAGTTCCTGCAGGCCAGGATGACCACCTCGCGCGGGTGCTGCTCCAGCCACTCCGAGATTTCCGTGAGCGTGTCCTGGGGAGGGGGGTGCGGGGCTGAGTCCTGCACAACTCCAACAACACAGGGAAGGCTGGGTGTTGCGGCTCACGCCTGTCATCCCAGCACTTTGGGAGGCCGAGGTGGGCCGATCACCTGAGGTCAGGAGTTCAAGACCAGCCTGGCCAACATGGCGAAACCCCGTCTCTACTAAAAATACAAAAATTAGCCGGGTGTGATGGCGGGCACCTGTAATCCCAGCTATTTGGGAGGCTGAGGCAGGAGAATCGCTTGAACCCGGGAGGCGGAGGTTGCAGTGAGCTGAGATTGCACCATTGCACTCCAGCCTGGGCGACAGAGCGAGACTCCATCTCCAAAAAAAAAACAAACAAACAAACAAAAAAGAAATTCCCGTAACAGATTGCCGGGGTCAGTGTCTCCTGTCTGGTGTACGGGTGACGTTACCATCCCATTAAAGGCCGGGTGTCTCCTGTCCAGATCGCACGTGGCCGTTTCATCCGCACGAGAACTTGGCCACCTCCCACTCTCTCCCTTGCATCCCACCTCAGCCCGGCCACACCTGCACCAGCACCCGGCCACCTCCCGCTGTCCCCCTTGCATCCCACCTCAGCCCGGCCACACCTGCACCAGCACCCGGCCACCTCCCGCTGTCCCCCTTGCATCCCACCTCAGCCCGGCCGCACCTCCACCAGCGCCGTTGTGTACACCATATGGACAAAGTGCAGGTTCTTCTCCGAGCCCTCCAGCATGTGAGCGATCCGCAGGTCCAGGTACCGCACCCCGGCGTCCAGCTGCTCCGTGACGTCCAGCGCCTGTGGACAGAGGCTGCTGTCCTGTCTGCCTGGCTGAGCGCCGCGTCTGGGGGGCTCGGGAACAGGCTGCGGGGTTAGCCCAGCCACACGTCCTGCTGTACACCGGGACGTGGATGTCGTAACAACAGCTGTTGTATGTGCTGGGAGCTCTGCAGCCACGGGGACCTGCATTTGGAAAACCTGATCTCCAGGGACCTGGCCTCTTTCTTTTTTTTTTGAGACGGAGTCTTGCTCTGTCACCCAGGCTGGCGCAATCTTGGCTCACTGCAACCTCTGCCTCCCAGGTTCATGCTATTCTCCTGCCTCAGCCTCACGAGTAGCTGGGACCACAGGTGCCCACCACCATGCCCGGCTAATTTTGTTTTGTATTTTTAGTAGAGACGGGGTTTCACCATGTTAGCCAGGATGGTCTCGATCTCCTGACCTCGTGATCCACCCACCTCGGCCTCCCAAAGTGCTGGGATGACAGACGTGAGCCACCGTGCCCAGCTAATTTTTGTATTTTTTGTAGAAACAGGGTTTCACTATGTTGGCCAGGATGGTCTCCAACTCCTGACCTCAGGTGATCTGCCTGCCTCGGCCTCCCCAAGTGCTGGGATCACAGACATGAGCCACCACCGCTGGCCAGGAAGGGCAAAATTATTACCATGAAAAGGTGAAAGAGAGTGGTGCTATACCCTCTACACAAAATATTAATTTAAAAAGCCAAAATTGGCTGGGTGCTGTGGCTCACGTCTGGAATCCCAGCACTTTGGGAGGCCGAGATAGGAGGATCACCTGATGTCAGGAGTTGCAGATGAGCCTGAGTAACAGAGCAAAACCCCATCTTTACAAAAAAAAAATTAAAAATTAAAGAAACCTAGCCAGGCATGGTGGCACGTGCCCGTAATCCCAGCTACTCAGGAGGCTGAGGCAGGAGGATCGCTTGAACCTGGAAGGTGGAGGCTGCACTGAGGTCCGATTGCACCACTGCACTCCAGCCTGGACAACAGAACAAGGCCCTATCTCAAAAAAAAATAAAAGCAGGCTGGGTGTGGTGGCTCACACCTGTAATCCCAGCACTTTGGGAAGTCGAGGTGGGTGGATCATTTCAGGTCAGGAGTTTGAGACCAGCCTGGCCAACATAGTGAAACCCCATCTCTACTAAAAATACAAAAAATTAGCCGGGCGTGGTGGCGGGCACCTGTAGTCCCAGCTACTTGGAAGTCTGAGGCAGGAGAATGGTGTGAACCCGGGAGGCGGAGCTTGCAGTGAGCCGAGATTGCGCCACTGCACTCCAGCCTGGGCGACAGAGCGAGACTCCGTCTCAAAAAAAAAAAAAAGAAAAAGAAAGGGGTTGTCTCTTGTGCGATGCAACAGGGCAAAACCCTCTCCCTCTGCAGCTCTCAGTGGCGGCCTGCGATGCTCACGGCATTAAGTTTATGCCATTTAATAAAATGCTGGGCTGGGTGCGGTGGCTCATGCCTGTAATCCCAGGACTTTGAGAGGCCAGGGCGGGCGGATCATGAGGTCAGGAGATCGAGACCATCCTGACTAACATGGTGAAACCCCGTCTCTACTAAAAATACAAAAAATTAGCCAGGTGTGGTGGTGAGCGGCTGTAGACCCAGGTACTTAGGAAGATGAGGCAGGAAAATCGCTTGAACCTGGCAGCGGAGGTCGCAGTGAGCCGAGATCACGCCACTGCACTCCAGCCTGGGCAAGAAGAGTGAGACTCTGTCTCAAAAAATAAAACATAAATAAATAAAAACACTGTTCCCCTCTCTTCCGCCTTTGGGGAGGGGGGTCTGGGTGCGCAGCAGGTTTTGTTTTTAATCCCGTATCCGTGGCTGGGATAGGAACTGTGTTGTGCTGCAAAGCTGAAGTCGCCGTCTGCCTCCTGAGGCCACAGGGCACCACTCAGACCCCACCTGGGTGACGGGCCACATCAGCAGCACGAGGTGCAGACCCCACCTGGGTGACGGGCCAGGTCAGCAGCACAGGGCGCAGACCCCACCTGGGTGACGGGCCAGGTCACCATCAGGGGGCGCAGACCCTACCTGGGTGACGGACCATTTCAGCACGACGGGGCGCGTGATGCAGGGGAAGGCCTTGTTCAGCAGCTGCAGCAGCCGGGACTCCTCGTGCGAAATGGGGGACTTCTTGTTCAGGCAGTAGGTCATCGTGTCGTGGCTCCCTGAGAGCAAAGCACACGCGCACATGTCACCATCAGTCCGTCCCCGCCACCTGCTGTGAGTCTCTCCGTAGCCCGCCTACAGCACAGGCACAGGCATGGCGGGAGGGGTGGAAGCTGACCCCCAAAACTCACGTCCCCGGAACCTGGGAACAGGACCCGTGTTGAAACAGGGTCTGTGCAGATATCATTAAGTTGAAATGAGATCATCCTGGAGTAGGGCGGGCCCCCAAATCCAGTGACAGGGGTCCATCTAAGAGACAAGAGGAGGCGGCACAGACACAGAGGAGAAGGCCTCGTGGAGACGGAGGCAGAGACTGGAGTGATGCGGCCACAAGCCCAGGGATGCCGGGAGCCCCCTGGAGCTGGGAGAGGCTGGAAGGATCCCCCCACTCTAGAGCCTCTAGAAGGAACTGAATACAATTTCAATGACTTGACTAGTGATCCCCAAAAGAGCTGTTCAAGTCCTAACCCCCCACCCAGAACCTGTGAATGGGATCCTGTTTGGAAATAGGGTCTTTACACATGCTCTCAAAATGCTCAAGATGAAATCACCTTGGCTTTGTGGTGGGCCCTAAATGCAATGACAGGTGTCCTTAGAAGACACAGACCCAGAGGAGGCCACGTGGAGACGGAGGCAGAGACTGGAGTGATGCGGCCACAAACCAAGGGATGCCTGGAGCCCCCAGGAGCTGGGAGAGGCAGGAAGGACCCTCCCCTAGAGCCTCAGGAGGACATGTGGTCCTGCCTATATCTTGATTTCAGATTTCTGTGTCTAGAACTAGGAGAGAGTAAATTTCTGTTCTTTGCCGCCTCCTGATGTGTGGTCACTTGTTATGGTAGCTGCAAGAAACACAGACCTTTGTGGAGTCTGACTGATGGCTGATGTTTGCATTTCCTGCCTATGACATGTAGTTTTTTATATATATATAAATATATATTTAAGGTATATATTTATTTACATAAATGCATATTTTCATAAATATGTATTTATACATATATAAATATATTTGTATATATGTATTTATACATATATAAATATATTTGTATATATGTATTTATATAAGTATAATACATAAATATATTTTTATATTATATATTTATAATATATAATATATAAATATATTTATAATATATAATATATTTATATATTATATATTATGTAAAAATATATTTATATATTATATATTATGTAAAAATATAAATATATATTTACATAATATGTAATATAAAAATATATATTATATATTATATATAAAAATTATATATAATATATATTATATATAAATTATATATAATATATATTATATATATAAATTATATATAATATATATTATATATATTTATATATATAATTTATATATATTATATAATATTATATGTATTATATATAATATAAAAATATGTATTTTTATATTATACATTTATATATTTTCAAATATAAATATGTATATTTATAATTTATATATAAGTGTGTGTGTGTGTGTGTGTGTATGTATATATGTATATTTGCAGAGATGGGGCCTCACTATGTTGCCCAGGCTGCTCTCAAACTCCTAAACTCAAGCGATCCTCCTGCCTTGGCTTCCCAAAGTGCTGGGATTATAGGCGTGCGTGAGCCACCACGCCCGGCCTTCCTCCTTTAAATCCCCTGAGGACTCTGGGCCTCCTTTCAATCCTCTGAGGAACGTGAAGCCCCTTTACATCCTCTGAGGAACGTGGACCCCCTTTAAGTCCCCAGACCCAGAGAGGCATTGGAACGAAGCCACAGTCACCTGCTCCCCCAATCTTGAGCTAAGGTATTACGGAAGGAGACCAGTACTTCTCCTGCTGCCCTCCTGCCCCCACCCTGCCTAGTTTATAAGACAGGAGAAAGCAAAAAGTTGGAAAGAAACAGAAGATAAATAGCCAGACAACCTTGGCACCACCACCCGGCCCTAGGAGTTAAAACAATAATAACATTAACCCCTGACCTAAACCACTTATGTTATCTGTAAATGCCAGACATTGTATGAAAAAGCATTACAAAACTTTGTTCTGTTATCTGATGCATGTAGCCCCCAGTCACGTTCCCTACACTTGCTCGATTTATCACGACCCTTTCACGTGGACCCCTTAGAGTTGTAAGCCTTTACAAAGGCCAAGAATTTCTTTTTCAGGGAGCTCAGCTCTTAAGATGCGAGTATGCCGACGCTCCCAGCCGAAGAAACCTCTTCCTTCTTTAATCTGGTGTCTGAGGAGTTTCGTCTGCGGCTGCTCCTGTTACAGTATCACCCCTGGAAGCTACTTACTAGGTCAGCTCTAGACTGACGGATGCCCCGCATCTCTACAAATTAACTTAAGACATCAGGTGCAGTAGCTCATGTCTGCAATGCCAGCACTTTGGGAGGCCGAGGCGGGCAGATCGCCTGAGGTAGGGAGTTCGAGACCAGCCTGACTAACATGGAGAAACCCCATCTCTACTAAAAATACAAAAATCAGCCAGGCATAGTGGAGCGTGCCTGTAATCCCAGCTACTCGGGAGGCTGAGGCAGGAGAATCGCTTTAACCCGGGAGGCAGAGGTTGCGATGAGCCGAGATGGACCCATTGCACTCCAGCCTGGGCTACAAGAGCAAAACTCTGTCTCAAAAAAAAAAAAAAATTAACCTCAGGATGTCACACTGGGGCACCATAACTCATTCCCTACATTTCAAGGAAGAACGCGATCAGCGCTCAATGCCACTTCTGCAACCCACACGAATTCCTGAAAAACAGCTTTCATCATCACCCCCTCTCCTGATGTGTTCTTTTTTCGTTAGAAGCTCCTGTCTCGACGTTGTTCTCCACAGCCACTTCCTAAGGCGAGTTGGAGGGTTTCCTGGGCTGCAGTCCTCAAATGTGGCTCAAGGAAAGCCCCTACTCATATTAATTTTGTCTAAGTTTCTTTCCTTAGGTTGACAATATGTATCTGTGTGCATGTGTATGTGTGTCAGCATGACTATATATGTGTGCGTGTATGCCTGTGTTTAAACGTGTGTGCCTCTGTTCCTGTGTGCATGGACATGTGTGTATGTGTGCAGGTGTGTGCCCGTGCACGTGTGCATGTGCTCCCGTGTGCACGTATGTGTGTACACACGTGTGCATGTGCATGTGTGCCAGCGTACACGTATGTACATGTGTACATGTGTGTATATGTGCATGTATGTCTATGTACACAGGTGCAAATGTGTGTATACATGGGTGCATGTGTATGTGCATGCATGTACGTGTGTACACGTGTCTGTGTGCATAGGTGCAAGTGTACACGTGTGCTTGTGTCTGCATGTGTACACGTGCACATATCTGCATGTGTATATGTGTACATAGGTGCAAATATGTATACATTTGTGCATGTGTACATGTGTACAGGTGTGTGCATGTGCATATGTGTGCACATCCGCACATGTGCATGTATGTATGCATCCATGTGTATGTATGAGCCTATGTGCATATATACATGTGTTCATGAGTATGTGCCTACATCCATGTATACGTGTGCCTGCATGTGTGTACATCTATGTGCGTGTGTGCATGTATGCTTCCATGTGCATGTGTGGGGATGTACATGTGTGCATGTATTTGTGTGTGTGCATGTGTGTATATGTATGTGTGTGTGCCTGCCTGTGTACCTATGTGCACCTCTGTATGTGATATGGCTCGTCTGTGTCCCCACCCAAATCTCATCTTGAATTGTAGCTCCCATAATTCCCATGTGTCATGTGAGGGACCTGGTGGGAGGTCACCGAATCACAGGGCAGGTCTTTCCCATGCTGTTCTCGTGATCATGAATAAGTCTCACGAGAGCTGATGGTTTTACAAAGGGCAGTTCTCCGGCACACGCTCTCTTGCCTGCCACCATGTAACACGTGACTTCACTCCTTATTCCCCTTCTGCCCTGATTGTGAGGCCTCCCCAGCCAGGTGGAACTGTGAGTCCATTAAATCTCTTTCTTTTATAAATTACGCAGTCTCGGGTACATCTTTGTTAGCGGCGTGAGAACAGACCAACACAGTATGCACATGCGTATGTGTGCATATGTGCATGTGTGTGCATGTGTGTATACGTGTACCTGTGTGCATGTGTGCATATACGCCTGTGTGTACGTGTGCACGTGTGCATGTGTGTGCACGTCTGTGCCTGTCCATGACTATGTACATATGTGTATGCACACACGTGTGCACTGTGTGTGTCCACATCAGTGTGCTTTCTAGGATTTCCCTACACCCAGGATTGCTCCTACAGCCAGCGTCCCCACTGGGGAATGCAGACGCGACAGCTCCCGCCCCACCCCGCCCTCACCTGGGATAGAGGCAACGGCCCCCGCCCCACCCCACCCCACCCTCACCTGGGATGGAGAGGTGGTGGAGGGGCACATCCCAGAGCCGAGGACACAGTGCCGACATCCAGTCCTCGTTGGCATTTCTGCAGCGCAGCCTCGAGAAGCTGTTGGAAGCTCTCACCTGCCCGCCCATCAGAGGTGAGCCCTGGGCAACCTGAGGAAGAAGAGGAAAAGAGGTTTTTTATGGTGACTTCGGGTCAGGAGTTCGGCCAGCCTGGCCAATTTGGCAAAACCCCATCTCTACTAAAAATACAAAAATTAGCTGGGCGTGGTGGTTAGGGCACCTGTAATCCCAGCTACTCGGGAGGCTGAGGCAGGAGAATCGCTTGCACCGGGGATGCGGAGGTTGTGGTGAGCCGAGATCCCGCCACTGCACTCCAGCCTGGGCAACAAGAGTGAAACTCCATCTCAAAAAAAAAAAAAAAAAGAGAGAGAGAGGAAAAGGGGTCCTTGGAAGCTTTTTTTGCAGCTCCAAGAACTGTTTCTTGTGTAGCGTGAAAGCCCTTGCTCTTAGACCCGGCTTGGCAACCTTTAATATGCAAATGCGAGCCCTTAGCTGGGTCCAGCCTACGTGGCGATTCCCACCGATGCCTTCTTGCCCTCGCCTCCACCTGCGCCTGACACCACGGCCGCCCCCACCTTGGCCTGACACCAGGGCCGCCCCCACCTGCGCCTGACACCAGGGCCGCCCCCACCTGCGCCTGACACCAGGGCCGCCCCCACCTGCGCCTGACACCACGGCCGCCCCCACCTGCTCCTGACACCACGGCCGCCCCCACCTGCGCCTGACACCACGGCCGCCCCCACCTGCGCCTGACACCACGGCCGCCCCCACCTGCGCCTGACACCACGGCCGCCCCCACCTGGGCCTGACATCATGGCCGCCCCCACTACCCCCGGGCGTGTGGAACATCATGGCGCCTTGCATTTGCATATTACGCAGCTGGGGTGGGCGGGCCAGGTTTTTCGCGGGCTCCGTGAATGACAGGCCTGGTCAGACCAATCCCCTGGCCGCTATGCAAATCAGTCAGGCCTCCTCCAGGCACCGCGTAACACTGGCTGGTCTCCCACCTGGGGTTTGGAGCCCCCGTCCCTCTGTCTCAGTCCTCGGGGGCCACTTCTTTCGGCTTGTTTGTTGTTGTTGTTGTTGTTTTGAGACAGAGTTTCGCTCTTGTTGCCTAGGCTGCAGTGAAATGGCGCGATCTCGGCTCACCGCAACCTCCGCGGTGCTGGGATTACAGGAGTGAGCCACCGCCCCGCCCTCCCTTCTTGCCTATTAAACTCTCCGCTCCTTAAAACCACTCCACGTGTGTCCGTGTCGCCTTATTTAATTCGACTCGAGAGGAAGAACCTGGTGTTCCTCCACTCATCGGAGCCATATCACCACTGCACTACAGCCTGGGCGACAGAGCAAGACTATACCTCAAAAAAAAAAAAAATTTATATATATATATACACACACACACACACACACATATATAACAGAATATATACATATATACACACATAATATACACCTATATAACATATATACATATAATATATACATATAATATATACATATATAACATATACACATATATACATATATAACATATATATATAAACAACAGTATATATGCATATATCAGTATACATATATATATAATATACTGTTGAAAATAAGGGAAGAGACCCTTTTTATAACTGCATTTTAGACAACTTGTAAATTCTTTCTCTGCCTCTGAACTGTATATAACTTTTTTGGTTGGTTGTTTTGTTTTGTTTTGTTTTGACAAAGTTTCGTTCTCGTTGCCCAGGCTGGAGTGCAATGGCGCGATCTCGGCTCACTGCAACCTCCGCCTCCCGGGTTCAAGCGATTCTCCTGCCTCAGCCTCCAGAGTAGCTGGGATTACAGGTGCCCATCACCACACCTCGCTAATTTTTGTATTTTTGGTAGAGACAGGGTTTCACTATGTTGGTCAGGCTAGTCTTGAACTCCTGACCTCAGGTGATCCGCCTGCCTCGGCCTCCCAAAGTGCTGGGATTACAGGCGTGAGCCACAGTGCCCAGCTGTATGTACTTTTTTTTTTTTTTTTTTAAAGACAGAATTTCACTCTTGTTACCTAGGCTGGAGTGCAATGATGCGATCTCGGCTCACTGCAACCTCCGCCTCCCAGGTTCAAGCAATTTTCCTGCCTCAGCCTCCAGAGTAGCTGCGATTACAGGCGTCCGCCACCACGCCCGGCAATGTATTTAAGATTTTTAATCATTTAGATTAAAATTGATTAGATTAAAATCATTAGATTTAATCAAATCAATTAGAATTGTTGATCTTGAGCCCAGAAATCAGCCTGTTGACAGTTTCACCTCTGAGGAATGTTTCCTGAGGGGCCGGGCACCGTGGCTCACGCCTGTAATCCCATCACTTTGGGAGGCTGAGGCGGGTGGATCACCAGAGCTCAGGGGTTCGAGACCAGCCTGGCCAACATGGTGAAACCCCCATTTCTACTATAAGTATTAAAAGTAGCCAGCCGTGGTAGCGCACGCCTGTAATCCCAGCTACTCAGGAGGCTGAGGCACGAGAATCGCTTGAACCCGGGAGGCGGGGTCTGTAGTGAGCCAAGATCACACCACCGCACTCCAGCCTGGGTGACAGAGTGAGACTCTGTCTCAAAAAAAAAAAGAAATGGGACACAGAGGAAGGGAAGAAGCCCCGGCCTCCTGGAGAAGAGGAGACAAACTTCAGCAAACTCCAAACTGCAAACCCACCTTGAGCCCCACACGCAGGGGGAGTTCGGAATTCGAATTGTTGATCTTGAGCCCAGAATGAAAGGCCCTGGTCTCCTTGGGCCGCAAGAAAGGAGGAGATCCTCTGGGTCTGCAGCTCCTGGCGGCTGCCCGCGTTGGTTTCACGAGGTTCTGTAATAACCCTGCTGCCTTCTCTTCCACACTGAGGCCAGTCTTCCCAGGTGGCTGCAGATTTTGTTCTTATTTACATCTTCCCAGAAGCCCTTCCTCCCAGACCCTAAGCCAACACCAGCTAGATGAGCTCAGGTCTTCCCTGCTGCCGGGACTGGGAGGGCGGGACGGACGGAGGGTCCCCAGAGCCGGCTGGGCCCAGGAGGAGGAGCCCATTCTTTATCAGCCCCGGGGATGTCAGCTCAGCCTCCTCCAAGAGAAGCAATCACACCTGTACCGCGGCTCCGGGTCCCCAGGACGGAGCTGGCCCCTTCTCTGCAGCCAGCTGGAAAAGGCCCAGGACGGCTTCCCCTCCCCCTGCACGGCCCCCCTCCCCCTGTATGGCCCCACCCTCCGCCTGCACGGCCCCTCCTTCCCCCTGCACGGCCCCCCTCCCCCTGTATGGCCCCCCCCTCCGCCTTCACGGCCCCCCCTTCCCCCTGCACGGCCCCCCTCCCCCTGCACGGCCCCCCTCCCCCTGTATGGCCCCCGCCTCCGCCTGCACGGCCCCCCCTTCCCCCTGCACGGCCCCCCTCCCCCTGCACGGCCCCCCTTCCCCTGCACGGCCCCCTCTCCCCCTGCACGGCCCCCCCTCCCGCTGCACGGCCCCCCTCCGCCTGCACGGACCCCCCCTTCCCCCTGCACGGACCCTCCTCTCCCCCTGCACGGCCACCCCTCCCCCTGCACGGCCACCCTTCCCCCGGCACGGCTCCCCTTCCCCTGCAAGGCCCCCCCTCCTCCTGCACGGCCCCCCTCCCCCTGCACGGCCCCCCTTCCCCCTGCACGGCCTCCCCTCCCCCTGCAAGGCCCCCCTCCCCCTGCACGGCCCCCCTCCCCCTGCACGGCCTCCCTTCCGCCTGCACGGCCCCCCTCCCCCTGCAAGGCCCCCCTCCCCCTGCACGGCCCCCCTCCCCCTGCACGGACCCTCCCCTCCCCCTGCACGGCCCCTCCTGCCCCTGCACGGCCCCCCTTCCCCTTGCACGGCCCCCCTCCCCCGGCAAGGCCCCCCTCCCCCTGCACGGCTTCTCCTCCCCCTGCACGGCCTCCCCTCCCCCTGCACGGCCTCTCATCCCCCTGCACGGCTTCCCCTCCGCCTGCACCGCTGTGCAGTGATCCGCCTGGAGCATCCCAGCAGGGCCGCTATGAGCCTCCGGATGCCCAGAGTCCCGGGGCCGCGGGGTGGAGGGAAGGTTAAAATGCAGGTGTGGGCGGGGCTCGCTGGCTCACGCCTGTAATCCCAGCACTTCAACACTTTGGGAGGCCAAGGCAGGCGGATCACCTGAGGTCAGGAGTTCGAAACCAGCCTGGCCAACATGGTGAAACCCCGTCACTAGTAAAAATACAAAAATTATTTAGCCGTGCTGGCGCACGCCTGTAGTCCCAGCTACTTGGGAGGCTGAGGCAGGAGAATCGCTTGAACCCGGGAGACGGAGGTTGCAGTGAGCCGAGATCGTGCCACTGCACTCCAGCCTGGGGGACAGAGCGAGACTCCCATCCAAAAACAAAAAACCTTCGTCTCCACACCCCCTTATCTTAATGCAGATATTCCTTTCTACTAATAACTCTTTTTTTTCTTCTTTTTTTTTTTTTTGGAGACAGGGTCTCACTCTGTTGCCCAGACTGATGTGCAGTGGCATGATCTCAGCTTACTGCAGCCTCCGCCTCCTGGATTCAAGCTATTCGCCTGCCTCAGCCTCCAGCACAGCTGGGATTACAAGCTCCTGCCACCATTCCCAGCTAATTTTTTGTATTTTTGGTAGCAACGGGGTCTCACCACGTTGGCCAGGCTGGTCTCGAACTCTTGACTTCAGGTGATCCGCCCACCTTGGCCTCCCAAAGTGCTGGGATTACAGGCATGAGCCACCGCGCCCGGCCTAATAATAACTCTTTCAACCAATTGCCAGTCCGAAAATTTTAAAATCTACCTTATGACCTGGAAGCTCGTCTCCTCACCAATCGAGCTGTGTCCCACCCTCACAGATTGAACCTGTCAGGCCTCTGAGCCGAAGCTCAGCCATTATCAGCCCTGTGGCCTGCACATATACGTCCAGGCGGCCTGCGGAGCCAAGAAGTCTGGAGCAGCCAAGGAAAAACCACAGAGCAGTAAAACAGCCAGTTCCTGCCTTAACTGATTAACTAAAATGGCGACATTTTACTATAGTGACTTGTCCTTGCCCTACCTTAGCTGATCAGTCGACTTTGTGCCGTTCCTCTTCTGGACAATGAGTCTTATGACCTGTCCACCATGCAACTTGCAATCTCTTCTTCTGCTAACAATAGATAACCACGTTTCGCTGTAATTTTCCATTACCTACCCAACTCCTATAAAGCCACCCCTTCCCCATCTCCCTTCGCTGACTCTCTCTTCGGACTCAGCCCACTTGCACCCAAGTGAATACACAGCTTTATCGGTCACACAAAGCCTGTTCGGTGGTCTCTTCGCACCGACGCGCTTGACAGAACCAAGTTCATCTTACACGTATGGATTCATGTCTGATGTCTCCTTAAAATGCATAATACCAAGATGTCCCCCGACCACCTAGGGCACAGGTTGTCAGGACCTCCTGAGGCTCGGTCACAGGCACGTCCTCAACCTTAGCAAAACACACTTTTTTTTTTTTGAGACGGAGTCTCGCTCCGTGGCCCAGGCTGGAGTGCAGCGGTGTGATCTCGGCTTACTGCAACCTCTGCCTCCCGGGTTCGAGCTATTCTCCTGTCTCAGCCTCCCGAGTAGCTGGGAATACAGGCGCCCACCACCATGCCCGGCTAATTTTTGTATTTTTAGTAGAGACAGGGTTTCACCTTGTTGGTCAGGCTGGTCTTGAACTCCAGACCTCAGGTGATCCACCCACCTCAGCCTCCCAAAGTGCTTGGATGACAGGCGTGAGCCACTGTGCCCGGCCAGCAAAACACACTTTCTAAATGTCCTGAGACCTGTCTCAGATACTTTTTGGTTCAGAAGACTCGAGGAAATCGGTGTCTCCTAGGACAGGCTGGACCCAAAGCTGTACAGTCACATCCTCTGTGTCATGATGGATTCCATCCATTCCGGCTACTGTCATACTCCCTCCCTCCCATCACAGTCCCTTCCCCCGTCACAGTCCCTGCCCTCCCATCAGAGACTCCTTCATCACATCCCAGGCAACACCACTGAAGGACGCCCCCTCCTATCCCCCCTCCTGTCCCCACGTTCCCCGACCCCTCCCCACACATGACAAAGTAGAGCAGGAAGGAGCCTCGGGGGCGGCCCCCACTGCCAGCCACCTCTGCCATCTCCTCCAGACGGCACAGCGGAGTGGGGTCTGGAGGCCGTCCCACAGAGCACTGACCCTTCCTGGGGGAGGTCCTCTCCACCCTGGCGCAGATGACGGACGGGCCGAGACGCCCGGTGACCCGCCAGGCCGGGTGAGACACCTACACCTTCCCGCCCGCTGAGTCTTTGGGAGGCTCACGTCCCAGAGGCGTGAGTGGCCCTGACCCGCACATTCAATGCACTGGGTGAATAGTTACCGGGTGAATCAACGGAAGGACAGGAGTGCTGAGATCCCAGCATTCCCACCGTCCCAACATCCCCACAGTCCCAGCTGTCCCGACCCGTCCCCATGCAGGCCCCGGCGCCAGCGTGAGGACGTCCAACCAGCCAAGCAAGTCGTGGCCCCCAGGCTCATTTCATAACCATCCTGGGCTGTTTCCACACTGGCTCCGCGGCTCTGACCCAGCAGAGAACTCCGGGCCTGCAAGGGGTGCAGGTCTCCCGGAGCTGCCGAAGTCCAGGCCACAGATCCCAGGCGACCCTCCCCCTGAACCCCCTGCCCGTGCCCCCAGGTAAGGGTCCCGGGAGCAGGAGGAGGAGGAGCCTCCATGACGGCAGCGCGGGTTCCTGATTCCCAGCCCGCGACAGGCACTGACACCACCCGCCACATCCCCTGTAGGGGACTCGGCATCAGGAGAACGGGATAGACACACTCACCTTCCAGCCGCTGGAGTCTCAGAGCTCCTGGCAGCTCCCGCTGGGTCTCTGCAGGACACTCTTCCTAAAACACACCCAGGCCGCTGCGATTGGCTGGCGCGGACACTCCTGCCGGAGGAGGGACGGCCCGCCCCAGCCACGGATCTGTCCCCACTGCAGGAGCAGGACCGGCTGGGCTGCAAACACCGCCCCGAACTCACACAGGGACCCCGCTGCCCAGGGTCAGGGGAGGGGCCGGGGTCCCCACAGACCAGGGATGGGGACCGGAAGATCCCTCCAAGGGGACCCCACAGTGTGTCCCAACAAGGTGTCCCCGGGGTCCCCCGGTCAGGGGTTTAGAGACAGCAAGGACGTCCCAGAGGTGCGCCCACGGGTTCTCTGTGGTCAGAGGGGCCCTTGCAGAGGACATTGAGGTCTCTGACTGACGGGCCCCACTCGGGCCACTGGCCACTGCTGCGGTGGGTCTCCCGGAGCCCCCAGGACGGGGTGAACAGGTGCTTTCATCTCAGCCCTGGGGGCAAAGGCATGGGACCAGCAGTCTGAAGCCTGCAGGCTCTGAGCGCTTTGGCCAGCAAACCCACCGGGGGCTTCCCCTGCAGGTTCCGACCTCTCCCGCCCCGCGTGGCCCTTCTCCAGACCCTGGGCAGCCTGTGCCGCCTCCGTCGTTGGAAGCGGGCCCTCCCAGCACAGCCCACGCCTGCAATCTCTCCCCCTGAGCCGACCTGGAGCTAACCAGGAGCCCAGGTCAGGGGTCTGTCCAGGGCCCCGTTCCTGCCTCCTCCCGGCTGCTTCCGGTGCACTCCGCAGGTGCTCCCCAGGCACCCCGCTGTCTCCCACCCCGGGCTGGACGCCAGGACAGGGCCAGTGTGGGCTTCACAGAGTGCACGGAACATTTGGGGG
Source organism: Pongo abelii (assembly GCF_028885655.2). Lineage (NCBI taxonomy): Eukaryota > Metazoa > Chordata > Mammalia > Primates > Hominidae > Pongo > Pongo abelii. The sequence continues at coordinate 47,819 of NC_072008.2, read as the reverse complement.
CCGCAGTGGACGGCTCAAAGGGCTGCCTTGGGCTCCCACGTTCCCGGGTGGAATTCTCCCGTGGAGCCACGGCTGAGGTTTCTCTCCCTGCACCCCGTTTCTGTCCCGGCTCCCTGTTTCCTCCCTCACCCCAGCTGTGCGGTAGCTTGAGGGCGGCTGCTGTCCTGGCTCAGGGACATCTGGTCGGCCGCCAAGCCACAGGCCACCGGCCTCTCTGCCTCTTTCCATCCTAGCTCAGGCCCCGTCACCTCCCCACTCTCTGCCGTCCTCCCTGCTCCTCCTCCCCTCTCCTCCTTCCTCCCCCTGCTCCTTCTCCATCCTCTCCCCTCGGCCTCCCTCTCCCTCCTCCTTCCTCTCTTCATTGAGACTCCCCCCTCTGCCCAAAGCCCCCTGCGGCTTCCTCTTGGCCCATCGGTTTCCTCTCTTCCTCCTGCTTCCTCCCTCCCTCCTCCCTCCTCCCTTCACTGAGGCCCTGCGGGGACACCAGCCTCCTGTTTCCCGCCTCCTGCCACAGCCCTGGGAGAGTCTATAAAATGACCTGTGCCCTGGTGTGACACGGGAGCAGGAAGCGGCTTCCACGCCTCCTCCCACAGTCACGGGGCCCGGCCCTTCCTCTGTGTCCTGGTGTGATGTGGACCCGTGGTCTCGGGGCCCGGCCCTTCCTCTCTGTCCTGGTGTGATGTGGACCCATGGTCTCGGGGCCCGGCCCTTCCTCCCTCTGTGTCCTGGTGTGATGTGGACCCATAGTCTCGGGGCCCGGCCCTTCCTCCTTCTGTGTCCTGGGCGGCCAGGTGTGGGCTGGACACCAGGTGGGGACATCACGTGGGCTGAGGGACGTGTCGTCCGTGCCTCGGCGCTGCCTCTTTTCTGCGAGCCGAGGGTTGTGAAGGGTGCTTGAGTGAAGTGGGCCAAGTGTGAGCCCCTGTACATTGCTGTGACTTCCCTGTTGACCGTGCCCTTGGGTCCGGCAAGGGGTGTTTGCGAACCCCTCCCAAGGCCGGGCACAGAAGCCCTTGGTCCAGCTGCTTCCTGGAATGGAAAACCCTCTTTTCCACTAGAAAATCCCATAACCCCGCGTTTGAGTTTTGAATATTTAGCATGGGGAGCACCCCTCCAATGGCTAGGAGAGACACCAAGCGGAGATAAAGGTTTCATTATTTACAAGTCCTGCGTCCACGGCCGGCCTGCAGGCCCCACCCAGGCGGAGATAAAGATTTGATATTTATGGGTCCTGGTCCTGCAGGCCCCACCCACACTGGGTGTGAGGAATGCAGCAGACAGAGAGGGACCCGGGCCAGCACCTTTATTGAGTCCAAGGTATTATCCCACCCTGTTTCTGGCTTGCAGTTGTCATGCGTGGTTGAGAGCCAGCGGGGAGGGTTTCTGAGAGGCGGCACCGAGACGAACAGGGGCTCCCTACGTGTCATCGCCGGGAACAGAGGCACAAAGCTGGGAGCCCCGGACCCGGGTTTCAACAGCATGGGGGCAGCCGCGCGGCTCACGGGGCCTCAGGCCGGGCCATGACGGGCTCAGAGCACACCAGAGACCGGAGGCCACGTGATCTCATTCCGCAGGTGCGATTCCCGAAGCTGCTCTGTTCTGAGCTGCCTTCTTTAAAACCGTCACCAGGCTGGGCGTGGTGGCTCATGCCTATAACCCTAACACGTTGGGAGGCCGAGGCGGGCGGATTGCCTGAGCTCAGCTCTGGAGTTCGAGACCAGCCCGGGCAACATGGTGAAATCCCGTCTCTACTGAAAAAAAAAAAATAGCTGGGCGTGGTGACTTGTGCTGGTAATTCAAGCTACTCGGGAGGCTGAGGCAGAGGAATTGCTTGAACCGGGGAGGCAGAGGTTGCAGTGAGCTGAGATCGCGCCATTGCACTCCAGCCTGGTCTCCGTCTCAAAAAATAAAAAATAAAAATAAAGTCATCAATTCTGTTTCCCCCTGTCCTTGCCGAGAAGCAAAATGACGTGAAAAGGATAGAGAACTGTGTCTCCGAAGCTGAGTCTAACCCCTTTAACAGAGAAAAGACACAACTTTGGGAGGCCAAGGCGGGCAGATCACTTGGAACCAGGAGTTCAAGACCGGTATGGCCAACATGATGAAACCCCGTCTCTACTAAAAAAAAAAATACAAAATTTAGCTGGGCCTGGTGGCACGCGCCTGTAATCCCATCTACTGGGAAGGCTGAGATGATCTCAGCTCACTGCAACCTCCGCCTCCCAGGTTCAAGCGATTCTCTTGCCTCAGCCTCGCGAGTAGCTGGGACTACAGGCGCCCCCCACCACGCCTGGCAAATTTTTGTATTTTTAGTAGAGACGGGGTTTCACCCTGTTAGCCAGGCTGGTCTCGAACTCCTGACCTCAGGGGATCTGCCCATCTCGGCCTCTGAAAGTGCTGGGATCACAGGCGCCCTCCACCACGCCCGGCTAATTTTTATATTTTTAGTAGAAATGGGTTTTCACCGTGTTGGCCAGGCTGGTCTCAAACTCCTGACCTCAGGTGATCTGCCTGCCTCGGCCTCCCAAAGTGCTGTTTTCACAGACGTGAGCCACTGCACCTGGCCCTTCACATCGGTATTCTTTCTTTTGAGCCACGTCCTGCTCTGTCACCTGCTGTAGCCCAGGCTGGAGTGCAGTGGCACGACGTCGGCTCACTGCAGCCTCGAACTCCGGGCTCCAGGGATTCTCCTGCCTCAGCTTTCCAAGTAGCCGGGACTACAGGCACGCGCCACAATGCCTGACTAATTTTAGCATTTTTTCATATACGGTCTCACTATGTTGCCCAGGCTGGTCTCAGACTCCTGGGCTCAAGTGATCCTCCTGCCTTGGCCTCCCAAAGTGCTGGGATGACAGGTGTGAGCCACCGCGCCCGGCCAGCATCAAGCCAGGGTTATTTAATGCTTCACTTGCTGTTTATTGAGCAGGAGCTGGGAGATACTGGTTTTTGTTGTTGTTGTTTTGAGATAGAGTCTCGCTCTGTCGCCCAGGCGGGAGTGCACTGGCGCGATCTCAGCTCACTGCAACCTCCACGTCCCTGGTTCAAGCGATTCTCCTGCCTCAGCCTCCTGAGTAGCTGGGATTACAGGCATCCGCCACCACACCTGGCTAATTTTTTATTTTTAGTAGAGACAGGGTTTCCCCATGTTGGCCAGACTGGTCTCAAACTCCTGACCTCAGGCAATCCACCCGCCTCGGCCTCCCAAAGTGCTGAGATTACAGGCATGAGCCACCACATCCGGCCAGAGATACTGATTTTTATGAGCAATACGTATAGGCTTCCTAAATCACACCTCTGGGAAAAGTATTCTCCACGTCTGTAGCTCTTGTCTCTGCTGGTTTGGGGGTTCGGGAAGCAGGGCACGATTTTGCATTGTAAGTATCGAATAAAGAACGATAAGGCTGGCCCGGTGCAGTGGCTCATGCCCCATTTTCCCGGGCATGCGGTGGCCCATTTTCCCAGCTCCTCCCCCAGCGGGGCAGCAGGATTCCACAAGCCCCATCTTTTCCCAGGCTTGTTCTCCTTGATTTTGGCCGGACCCAAGCTCTCTGCCCTTGGCGCCCTCCCCAGCAAGAGGCTAGCCCTCATCTCTCCTCCTGTAGTCCCACCTACTCAGGAGGCTGAGGAGGGAGGATCCATTGAGCCCAGGAGTTTGAGGCTGAAGTGAGCCCTGTCTCAAAAAAAAAAAAAAAAAAAAAAAAAAAAGGGCTTGAAAGAGCGCCCGTTTCCAGCCGGGCGCAGTGGCTCACGCTTGTAATCCCAGCACTTTGGGAGGCCGAGGCGGGTGGATCACCTGAGGTCAGGAGATCGAGACCATCCTGGCCAACACGGTGAAATGCCGTCTTTACTAAAAATACAAAAAATTAGCCGGGCATGGTGGCGGGCGCCTGTAGTCCCAGCTACTCCAGAGGCTGAGGCAGGAGAATGGCGTGAACCCGGGAGGTGGAGGTTGCAGTGAGCCAAGATCGTGCCACTGCACTCCAGCCTGGGCAACAGCATTAGACTCTGTCTCCAAAAAGAAAAGAAAAGAAAAAGAGAACGAAAGAAGAAAGAAAGAAAGAAGGAAGGAAGGAGGAAAAGAAAGAAAGAAAGACAGTGTCCGTTTCCTCTGGCCCAAGGGTGCCCATGCCACAGCTGAGCTAGAGAAGGAAGTCAGGGATGAGGAGCGGAGTCAGGGATGCAGCCCTCTCAGCCCGATGCCAGGTGCACCTGCCCAGCTGGTCCCGTGCTAATCATTCTTACACCAAGTCCCCACGCTCAAAATGGTAACACAGCCCTAAATGTCCCAAAATGTCCTCTGATCACACACACAGCAGGAGAGTCACTCGACTTTGTATAGAATTGTCAAAACACATACAAATAAATGCTACCACACACCAGGGTTCAACGTTAAAATAGATGACCATTTTCCACTGATCAAGTCAATAGAGATTGAAAAACCAGCACTTTTGGGGAGGCCGAGGCAGGCAGATCGCTTGAGCCCAGGGATTCCAGACGAGCCTGGGCAACATAGCAAGACCCTGTCTCTACAAAAAATATAAAAATTAACTGGGCGTAGTGGTGTGCACTTGTAGGACCAGCTACAGAGACCTCATCCCTCCTCCTGTAGTTCCAGCTATTCGGGAGGCTGAGGAGGGAGGATCACTTGAGTCTAGGAGGCCGAGGCTGCACGAGCTATGATCACACCACTGCACTCCAGCCTGGGTGACACAGTGAGATCCTGTGTCTACCAAAAAAGGAAAAAAGAGAAACTTCTGTCTACAATATTGATGGTTCCTGAAGTTGCCTCTTGACATATTTTAAGTTCGGCCTAAAGGTTTCTCTGTACATAGTGAACTGTGACGTAACAGGAGGTGTAAACAGACCAGAACCTACTCTTGTGCCAATCACTGAATCTCAGCCAAAGGCAGCCAAATGTTCCAACCAGGTTCAAACAAGGTAAATATCAACCCGCACCCAATGCAGCTGTTTGTCTGCTTTCTGTGTGTCCTGTCCTTTTCTTTTTCTTTCTTTCTTTCTTTCTCTCTCTCTTTCTTTCTTTCCTTTCTTTCTCTCTCTCTTTCTTTCTTTCCTTTCTTTCTTTCTTTTTCTTTTCTTTCTCTCTCTCTCTTTCTTTTTCTTTCTTTCCTCTTTCTTTCTTTCTCTCTTTCTTTCTTTTTTTTTTTTTTTTTGAGACAGAGTCTCGCTCTGTCACCCATGCTGGAGTGCAGTGGCGAGATGTCAGCTCACCTCAACTTTTGCCTCCCCATTTCAAGCGATTCTCCTGCCTTGGCCTCCCGAGTAGCTGGGACTACAGGTGCGTGCCACCTCATCCGGCTAATTTTTTATATTTTTGGTAGAGATGGGTTTTCACCATGTTGGCCAGGCTGGTCTTGAACTCCTGACCTCAAGTGATCCACCTGCCTCGGCCTCCCAAAGTGCTGGGATTACAGGCATGAGCCACAATGCCAGGCCCCTGATTCAGTTTTTCACCACAGCTGGTTTCCTCTTTTATTTCAGGTATACGGGCCATGTACACTGATTGTTGTAAAATATATTCCATCTTACTCCTCTTCATATATACATATATATATTTCATTTCCTTTTTTGAGACAGGCCTTTGTTGTGTCGCCTAAAACTCCTTGGCCAGGCGCAGTGGCTCATGCCTGTAATCCCAGCACTTTGGGAGGCCGAGGCGGTCGGATCACGAGGTCAGACTATCGAGACCATCCTGGCTAACACGGTGAAACCCCGTCTCTACTAAAAATACAAAAAAATTAGCCGGGCGTGGTGGCAAGCGCCTGTAGTCTCAGCTACTCGGGAGGCTGAGGCAGGAGAATGGCGTGAACTCGGGAGGCGGACCTTGCAGTGAGCCGAGATCACCCCACTGCACTCCAGCCTGGGTGACACAGCGAGACTCTGTCTCAAAAAAAAAAAAAAAAAGAAAAGAAAAAGAAAATAAATAAATAAATAAATAAATAAATAAATAAAAATGAAAAATAAAACTCCTCAAGCGATCCTCCTGCCTGAGCCTCCCAAAGTCCTGGGGTTACGGGCACCAGCCATTGCCCCAGGCAGTAAGAAGTTACGATAACTCAGAGAGGAACTTCAAACGGGACCCTGATGAAAGACTTTGTTGCTTATATTTCTTCGCTTATGTAAACAGTTGCTCCTAATGTCAGAGGCATTCGAACCAGAGCAACTCCATCTTGGATAGGAGCTGGGTAAAATAAGGCTGAGACCTACTGGGCTCCCTACTGGGCTAATATACCGGGCTTCCCAGTCGCAGGATGAGATAGGAGGCTGGCACAGATACATGTCACAAAGACCCTGCTGATAAAACAGGTTGCAGGGCCAGGCGCGGTGGCTCACACCTGTAATCCCAGCACTTTGGGAGGCCAAGCGGGGCGGATCACCTGAGGTCTGGAGTTCAAGACCAGCCTGACCAACATGGTGAAACCCCGTCTCTGATAAAATTTACAAAAATTACCCTGGTGTGGTGGCATACATCTGTAATCCCAGCTACTCCGGAGGCCGAGGCAGAATCGCCTGAACCTGGGAGGTGGAGGTTGTGGTGAGCCGAGATCACACCACTGCACTCCAGCCTGGGGGACAGAGCTACAGAGGAGACTATCTCAAAAAACAAGAAAAAAAAGAAAAAGGATCCTGCCAAGCTTGTGACTGTACTAAATGCCGCTGCAGTGCACACTTTGAAATGGGTAAGTTGACATTATATAATTTCACATTGAATGATTAAAAACAAAAATGTAAATTGAATGTAAAATTCAATGATTAATTAAATTGCAAATTAAATGATTAAAAATAAGTATTGAGTATGAATAGGTTAACTTTTCTGAAAAATAGGCGAAGTTAAAAAAGGCATTTTTTCCTTTTTTACTTTATAAACATCTTTACAGTTGAATTTTTATTTATTTATAATTATTATTTTTTGTAGAGACAGGACCTGGCTGTTACCCAGGCTGGTCTCTAAATCTGGGGCTCAAGCGATCCCCCCACCTAAGCCTCCCAAGGTGCTGGGATGACAGGCGTTGAGCCACTTCACCTGTTTGCATTTTTAAAATAAGCTTGCATCACCTTTTAGATAAAAATTAACTACAGATAACCTCAACTGACCCTAGCAGGAACTGGAGTCTCTGCTCCTCCTTTGAGGCCCTCAGCTCCCCGTGGGGGGGGACTCTCTAGGCAGCCCCCAGGAACAGGTGGGGCCTCCATGGTAACCCTCAGAGAACCCCCCACCCTTGGCATCCTGCCGAGTGGCCGGGAAGGGAGGGAGCCAGGGAGCTGGGCCAGGCAGGTCCCACAGGAAAGGGCTCTACTCCCTGAGATTGAAACTACTTTTGCAAAAACAATTTTTCTTTTTTTTTTTTGGAGACAAAGTCTCGCTCTGTCACCCAGGCTGGAGGGCAGTGGTGCGATCTCGGCTCACTGCAACCTCCGCCTCCCATGTTCAAGCCATTGTCCTGTGTCAACCTCCTGGGTAGCTAGGACCACAGGCGCCCGCCACCATACTCGGCTAGTTTTGATATTTTCAGTAGAGACGGGGTTTCACCACATTGGCCAGGCTGGTCTCAAACTCCTGACCCTGTGATCCACCCACCTCAGCCTCCAAGCGTGGTGGGATTACAGGCGTGAGCCACCACACACAGCCTGATAAAATTGTGAGAACATTAGGGCAGGGAAGGAGAGCTGACCTCACTGAATCCGTCTTGCTTCGAACTTCCAAGATGTCTCCAAGCTGTCGCTAAGCTGTCTGCAAACTGTCTCCAAGCTGTCTGCAAGCCATCTCCAAGCAGTCTCCAAGCTGTCTCCAAGCTGTCTGCAAGCAGTCTGCAAGCTGTCTCCAAGCAGTCTGCAAGCTGTCTCCAAGCTGTCTGCAAGCAGTCTGCAAGCTGTCTCCAAGCTGTCTGCAAGCTGTCTGCAAGCAGTCTGCAAGCTGTCTCCAAGCAGTCTGCAAGCTGTCTCCAAGCTGTCTGCAACCTGTCTGCAAGCTGTCTCCAAGCAGTCTGCAAGCTGTCTCCAAGCTGTCTCCAAGCAGTCTGCAAACTGTCTCCAAGCTGTCTGCAACCTGTCTGCAAGCTGTCTCCAAGCTGTCTGCAAGCTGTCTCCAAGCAGTCTCCAAGCTGTCTGCAAGCTGTCTCCAAGCTGTCTCCAAGCTGTCTGCAAGCTGTCTCCAAGCTGTCTGCAAGCTGTCTCCAAGCTGTCTCCAAGTTGTCTCCAAGCTGCCTGCAATCTGTCTGCAAGCTGTCTCCAAGCTGCCTGCAAGCTGCCTGCAAGCTGTCTGCAAGCTGTCTCCAAGTAGTCTGCAAGCTGTCTCCAAACAGTCTCCAAGCTGTCTGCAAGCTGTCTGCAAACTATCTCCAAGCTGTCTGCAAACTATCTCCAAGCTGTCTGCAAGCTGTCTCCAAGCTGTCTGCAAGCTGTCTCCAAGCTGTCTGCAAGCTGTCTGCAAGCTGTCTCCAAGCTGTCTGCAAGCTGTCTCCAAGCTGTCTCCAAGTTGTCTCCAAGCTGCCTGCAATCTGTCTGCAAGCTGTCTCCAAGCTGTCTGCAAGCTGTCTCCAAGCTGTCTCCAAGTTGTCTCCAAGCTGCCTGCAATCTGTCTGCAAGCTGTCTCCAAGCTGCCTGCAAGCTGCCTGCAAGCTGTCTGCAAGCTGTCTCCAAGTAGTCTGCAAGCTGTCTCCAAACAGTCTCCAAGCTGTCTGCAAGCTGTCTGCAAACTATCTCCAAGCTGTCTGCAAACTATCTCCAAGCTGTCTGCAAGCTGTCTCCAAGCTGTCTGCAAGCTGTCTGCAAGCTGTCTCCAAGCAGTCTGCAAGCTGTCTCCAAGCTGTCTGCAAGCTGTCTCCAACCTGTCTCCAAGCAGTCTGCAAGCTGTCTCCAAGCTGTCTGCAAGCTGTCTCCAAACAGTCTCCAAGCTGTCTGCAAGCTGTCTGCAAACTATCTCCAAGCTGTCTGCAAACTATCTCCAAGCTGTCTGCAAGCTGTCTCCAAGCTGTCTGCAAGCTGTCTCCAAGCAGTCTGCAAGCTGTCTCCAAGCTGTCTGCAAGCTGTCTCCAACCTGTCTCCAAGCAGTCTGCAAGCTGTCTCCAAGCTGTCTGCAAGCTGTCTGCAAGCTGTCTCCAAGCTGCCTCCAAGCTGTCTCCAAGCTGTCTCCAACCTGTCTCCAAGCAGTCTGCAAGCTGTCTGCAAGCTGTCTCCAAGCTGTCTGCAAGCTGTCTGCAAGCTGTCTCCAAGCTGTCTCCAAGCTGCCTGCAAGCTGTCTCCAAGCAGTCTCCAAGCTGTCTCCAAGCTGCCTGCAAGCTGTCTCCAAGCTGTCTGCAAGCTGCCTGCAAGCTGTCTCCAAGCAGTCTCCAAGCTGTCTCCAAGCTGCCTGCAAGCTGTCTCCAAGCTGCCTGCAAGCTGTCTCCAAGCTGCCTCCAAGCTGTCTCCAAGCTGCCTGCAAGCTGTCTCCAACCTGTCTCCAAGCAGTCTGCAAGCTGTCTGCAAGCTGTCTCCAAGCTGTCTGCAAGCTGTCTGCAAGCTGTCTCCAAGCTGTCTCCAAGCTGCCTGCAAGCTGTCTCCAAGCAGTCTCCAAGCTGTCTCCAAGCTGCCTGCAAGCTGTCTCCAAGCTGTCTGCAAGCTGTCTGCAAGCTGTCTCCAAGCTGCCTGCAAGCTGTCTGCAAGCTGTCTCCAAGCTGCCTGCAAGCTGTCTGCAAGCTGTCTCCAAGCAGTCTGCAAGCTGTCTGCAAGCTGTCTCCAAGCTGTCTGCAAGCTGTCTCCAAGCTGTCATTCACTCCTGGGTGTCAGCCACACTGTCTTTGGGAGGAACTTAGTTTATAGTTTAGCTTTGAAACAAAGATGATAATAGCCCTTTCCCAGTGCAAACCTCCTTCTTGCCTGGGGACTAGGCTGCATTTACAGGACTAATAGATTAGTGGTTGGATTAGAAATGATGGTTTAGGACTCAGGCTACTGGAGGCTTCAAGATTCTGACCCTCCTCAAATTGCTCCTGCGGAATCACATCACTATTGTGAAACCTACGATCAGTGCTGAGATATGTCACGGACCCTGCACTGGCCGGATCAGCTGGCACCACCCAGATGATCAACCGGCTCATCTGGTCTGCGGCCCCCACACAGGAACTGACTCAGCGCCAGACGACAGCTTTGACTGCCTGTGATTTCATCTCTGACCCAAACAATCAGCACTCCCCACTTTCTGACCTCCTACCCACCAAATTATCCTGAAAAACTCCAGTCCCAGGGTCTTGGGGAAGACGGATTTGAGGAATAAGGAAACTCCAGCCTCCCACGAAGCCGGCTGGGATTGCAGCTTTGTGGTTGTGACAAATCACTGTCTACGCAGCCGGCGAGGTGCGCCCCTTGGGCGGTGACAGGAAGACCAAGGAGGATAAAGAAAACCCAGCTCCTGGGGGCACAAGGTCACAGCCGTGGCTCGGACGGGAACCCCAAGATCAAAGGACAGCAGGGGCAGGAGGTGCCGGCCTTGGAAGGCAGCAGCTCAGATTCCACAGAAGCCTCCGGAGTCCTCGTCCCAGGCAGACGCCGTGCACCACCTGCAGGTGGTGGGAGAAGGGACACACCTTGCAAAGGCCGGGATGCGTCACCAGAGGGGCACAGGCACAACGGGGTCTGGCTGGCCCAGAAGAGTGGTCCCCGGAGCCCCAAGTCCATGTCAGGGCCGGAGCTTGCCCAGATCCATTTTCCCTGCTGATTCCCAAGGTGCTCTGTGCCCCAGAGAACTACTTGGAAACCCACACACCTCACAGTGATGCCCACCCCAAAAGCCCATCCCTGGGCTTCATGAGGTGCAGTCTGAGACCCTATTATTATTATTATTATTATTATTATTATTTTGAGACAGAGTTTCGCTCTTGTTGACCGGGCTGGAGTGCAGTGGCATGATCTCGGCTCACTGCAACCTCCACCTCCTGGGTTCAAGCAATTCTCTGCCTCAGCCTCTCGAGTAGCTGGGATTATAGGCACCTGCCACCACGCCAGGCTAATTTTTGTATTTTTTGTAGAGACAGGGTTTCACCGTCTTAGCCAGGCTGTTCTTGAACTCCTGACCTTGTGATCCACCTGCCTCAGCCTCCCACAGTGCTGGGATTACAGGCGTGATTTTTTTTTTTTTTTTGAGACAGAGTCTCGCTCTGTCACCCAGGCTGGAGTGCAGTGGTGTGATCTCGGCTCACTGCAACCTCCGCCTCCCGGTTTCACGCCATTCTGCTGCCTCAGGCTCCCAAGTAGCTGGGACTACAGGTGCCCGCCACCATGCCTGGCTAATTTTTTGTATTTTCAGTAGAGACAGCATTTCACCATGTTAGCCAGGATGGTCTCGATCTCCTGACCTCGTGATCTGCCCGCCTCGGCCTCCCAAAGTGCTGAGATTGCAGGCGTGAGCCATTGCACCCCGCTATTGTTCTGAGCCTATAGGGGAAAGGCCTTGTGAGCTGTGCTTGGTACGGGTTTTTGTTTTTTTTTTTTTTGACATTACACCAGGTTCAAGCAATTCTCCTGCCTCAGCCAGGCTGGTCTCAAACTCCTGACCTTATGATCCGCCCACCTCAGCCTCCCAAAGTGCTGGGATTACAGGTGTGAGCCACCGCGCCTGGCCACAAGAAGAGGGTATGAGGCGGGAGAAGAGGGTGTGGAGGTAGGAGAAGAGGGTGTGGAGGAAGGAGAAGAGGGTCTGGAGGCAGGAGAAGAGGGTCTGAGGTGGGAGAAGAAGGTCTGAGGTAGGAGAAGAGGGTCTGAGGTGGGAGAAGAAGGTCTGAGGTAGGAGAAGAGGGTCTGAGGCAGGAGAAGAGGGTGTGGAGGTAGGAGAAGAGGGTGTGGAGGGGGGAGAAGAGGGTCTGAGGCAGGAGAAGAGGGTCTGAGGCAGGAGAAGAAGGTCTGAGGCGGGAGAAGAGGGTGTGAGGCGGGAGAAGAAGGTCTGAGGCAGGAGAAGAGGGTGTGGAGGTAGGAGAAGAGGGTGTGGAGGGAGGAGAAGAAGGTCTGAGGCAGGAGAAGAAGGTCTGAGGCGGGAGAAGAAGGTCTGAGGCAGGAGAAGAAGGTCTGAGGCAGGAGAAGAGGGTCTGAGGCAGGAGAAGAGGGTCTGAGGCGGGAGAAGAGGGTCTGAGGCGGGAGAAGAGGGTGTGAGGCGGGAGAAGAGGGTGTGAGGCGGGAGAAGAGGGTGTGGAGGTAGGAGAAGAGGGTGTGGAGGGGGGAGAAGAGGGTCTGAGGCAGGAGAAGAGGGTCTGAGGCAGGAGAAGAAGGTCTGAGGCGGGAGAAGAGGGTGTGAGGTGGGAGAAGAAGGTCTGAGGCAGGAGAAGAGGGTGTGGAGGTAGGAGAAGAGGGTGTGGAGGGAGGAGAAGAAGGTCTGAGGCAGGAGAAGAAGGTCTGAGGCGGGAGAAGAAGGTCTGAGGCAGGAGAAGAAGGTCTGAGGCAGGAGAAGAGGGTCTGAGGCAGGAGAAGAGGGTCTGAGGCGGGAGAAGAGGGTCTGAGGCGGGAGAAGAGGGTGTGAGGCGGGAGAAGAGGGTGTGAGGCGGGAGAAGAGGGTGTGGAGGTAGGAGAAGAGGGTGTGGAGCGGGGAGAAGAGGGTCTGAGGCGGGAGAAGAGGGTCTGAGGCGGGAGAAGGTCTGAGGCGGGAGAAGAAGGTCTGAGGCAGGAGAAGAGGGTCTGAGGCGGGAGAAGAGGGTCTGAGGCGGGAGAAGAGGGTCTGAGGCGGGAGAAGAGGGTCTGAGGGGGGAGAAGAGGGTGTGAGGCGGGAGAAGAGGGTGTGGAGCGGGGAGAAGAGGGTCTGAGGCAGGAGAAGAGGGTCTGAGGCGGGAGAAGAGGGTCTGAGGCGGGAGAAGAGGGTGTGGAGCGGGGAGAAGAGGGTCTGAGGCGGGAGAAGAGGGTCTGAGGCGGGAGAAGAGGGTCTGAGGCGGGAGAAGAGGGTGTGGAGCGGGGAGAAGAGGGTGTGAGGCGGGAGAAGAGGGTGTGAGGCGGGAGAAGAGGGTCTGAGGCGGGAGAAGAGGGTCTGAGGCGGGAGAAGAGGGTCTGAGGCGGGAGAAGAGGGTCTGAGGCGGGAGAAGAGGGTCTGAGGCGGGAGAAGAGGGTCTGAGGCGGGAGAAGAGGGTCTGAGGCGGGAGAAGAGGGTGTGAGGGGGGAGAAGAGGGTGTGAGGCGGGAGAAGAGGGTGTGAGGCGGGAGAAGAGGGTCTGAGGGGGGAGAAGAGGGTCTGAGGCGGGAGAAGGTCTGAGGCGGGAGAAGAAGGTCTGAGGCGGGAGAAGAGGGTCTGAGGCGGGAGAAGAGGGTCTGAGGCGGGAGAAGAGGGTCTGAGGCGGGAGAAGAGGGTCTGAGGGGGGAGAAGAGGGTGTGAGGCGGGAGAAGAGGGTGTGAGGCGGGAGAAGAGGGTGTGAGGCGGGAGAAGAGGGTCTGAGGCGGGAGAAGAGGGTGTGGAGCGGGGAGAAGAGGGTCTGAGGCAGGAGAAGAGGGTCTGAGGCGGGAGAAGAGGGTCTGAGGCGGGAGAAGAGGGTGTGGAGCGGGGAGAAGAGGGTCTGAGGCGGGAGAAGAGGGTCTGAGGCGGGAGAAGAGGGTCTGAGGCGGGAGAAGAGGGTGTGGAGCGGGGAGAAGAGGGTCTGAGGCGGGAGAAGAGGGTGTGAGGCGGGAGAAGAGGGTCTGAGGCGGGAGAAGAGGGTCTGAGGCGGGAGAAGAGGGTCTGAGGCGGGAGAAGAGGGTGTGAGGCGGGAGAAGAGGGTGTGAGGCGGGAGAAGAGGGTCTGAGGCGGGAGAAGAGGGTCTGAGGCGGGAGAAGAGGGTCTGAGGCGGGAGAAGAGGGTCTGAGGCGGGAGAAGAGGGTCTGAGGCGGGAGAAGAGGGTCTGAGGCGGGAGAAGAGGGTCTGAGGCGGGAGAAGAGGGTCTGAGGCGGGAGAAGAGGGTGTGAGGGGGGAGAAGAGGGTGTGAGGCGGGAGAAGAGGGTGTGAGGCGGGAGAAGAGGGTCTGAGGCGGGAGAAGAGGGTCTGAGGCGGGAGAAGAGGGTCTGAGGCGGGAGAAGAGGGTCTGAGGCGGGAGAAGAGGGTGTGGAGCGGGGAGAAGAGGGTCTGAGGCGGGAGAAGAGGGTCTGAGGCGGGAGAAGAAGGTCTGAGGCGGGAGAAGAAGGTCTGAGGCGGGAGAAGAGGGTCTGAGGCGGGAGAAGAGGGTCTGAGGCGGGAGAAGAGGGTCTGAGGCGGGAGAAGAGGGTCTGAGGCGGGAGAAGAGGGTCTGAGGGGGGAGAAGAGGGTGTGAGGCGGGAGAAGAGGGTGTGAGGCGGGAGAAGAGGGTGTGAGGCGGGAGAAGAGGGTGTGAGGTGGGAGAAGAGGGTCTGAGGGGGGAGAAGAGGGTCTGAGGCGGGAGAAGAGGGTCTGAGGGGGGAGAAGAGGGTCTGAGGCGGGAGAAGAGGGTCTGAGGCGGGAGAAGAAGGTCTGAGGGGGGAGAAGAGGGTGTGAGGCGGGAGAAGAGGGTGTGAGGTGGGAGAAGAGGGTCTGAGGGGGGAGAAGAGGGTCTGAGGCGGGAGAAGAGGGTCTGAGGGGGGAGAAGAGGGTCTGGAGGTGGGAGAAGAGGGTCTGGAGGCGGGAGAAGAGGGTCTGGGGGCGGGAGAAGAGGGTGTGAGGCGGGAGAAGAGGGTCTGAGGCGGGAGAAGAGGGTGTGGAGGTAGGAGAAGAGGGTGTGGAGGGGGGAGAAGAGGGTCTGAGGCGGGAGAAGAAGGTCTGAGGCGGGAGAAGAAGGTCTGAGGCGGGAGAAGAGGGTCTGAGGCGGGAGAAGAGGGTCTGAGGCGGGAGAAGAGGGTCTGAGGCGGGAGAAGAGGGTCTGGAGGTGGGAGAAGAGGGTCTGGGGGCGGGAGAAGAGGGTGTGAGGCGGGAGAAGAAGGTCTGAGGCGGGAGAAGAGGGTCTGAGGCGGGAGAAGAGGGTCTGAGGCGGGAGAAGAGGGTGTGAGGCGGGAGAAGAGGGTGTGAGGCGGGAGAAGAGGGTGTGAGGCGGGAGAAGAGGGTCTGAGGCGGGAGAAGAGGGTCTGAGGCGGGAGAAGAGGGTGTGAGGCGGGAGAAGAGGGTCTGAGGCGGGAGAAGAGGGTCTGAGGCGGGAGAAGAGGGTCTGAGGCGGGAGAAGAGGGTCTGAGGGGGGAGAAGAGGGTGTGAGGCGGGAGAAGAGGGTCTGAGGCGGGAGAAGAGGGTGTGAGGCGGGAGAAGAGGGTCTGAGGCGGGAGAAGAGGGTCTGAGGCGGGAGAAGAGGGTCTGAGGCGGGAGAAGAGGGTCTGAGGCGGGAGAAGAGGGTCTGAGGTGGGAGAAGAGGGTCTGAGGCGGGAGAAGAGGGTCTGGAGGCGGGAGAAGAGGGTCTGAGGCGGGAGAAGAGGGTCTGAGGCGGGAGAAGAGGGTCTGAGGCAGGACGAGTGTCTGGAGCCAGGAAACCTAAGGCTGTTTCACATTGACTTCCTAGAGCTAAATTGAAAGGAAAACCGGGCTGGGTGCAGTGGCTCATGCCTGTAATCTCAGCACTTTGGGAGGCCGAGGCGGGCAGATTACCTGAGGTCAGGAGTTCGAGATCAGCCTGGGCAACCGGTGAAACCCCGTCTCTACTAAAAATACAAAATTAGCCGGGCGTGGTGACACATGCCTGTAATCCCAGCTACTCAGGAGGCTGAGGCAGGAGAATCACTTGAACCCGGGAGGTGGAGAATTCGGTGAGCCGAGATCACACTACTGCACTCCAGCCTGGGCAACAAGAGTAAATCTCCATCTCACCAAAAAAAAGAAGAAGAAGAAAAAAAGACAGGAAAACCCTAACTTTGGACACGTAAGCAATAAAAGGACCAGAGGCTACTCCCCTTGGCAGATGGGAGACCGGCTGTCCACAACCCATCAGCCTGAGTGCGTGGAGTCTCTGCAGCTCTGTGACTTCGTTCCAGCCTCTGAATTGCTGCTAACCCTTCAGTTACGTGAGGTGAGTGTGAAGTGGTCAACGGGAAACTTATCGGGGGTATTTGGACCCAGGAAGATGCTGTATCTGGGTCCTTGAGCCACTGCTCACGTCCGCTCCCCGCTGTGGACTGTACTTTCCTTTTCAATAAATCCCTGCCTTCGTCCTTCTGTTGCTTCATTCTTCGGTTTGCTGAGCATTTTGTCCATTTCTTTCTTCAAAACACCAAGAACCTGCACAACGTGCAGTCACAACCCTCGACAACTTCATCCTCAGCCAAACTGCCAAGGGCCCAGGCAGATAGATAGATTTCTTTTTCTTTTTCTTTCTTTCTTTCTTTCTCTCTCTCTCTCTCTTTCTTTCCTTCTTTCCTTCTTTCTTTCCTTTCTTTCCCTTTCTTTCTCTCTCTCTCTTTCTTTCCTTTCTTTCTTTCCCTTTCTTTCTTTCTCTCTCTCTCTCTCCCTCTCTCTCTTTCTTTCTTTCATTCTTTCCATCCTGTCTTGTCTTGTCTTGTCTTTTTGACCGAGTTTCACTCTTGTTGCCCAGGTTGCAGTGTAATGTTGTGATCTCGGCTCACTGCAACCTCTGCGTCCTGGGCTCAAGAGACTCTCCTGCCTCAGCCTCCCGAGTAGCTGGGTTGACAGGCATGCGCCACCATGCCTGACTAATTTTTGTATTTTTAGTACAGATGGGGTTTTGCCAAGTTGGCCAGGCTTGTCTCCAACTCTTGACCTCAGGTGATCCGCCCGCCTCGGCCTCCCAAAGTGCCGGGATTACAAGCATGAGCCACTGCACCTGGCCAAGCAAAGTATTTTTTAAAGCTTTGTCTTGTGGTAAATCTCACAGCAGGTGAAAGCAGCTCGATTCATAGAATCACCTGGTCATTGGCCTCACGGTTGCAGCAGCGACCAGCCAGGCCCCCCATGGCTCCCGCATCCGAGCTCCCAGACTCCCCACCCTCCTGTCCACCCTGCCTGACTCGGGGGTTGAGACAGGTCGATCACCTGAGGTGAAGAGTTCAAGAGCAGCCTGGCCAACATGGTGAAACCTCGTCTCTACTAAAAATACCAAAATTAGCCGGGCGTGGTGGCTCACGCCTATAATCCCAGCACTTTGGGAGGCTGAAGCGGGTGGATCATGAGGTCAGGAGTTTGAGACCAGCCTGGCCAACATGGCAAAACCCTAAAAGAACAAAAAGTAGCCGGGCGTGGTGGCACGCGCCTGTAGTTCCAGCTACTTGGGAGGCTGAGGCAGGGGAATCGCTTGAACACAGGAGGCGGAGGGTTCAGTGAGTCGAGATCGCGCCACTGCACTCCAGCCTGGGCAACAGAGTGAGACTCCGTCTCAAAAAAAAAAAAACAAAAAAAGAAAGAAAAAAGTGCTAATTATATATATATTTACCACAATTAGAAAATGTTCGCCGGGTGTGGTGGCTCACGCCTGTCATCCCATCACTTGAGAGGCCGAGATGAGCAGATCACGAGGTCAGGAGATCGAGACCATCCCTGCTAACACAGTGAAACCCCATCCCCACTAAAAATACAAAAAAAAAAAAAAAAATTAGCCGGGCATGGTGGCGGGCGTCCCAGCTACTTGGGAGTCCCAGCTACTTGGGAGGCTGAGGCAGGAGAATCGCTTGAACCCGGGAGGCGGAGTTTGCAGTGAGCCGAGATCGCGCCAATGCACTCCAGCCTGGGCGACAGAGCGAGACTCCGTCTCCAAAAAAAAAGTGCTAATTATATACATATTTACCACAATTAGAAAACCTTGTTCATCCTATCAGTCACTGGGTAGCAACTTCTGGGTGGGGAGTCAGAATTCTGCAGAGACGCCTTCTGTCTCACACGGACGACTTCTGGGAGGGCCTGTTGAGCTTACAGGGCCATGAGCTGTGTAAGGAGGGTCTGCGCAGCCCCAGGCAGGATTTATGCCACACAGAGGCCCAGTGCTTGGTCCCTCGGCTGTGACTGACGTCCCCACAGCAGCCACAACAGAGTCGACTTTGAAGAACGGCTGCCTTTATTACCCGCTGTGAACCCGACGCTGCTGCGGGAATGAGCGTGCGGGGGGCCGCTGACCCCGGCCCAGCGCCCCTGCACGGGGGCCAACGCGCAAAGCTGCCCTGGGAGCGGCTCTCGGCTCAGCCAGTGAAAGAGTAAGGGGGGGACTCCTCTCACCCCAAGGCCCGTGACCTGCGGATGGAGCCGGGATGCTGCGGTCAGCTCCAAGGGTGTGGCCGAAACACTGTGTTACCGGCAGAGTAAGGCCAGAGCAATGCTAGAGGCTTTAAAACCCACACGTTAAAAACACAATTTCTAACACCAGGGGGCGTAAAACGTTTGAAACTGGCCGGGCGCAGTGGCTCGCGTCTGTCATCCCAGCACTTTGGGAGGCCGAGGTGGGTGGATCACCTGAGGTTGGGAGTTCGAGACCAGCCTGACCAACGTGGTGAAACCCGTCTCTGCTAAAAATAGAAAATTAGCCGGGAGTGGTGGTGCATGTCTGTAATCCCAGCTACTCTGGCGGCTGAGGTGGGGGAATCGCTTGAACCCGGGAGGCGGAGGTGGAAGTGAGCCAAGATCGCACCACTGCACTCCAGCCTGGGTGACAGAGCGAAACTCCATCTCAAAAAAAAAAAAAAGTTTGGAAATGTTTGTTTTCTAGGAAACAGAAACAATAACCTCCATCTGTCTGCGGACATCACCCACGCTGCCTGAGCTTCCCACCGAGGTTAAAGATGAGCTCTCGCCCGCTGCCCCAGGAGGGACTCTCGGCACAAAACACCCACGGAACCTTGAAGATGTGTCCATCCCGGGGCTCCTGTAACAACTGCCCTGTACTCAGGTCGTCCACCGCGGAGGTCACGCAGAGGTCGTCGTAGCCGGGCCCCCCAAAGCAGCAGGAGGTGACCCTGTACACAGGCAGCTCCACCGTGCACAGCACCTTCCCTGTGAGCGAGCGTGAGGGCTGAGCCTGAGCACCCCAGGCCGCTGCCTGGCCGTTCATCCTGAGCCCGAGCCCACCCCCTGGGCAGCATGGGTGTCTCTGTGGCACCTGGAGCTGCCAGATTGGCAGCTGCCCAGCCAGGCCCAGCCGCAGCTGCTCCAGTGAGCTCTGTAGTCTCCCCAGATTCATGTCAAGTGGGATCTCAGAATGGGACTTTATTTGGAAATAGGGTGTTTGCAGAGGAATTAGTAGGTTTCAGCAGGTTAGGGTGGGCCCTACATCCAATCACCAGTGTCCTTTTAAGAGACAGAAGAGGAGACACAGACACAGAGGAGGAGGCCACGTGGAGACAGAGGGAGAGACTGGAGTGATGCGACCTCAAGCCCAGGGACGCCTGGAGCCCCCAGGAGCTGGGACAGGCAGGAAGGATCCTCCCCTAGAGCCTCGATACAATTGTAGTGGATGGAACTGTGGTTCCCAAGAAGATCTGTCTACACCCTAATATCCACAACCTAGGAATGAGACCTTGTATAGAAATAGGGTGTTTCAAGATCTAATTAGTTAAGGATCTGGAGATGAGATCATCCTGGAGTAGGGTGGGTCCTACATGCAGTGACAGGTGTCCTTCTAGAGACAGAAGAGGAGACACAGACCCAGAGGAGAAGGTCATGTGGAGACAGAGTCAGAGACTGGAGCGATGCGGCCACAAGCCCAGGGATGCCTGGAGACCCCACGAGCTGGGAGCGGCAGGAAGGATCCTCCCCTAGAGCCTCTGGAGGGAACTGGATACACCTGTAGCGGACAGGACTGTGGTTCACCAGAAAGTTATATTCAAATCCAGATCCCCAAAACTTGTGAACAAGACCTTATTTGGAAATAAAGAACTTTGCACATGTAATTAGTGAAGGATCTGGAGATGAGATCATCCCGGAGTATGGTGGGTCCTAAATGCAATGACAGGTGTCCTTCTGAGAGACAGAAGAGGAGACACAGACACAGAGGAGAAGGCTACGTGGAGACGGAGGCAGAGACCAGAGTGATGTGGCCTCAAGCCCAGGGATGTCTGGAGCCCCCAGGAGCTGGGAGAGGCAGGAAGGATCCTCCCCTAGAATTCCTGCAGGCAGCACAGCCCTGAGACTCCTCGGTCTCAGACTCCTGCTCTGCAGGACTGGGGGAGGTGACTTCCTGTTGTTTAGGCAGCCAGTGTGTGGTCCTTGGTTGCGGCAGCCCCAGGATCCTAGCACACCTGCAGAGGGAACTTGGGAGTCCATGCCATCGGGAAACGGAGGCACCTTAGTCTCTACAAATTCATGATTGCTGCCTGGCCCCGACTTCTGAAGCTGCAGACACAGTGGACACCCGATGTGGCCAAACCTCAGATGGCCCCGCCACCCTGCACACACCTGTCTCGGGGTCCAGGTGTATCACCTTGCCTCCATCGACGCAGGCCACCCAGAGCTTCCCCGCAGTGTCCACGCACATGCCATCCAGCACGCCCTGCTCCGGATGCAGCCGGTACAGGAGCGTCCGGTTCACTGCAACGAGAGGACCAGGATGGGCAGGGGCCTTCCCAGTCCTGGTGAGTGCCGGGAGCAGGCAGACCTCAGGCAGGCCCGTGCCCCTCCTGGATGTGAGTGGAGCCTGGAGGAGGTGCACCCAGCTCGTTGGGAGCCTTGGACGTGGCTGGATCCTGATGCGTACCGACCCCCTTTGGCAAACAGCTGCAGGCTGAAAATTAATGTCCCCAAATACAGCTGACCAGGGCACACATCTCCTCAAATGACGGCCCAAGGACATCACCCTTTAAAGAGCAACCAATCTCTCTCCTAGTTCCTACTGAGGATTATGAACGAAGCCTTGATTTGCACCTGTTGACTTCATGGAAGATGGGATATTTCTCTCCCGACCCAAAGCACTTCCAGCCCAGAAACCCCAGTGACACCTGGTCGAAGGCCTTGTACCTTGGCCTTTCTTTCTCAGGTGGAAATGAGAAGAAAGAACATGGCCCCGAGGACAGACACCAGACAACTGGGGACTCGGCTGTCCACCAGGAGGGAACTGAGAGTTATCCCTGCTCCAGTGGCCCATCCTGCTAGAAGTAAGACATCTGGGATGACCTTGTCCTGATAAGCACCCAGGGATGACCTTGTCCCCACCAACAAGCAGAGATAACCTTGTCCCAATCAGCATCCAGGATGGCCTCATCCGCAGCGATATCCAGGGATGACCTTGTTCCCTGAGCACAGGGTGGACCCCAGGCCCCAGCATCCGTGATGTGATCTCACCGTGTGACATACTCATGACCATGAGGAGAGGGGACACTCACAAAGGGTGGATGTCAGGCCCCCACCTGACCCAGAACGTCTGACCTGATCACAGCGAGTGAGGAGGGTGGGGACACTGACCACAGGGTGAATGTCAGACCCCGACACGACCCAGCGTCCCCGATGTGGTCACCGTGGGATCGTGGCTCCCTCCCTGCACAGGGTGGATGGACAGATCCACTTTTCATAGCCCGTAACTCAGCTGTCCTGGGCACTTGCCAAGGTGTTAAAACAATCCTGTCCCCAAGGCACGTTCATGGTGTATGCAGCATGAAAAAGCTGCCCCTTGGCTTATGGCGGGCCTGGTGAGTGGGGCTGCTTGTTTGGAAAATGCCCGAGGGACAGGACTTCCCCACTGCCAGACCCCACAGAGGACCCTCAGAGGAGAGGGAGCTGAGCCCCTGAAGCATCAAGCCCCCAGTGCTAGGACCCCGAGCTCCCTTAGGCATTGAGGGGCAGTGAAGCACAAGGACACTCACTGCCTCATCAGGATCAGTTGTGGCGGGGCGGCCCCGGCCCTGCTGGTCTGGCTGGGCTCCTGCCCTCTCTCAGCAACCCTCTTGGGGGTGAGTGGATGGCGGTGTTGATGGCGGGCTGGGGCCGTGAGGAAGGAGGCTGGGGGTGCCCACCGATGCTGCCCGTCTGCAGGTCGTAGTCGTCTGCCCGTGTGGGGAAAAGAAAGAGATCAGATTATCTCTTTCTGTGTAGAAAGAAGTAGACATAGGAGACTCCATTTTGTTCTGTACTAAGAAAAATTCTTCTGCCTTGAGATGCTGTTAATCTGTAACCCTACCCCCAACCCTGTGCTCCCTGAAACGTGCTGTGTCAATTTAGGGTTAAATGGATTAAGGGCTGTGCAGGGTGTGCTTTGTTAAACAAATGCTTGAAGGCAGCCTGCTTGTTAAGAGTCATCACCACTCCCTACTCTCAAACCACTCCCTAATCTCAAGTACCCAGAGACGCAAAACACTGCGGAAGGCCGCAGGGACCTCTGCCTATAGGAAAGCCAGGTACTGTCCAAGGTTTCTCCCCGTGTGACAGGCTGAAATATGGCCACATGGGAAGGGAAAGAGCTGACCGTCCCCCAGCCCGACACCCACAAAGGGTCTGTGCTGAGGAGGATTAGTAAAAGAAGAAGGCCTCTTTGCAGTTGAGAGAAGAGGAAGGCATCTGTCTCCTGCTCGTCGCCGGGCAATGGAATGTCTCAGTGTAAAACCCGATTGTATATTCCATCTACTGAGATAGGGAAAACCGCCTTACGGCTGGAGGTGGGACATGCTGGTGGCAACACTGCTCTTTAACGCATTGAGATGTTTATGTAGATGCACATCAAAAGCACAGCACATTTTTCTTTACCTTGTTTATGATGCACAGACATTTGTTCATCTGTTTTCCTGCTGACCCTCTCCCCACTATTACCCTATTGTCCCACCACATCCCCCTCTCCGGGAAACGCCCGATAATGATCAGTAAGTACTAAGGGGACTCAGAGGCCGGTGCCGGTGTGGGTCCTCCATATGCTGAGTGCCTGTCCCCTGAGCCCATTTTTCTTTCTCTGTACTTTGTCTCTGTGTCTCTTTCTTTTCTCAAGTCTCCCATTCCACCTGATGAGAAACGCCCACAGGTGTGGAGGGGCAGGCCACCCCTTCAAGGATGCACACAGGAGGATGCACACAGGAGAACGCACATGGGAGGATGCACATGAGTTGTCCAGAATGGATGAGTCCCTACACACAGGAGACTCCCTCTTCCTGTCACGGCCCGAGAACCCCTGTTCCTGTCACGGCCCGAGACCCCCTGGTCCTGTCGGAGCCTGAGACCCCCTCTTCCTGTCACAACCTGAGACCCCCTGGTCCTGTCAGAGCCCGAGACCCCCTCTTCCTGTCACAACCTGAGACCCCCCTCTTCCTGTCACGGCCTGAGCTAGTTTTTCAGGTTTCTTTGGGATCCCCTTGGCTAAAAAGGGGGTCCATTCAGTCAGCTGAGGGGCTTAGAATTCTATTTTTGGTTTACCCCACTATCAGGAGGTTGTCTGAGGTACGCCAGCCCCTCCCACGCCTGCAGGCTCAGGCTGTAAGCACAAGACCCGGTGCAGGCCGGCACTCAGGTGGCAGCCACAGGCATGGTCCAGACCTGGCTCTCCAACTGTCCTTGGACCACACACTGATTTAGGATTTCTGGGGTCTCGATGCGGACTCTAAAGGTTGCATAGTCTGATAGTCTGGTCTCTGTCTGCCCTTAATGACACCTACACTCCCAGGAGCCTGCAGAACAGGGTGTGTGTGAGTTTTCTGGGGCCGCTCAAGCAAATGGGGGCTTAAAATGTATTTATCCTCACAGTGCTGGGGGCAGAAGTCAGAGGGCTGTGCTCCCTCTCGAAGCTCTAGGGGAGGATCCTTCCTGCCTCTCCCAGCTCCTTGGGGGCTCCCGGCATCCCTGGGCTTATGGCTGCATCACTCCAGTCCCTGCCTCCGTCTCCACATGGCCTTCTCCTCTGTGCATTTTCTCCGTCTTTCCCCTTCTCTTCTCCTATAAGGACACCACGCGTTGGATTTTTAGCCTGCCCTGCTCCTGGATGACCTCATCTTAACTTGATTACATCTGCAAGTACCCTATTTCCAAATAAGGTCCTATATCTTTTGGGGATATCTTTAGGACTTGTTTGCAAATGAGGCACTTTGCAGAATCTTGCCTTAGACTTGCTTTTACAGCTCTCTAACTCTCCCCATTGGGCCGTCTTCACTTGATTTTCCAGAGCACCCATGGGTGGCATGTTGGCCCACACAGAGCCCTGCTCGCTGTGAACGTCAGGCCTTCCTGCGTGATCTGTTTAAGTCCGACTGGGAGCCCTTTGACTTGCGCCGTGATGGCCCCGGAGAATTCAGAGCGGGCTGAGTCGTCTTTCCTTGTGGCCTGGGAAAGTTGTGGAGAACATGCTGTACCTTCGAGATGCCGCACGGATCTTCCTGCTCCCTCCCTCGGGAGTCTCGCAGGGACGCCATCTCCGTTTAATGTTTCATCAATACGGCACCCATGAGAACGTTGCAGGGAAGACACCACAGGCTGTAAACCACAGAAACTAGAGCTGAAGTGGCCCCAGGTGGCCCTCAGTCAAGCTGTATCCAAATTCTCTACCCCCACCTTGGCCGGGCACAGTTTCTCGTCATCCCAGCA
Source organism: Pongo abelii (assembly GCF_028885655.2). Taxonomy (NCBI): domain Eukaryota; kingdom Metazoa; phylum Chordata; class Mammalia; order Primates; family Hominidae; genus Pongo; species Pongo abelii. The sequence continues at coordinate 23,465 of NC_072008.2, read as the reverse complement.
CTTTGGGAGGCCCAGATGGGCGGATCACCTGATGTCGGGAGTTCAAGACCAGCCTGACGAACATGGAGAAACTCCGTCTCTACTAAAAATACAAAATTAGCCGGGCGTGGTGGCACATGCTTGTAATCCCAGCTACCTAGGAGGCTGAGGCAGGAGAGTCACTTGAACCTGGGAGGCGGAGGTTGTGGCGAGCAGAGATCGTGCCACTGCACTCCAGCCTGGGTGACAAGAGTGAAACTCCGTCTCAAAAAAAAAAAAAAAAACAAAACAAATTCTTCACCCCGAGGCCCTTTATTTATTATTATTATTATTATTATTAGAGACAGAGTTTCACTCTTGTTGCCCAGGCTGGAGTGCAATGGTGTCATCTCAGCTCACCGCAACCTCCGCCGCCCCGGTTCAAGCGATTGTCCTGCCTCAGCCTCCCAAGTACACTCAAGTACACACTCAGCTAATTTAAAAAAAAATTTTAGTAGAGATGGGGTCTCACCATGTTTTCCAGGCTGGTCTCACACTTCTGAGCTCAGGTAATCGTCCTGCTTTGGCCTCCCAAAGTGCTGGGGTTACAGGGGTAAGCTACCACACTCAGCCTTTATTTTTATTTTTAATGGAGGTAAAAGCCACATAATATGAAATTTACCCTTTCAACTACTTTTTTTTTTTTGAGACCGAGTCTTGCTCTGTTGCCCAGGCTGAGTTCAATGGTGCGATCTCAGCTCACTTCAACCTGTACCTCCCGGGTTCAAGCGATTCTCCTGCCTCAGCCTCCTAAGTAGCTGGGATCACAGGCATGAGCCACCACACGCGGCTAATTTTTTGTATTTTTAGTAGAGACGGGGTTTCACCGTGTTGGCCAAGGTGGTCTCGATCTCCTGACCTCGTGATCCGCCTGCCTCAGCCTCCCAAAGTGCTGGGATTACAGGCGTGACCCACTGCGCCCGGCCCCTTTAAAGTATTTTTAAGGATACATTTCAGCAGTGTTAATCATATACGCATTGTTGCATAACAGATATTTACAACTTCTTCCCTTACAAAACAGAAACTGGGTCCTCATCAAACCAGGGTGCCCCATTCCCCCGGCCCCTGGCACCCACCATTGTACTGTCTGTCTCTATGGATTTGACTCTTCCAGAGGCCTCGTGGGAGTGGATCACACAGCACTTCTGTGTCTGGCTTATCTTGTTAACAACAGGTGAGTCCATGTGGTAGCCTGTCTCATCATTCCTTCCTTTTCAGGGCTGATTCAGATTTCATCACATGCATGAACCACGTTGTCTTTCTCCAGTCATGCTGTAGCAGGACGAGTCGCAGACAAAACTCAGACACCAGATTAAAGAACGAAGACTTTTTTTATTTGGCCGGGAGCATCGGCAGACTTGTGTCTTAAGAGCCAAGCTCCCCGAAAAAGAAATTCCCAGCCCTTTTAAGGGCTTACAACTCTAAGGGGTCCACATGAAAGCGTCATAATAGATCAAGTAAGCGTGAGGAACGTGACTGGGGGCTACATGCATCAGCTAACAGAACAAAAAGTTTTACAGTGCTTTCTCATACAATGTCTGGAATTTACAGATAACACCAGTAGTTTTGGTCAGGGGTTAATATTATTATTATTTTAACCACCAGGGCTGGGTGGTGGCGCCAAGGTCGTCTGGCTATTTATCTGCTGTTTCTTTCCAACTTTTTGCTTTCTCTCTTTTCTCCTGTCTTATAAATAGGGAAAAGGGGAGGTTGGGGAGAAACTGGGAAGGACAACAGGAGAACTGCTGGTCTCATACCATAATGCGGTCATGGGCACTGGGTTGCTTCCATCTTTGGGCTATTGTGAATAATGCTGTAACGACCACGGTTGTGCAATCATCCCTTCCAGACTCTGTTTTTCAATCCTTTTGGATTTAGACCCAGAAGTAGTGTCATTGCTGGCGCATAGGTGGTTCTATTTCTGTTTTTTTTTTTTAAGAGACAGTGTCTTCATATGTTGCCCAGGCTGGCCTTGAACTCCTGGGCTTCAGTGATCCCCTTCCCTCAGCCTCCCAAGTAGCCGGTAGTGCAGCTGCACATCACCACACCCAATTGATTTTTAGTTGATTTTTTTTGTTTTTCTTTTTGCAGAGATGGAGTTTCACTGTGCCACCCAGGCTGGAGTGCAGTGGCGTAATCGGCTCACTGCAGCCTCCACCTCCTGGGTTCGGGCGATTCTCCTGCCTTAGCCTCCCCAGTAACTATAGGCATCTGTCACCACACTCAGCTAATCATTTTGTGTTTGCTTCCTCCCCACCGAGACGGAGTCTTCCTTTGTCACCTAGGCTGGAATGCAGTGGCAAGATCTCGGCTCACGGCAACCTCTGCCTCCTGGGTTCAAGTGATTCTCCTGCCTCAGCCTCCCGGGTAGCTGGGATTACTGGCACCCGCCACCATGCCCGGCTAATTTTTTATTTTTAGTAGAGATGGAGTTTCACCATGTTGGCCAGGCTGGTCTCAAACTTCTGACTTTGTGATCCACCTGCCTCGGGCTCCCAAAGTGCCGGGATGACAGGTGTGAGCCACTGCGCCCGGCCTGATATTTAGTTTTTTTTTTGAGGAGCCTCCATAGTGTTTTTCACGGTAGCCGCACCATTTTCTAGTCCTACAGGTAATCCATGAGGGCTCCAATTCCCACACATCCTTGTTAACACTATTTTTGTTTAACTGTAGCATTTAATGGATTTGAGGGGCTGCCACTGTGGTTCTGATGTGCATTTCTCTAATGATTAGTGATGTTGAGTATCCTTCCATGTTTGTTTGCTATTTGTATATCTTTTCTGGAGAATATCTATTCAGGTCTTTTGCTCATTTTTAAAGCAGTTAACTTGTTTTTCAGTTGTTCAGTTGCAGGAGCTCTCTATACATGCTGGACGAATATCCGATGTATGAGACACACAATCTGCAATTATTTCCTTATTCCATGTCTTGCCTTTTCACTGTTGTTTCATGTGCAGAAATGTTGAACCTTGATGTTGGACCATTTGTGTATTTTTGCTTTTGTTGCCTGTGCTTATCTGGGCTTTGGATAGGCCAGAGGTAAACGGCAGGTGTTACTGCACCAAGTTCATAAAATTGAGCCCAAAACAAAGGAATCGACACAGTAATCAGCTGGTGTGTCGCCTTGGCAAGAATATATATGACTTCTGCTGAGAATTTTCATTAATGTTTATTTTTATTTTTTGAGATGGAGTCTCACTCTGTCGCCCAGGCTGGAGTGCAGTGGCGCGATCTCGGCTCACTGCAAGCTCCACCTCCCGGGCTCACACCATTCTCCTGCCTCAGCCTCCGGGGTAGCTGGGACTACAGGCGCCCGCCACCACGCCCGGAGAATTTTTTGTATTTTTAGTGGAGATTGGGTTTCACCGTGTTAGCCAGGATGGTCTCAATCTCCTGACCTTGTGATCCACCCGCCTCGGCCTCCCAAAGTGCTGGGATTACAGGTATGAGCCACCGCGCCCGGCCATTAATGTTTATTTTGACACAACTTCAGAGTTACATTAAGGCAACAACATGGCACAAAGAATTCCTTCGTATCAGGCATTCACGTTCCCCAAGTGCTGGCGGTCTACACTGGCTTCATCCTGGATCACAGCCAAGTGGAGGGACTGCTGTTTCTGTGGGCTGGTTTCCTGGGGCTGCCATAACCAATGACCAGAAACCGGGTGGGTACGTCAACAGGAATTTATCATCTCCCAGTCTCGGATGTAGATGTTGAAGCCCTAACCCCCAGTGTCTCAGAACGTGAGTGTATTTGGCCTCTTAGTGTTAGAACGAGGCTGTCAGGGTGGGCCCTAAAGCAACCTGCTGTCTCTCATGAGAGACACACACGGAAGAGATGCCAGGATTACTTGTGCACAGTGAAAAGACCCTATGAGCGTACAGCAGACGGCGTCTGCAAGCTGAGGAGAGGACAAAGCAGCCCTGCTGACAACACCTTGCCCTCGGACCTCAGCGTCCAGGTCTGTGGGAAGACAATTTTCAGTTAAGCCCTCCAGTCTTGGTACTTTATGGCGGCCCTGAACACTCATACAGACGGGTACATTTACTGTCCCTGTTCTTCTGCCGAGGAAATGGAGGCACAGAGAAGTTTAGTGAACTTGACCCATGTCGGAGGGCCAGTAGTGGTCAAGGTTGGATTGAAACAAACCACACTTTTTGCAGCACACTCATGTTCTTAGGCACGACTCCTGCTTCCTTAGATGCGCTGCAAAGAGAATACTGCAGTGCACCCCGAACACGCAACGGCACAGTCACAAAGATGACACTGGCTCCAAGTGTCTTCAGCAAAATGAGAATGTCTCAGAAGAGTATAGGGGTCTCTCATGGAGAGATGGCATGAATACAAGGCCCCTGGAAAGGAAGAGACAGCTCAGCCCACCACCCTCAGAGGAAGGTCTTGGTTCTGCTTTACCACTGACTAGTTTCCCACCTCCAACACGGGAAGGCCTCAGTACCTAGGAGACCTCAGTACCTAGGCGGCCTCAGTACCTAGAAGGTCTCAGTACCTAGGAGACCTCAGTACCTAGGAGACCTCAATACCTACAAGGTCTCAGTACCTAGGCGTCCTCCGTACCTAGGAGACCTCAGTACCTAGAAGGTCTCAGTACCTAGGCGTCCTCAGTACCTAGGAGGCCTCAGTACCTAGGAGACCTCAGTACCTAGAAGGTCTCAGTACCTAGGCGGCCTCAGTACCTAGAAGGTCTCAGTACCTAGGAGACCTCAGTACCTAGGAGGCCTCAGTACCTAGGAGACCTCAATACCTACAAGGTCTCAGTACCTAGGCGTCCTCCGTACCTAGGAGACCTCAGTACCTAGAAGGTCTCAGTACCTAGGCGTCCTCAGTACCTAGGAGGCCTCAGTACCTAGGAAACCTCAGTACCTAGGAAACCTCAGTACCTAGGAGGCCTCAGTACCTAGAAGGTCTCAGTACCTAGGAGGCCTCAGTACCTAGGAGACCTCAATACCTAGGAGGTCTCAGCACCGGGCGACCTCAGTACCGAGGAGACTTAAGTACCGAGGAGATCTCAGTACCTAGGGGACCTCAGTACCTAGCAGGTCAAACTGAGGGACGAAACGTCGAGGGGAGGTTGTCACGGGCTGGGGGAGGCGGAATGGAGAGCTGTTCAGCTTGGAAAGATGCAAACGTTCTGCAGACAGACGGTGGTGCCGAGCGCACCACGCGAATGTGCTCAGTCCCACCGACCCGTGCCCTGAAAACGGCCAGTACGGCAAACTCCGTGTTTTGTATACGGTGCCACAAAGAAGAAAAAGCGTTTTAGGGAGAGAGGGAGGGAGAGGAGCGAGCGCGCTGCGGCCGGCCCCGCCCCGCCACGCAGCCCCCTACAGGCCGAGCAGCTCGCGCGGGGTCGGGCGTCCCCCAGACCGGCTCCCGCCCGGGGCTGGGCCGCTGCGGGAACGCGGTTGGCCCAAGGCAGGTGCCGCTCCCGAGCAGCATGCGCGGTGCGGGCTGGGCAGGACCCCGTGGTCCCTCCGCCGCCCTCTCAGTCCGCGCCAGGGCCCCACTCGGGGCTCGGCCGGGCTCCGGGAACGCGGCCTGGGGTCCATGGGCCGCGAGCCTCCGCCGCTCCTCGGCCCGGCGGGCCCGGGCGCTGGGTGCTTCATCTCACCATTTTGCTTTCCTCTTTGTCGGTCTCCGATAAATTTCGTGACTCTTCGTCACTATCCGTCAGTCCCCGTCACTTTCCGTCAATTCTCGTCACTTTCCGTCGCTCTCCGCCGCCCTTCAGCTCCGCTCGGCTCTTCTCCGTCGGGCATCGTCTACTTTCGTCACTCTCCGTCACCCTCCGTCACTCTCCGGCTGCTCCCTACCCCGCGCTCGGGGTGGAGAAGGCCTCGGGGACTTTTCCTGCCCTTAGCCCTTTTCCGTCACTCTCCGATCGTGCTGTCGTGTCTGTGTCAGTCCCTGGTTATTTCTGGTCTGCTCGTGACTGTCCTCCTCCCTTCACACCTGGGAGAGTGGTCTGGTCCCTCCTGAGAGGCCTCTCCCCGCTACCCGGCCTGACTGATGGTGGTGAGCGGGTCTCGGGGTGATCCCGAGTGGGAGGAGCGGGGGGTCTGGGGGTGGTTTTCAGGGGTGGAGCATGGGGTCTCCCTGGGGTCCGGAGGGTGGAGCAGGGGGTCTCCCTGGGGGTGGTTTTCAGGGGTGGAGCATGGGGTCTCCCTGGGGTCCGGAGGGTGGAGCAGGGGGTCTGGGGGTGGTTTTCAGGGGTGGAGCACGGGGTCTCCCTGGGGTCCGGAGGGTGGAGCAGGGGGTCTCCCTGGGGGTGGTTTTCAGGGGTGGAGCATGGGGTCTCCCTGTGGTCCGGAGGGTGGACCAGGGGGTCTCCCTGGGGGTGGTTTTCAGGGATGGAGCACGGGGTCTCCCTGGGGTCCGGAGGGTGGAGCAGGGGGTCTCCCTGGGGGTGGTTTTCAGGGATGGAGCACGGGGTCTCCCTGGGGTCCGGAGGGTGGAGCAGGGGTTCTGGGGGTGGTTTTCAGGGGTGGAGCATGGGGTCTCCCTGGGGTCCGGAGGGTGGACCAGGGGGTCTGGGGGTGGTTTTCAGGGATGGAGCACGGGGTCTCCCTGGGGTCCGGAGGGTGGAGCAGGGGGTCTCCCTGGGGGTGGTTTTCAGGGGTGGAGCATGGGGTCTCCCTGGGGGTGGTTTTCAGGGATGGAGCATGGGGTCTCCCTGTGGTCCGGAGGGTGGAGCAGGGGGTCTCCCTGGGGGTGGTTTTCAGGGATGGAGCACGGGGTCTCCCTGGGGTCCAGAGGGTGGAGCAGGGGTTCTGGGGGTGGTTTTCAGGGGTGGAGCATGGGGTCTCCCTGGGGTCTGGAGGGTGGAGCAGGGGGTCTGGAGCTGGTTTTCAGGGGTGGAGCATGGGGTCTCCCTGGGGTCCGGAGGGTGGAGCAGGGGGTCTGGGGGTGGTACTTGGGGGCGGCACAGGGCTATTTCTCTTTTTGGTCCGGTTCCCATCTGCTGAGCTGGGGGTCCTTGTGATCCTGACAGGTGCGGCAGAATGGGAGGGTCAAGGTGAGAGGAAGGAAGGAGTGGCGGCCTGGTCCCAAGGGGGCAGGAAAGGGTTTGTGGTTCAGTTCTGATGTGCGACCATCCATAGGAGAATGGACACCTCAGACGCTCCCATTCCTGGCCAGTGGCAGGGCCCAGTAGCTGCCTTCTCCGGCTGTCCTCGAGGCTCACTGGAGGATACTTCTTTTTCATTCTGGCAAATTTTAAAAAATTCTTCTATAGATCTCAGTGAGTTCAAAGCTGCCTGTGTGCAGGCACAGGTCCGTTCTTTGCCGAGCTTCCACTCCAGTCGGCTGAAAGGAAATGGTAGCTGGAAAAGGTATCCTGGGGTGATTAGAAGATTTTACATTTCATCTTAGAAAGGGATATTGACAGGAGGCCAGAACTTCCAGATCCTCTTGAATTTCAAGAAATACTTCCAAGCCTGGACGATATCGGGAGGCCTCATCTCTACGTAATAAAAATTAAGAAATTCGCCGGATGCGATGGCACACTCCTGTAGCCCCACCTACTCTGGAGGCTGAGGCGGGAAGATCACTTGAGCTATGGAGGCCGAGGCTGCAGTCAGCTGTGATCATGCCACTGCATTCCAGCCTGGGTGACAGAGCAAGACCCTGAAAAAAAAAGGGAGGGAGGGAAAGAGGGAGAGAGGGAGAGGGGGAGAGATGGAGAGAGGGAGGGAGGGAGGGAGGAAGGGAGGAAGAAAGAAAATGGCTTAAGCTCAGAGAGCTGTGTGTGGCCCCCAGCTCCCATCACCACCAAAGGGCCTGCAAACCCACGGAGGGGCAGGTTGTCTTGAGCTGGAGCCACACGGATGGGGGGACCTCAGCTGTAGGGTTAGGCTTATGGTTAGGGTTCGGCTTTGAGATTTCGGGTTATAAAATATAGATGGGTTTGGTCCTGGGAAAATTCCAGGTCTGGGTTTTGTGGTTGGGGGTTGGTCTCGGGTGAGATGTGACAGGTTTACAGTGTTTGCAAGGTATGTACAGATTCATATGGTGCTATTGCTTGAATGTGTTCTCCAGATTTCATGTGTTGGCAATTTTTTTCTTTTTTTTTTTTTGAGATGGTGTTTCACTCTGTCATCTGTCACCCAGGCTGGAGTGCAATGGTGCGATCTCGGCTCACTGCACCCTCTGTCTCCCAGGTTCAAGTGATTCTCGCACCTCAGCCTCCTGGTAGCTGGCATTGCAGCAGGGGAAGCCGCAGACAAATTTCCACAGACACCGGGCTAAAGAAGGAAGAGGCTTTATTCGGCCAGGAGCATCGGCACACTTGGGTCTGAAGAGCCAAGCTCCCTGAAAAAGAAATTCCTGGCACGTTTAAGGGTTTACGACTCTAAGGGGTTCACGTGAAAGGGTTGTGATAGATCGAGCAAGCGTGGGGAACGTGACTGGGGGCTACATGCATCAGATAACAGAACAGAAAGTTTTGCAGGACTTCCTCATACATGCATCAGATAACAGAACAGAAAGTTTTGCAGGACATCCTCATACATGCATCAGATAACAGAACAGAAAGTTTTGCAGGACTTCCTCATACAGTGTCTGGAATTTAGATAACATGAGTAGTTTTGGTCAGGGGTTAATATTATTATTATTATTTTAACCACCAGGGCTGGGTGGTGCTGCCAAGGTCGTCTAGCTATTTATCTTCCTTCTGTTTTTTTTTTTTTTTTACTTTTTGCTTTCTCCCTTTTTCCCTGTTTTATAAACTAGAGAAGGGGGTGTGGGGAAGGGAAGGGCAGCAGGAGAAGTGGTGATCCCTTTCCTTAGGATTACAGGCACCCGGCTTTATTCCTGGCTAAATTTTTTTTTTTGTATTTTTAGAAGAGATGTGGTTTCACCATGTTAGCCAGGCTGGTCTTGAACTCCTGACAGGTGATTGCCCGCCTCAGCCTCTTAAAGTGCTGTGATTAAAAGCACAAGGCACCGCGCCCAGCCACGTGTAGGCAATGTAATCCCCAAACTCATGTCCTGATTGGAGACGTGGCCCTTGGGAGATAATTAGGGTTAGATAAGGTCATTAGCCCCTCCCCTGGGCTGGGATGCTCTGGGCCTCCACAGCCACCAGAACTGGAAGGGATATATTTTGTTTTTGAACTACTCTGTGGTATTCTGTTATAGCAACAGAAAATGGACTAAGACATATGGTTTATAGGTTTTAGGTTTGGGGTTTTTAGGGTGTGGGTAGCAGTACCAGGTAGGGGTTAGGGAATAGGGTTACGGTTAGTTTTAGGGTTGTGGGAGGCAATAGAGGCCAAGGTCAGCTCAGAGCTTAGTATCCTGGAGCCGCCTCATGTGTTATACCCAAGCGAGTTAGAGAAAAACGCCACACTTTGAGACGAATTAGGAGTCCTTTAGTCAGCTGGCGGCCAAAGAGATGGCTATCGCTCAAAGTTCTCTCGGCCCCGAAGAAGGGGCTAGATTTTCTTTTATAGTTTGGTTTAGAAAGCGGAGGGGGGTCTAATGAAAACAATTTTACAGAAATAAAATAGGCAAAAACATTAAAAGGATAAATGGTTACACGAAAGTAAACAGTTCCAGGTGCAGGGGCTTTAAGACTATTACAAGGTGATAGACGCGGGGCTTTGGGCGTTATCAATCAGACACATTCCTGGGAATTGTGGATATTGCTTGTCACAGTATCTTATCGGTTGATTGCATTCTTGGATGTGCTGGGAGTCAGCTTCCACGAGTTAAGCCCTTGAGGAAGGGGCTACCAGTGAACGGGCCAAGATGGAGTCTGTCTGGCTCTCTTAGCTAAGGGAGAGTCCATTCAGGTGGAAACAAGGCTAGGTGATTAAAGGAAAAGGGAGAGTCTAAAAACAGGGTTAGTAAAAATGAGGTTGGGCATTACAGTTCTCCCCTCCATCGCCTCCTCCCATCTCAAACAATTCCATAACTTGGAAAACCTCAGGCCAGGACTTCCTGGAATGTGTCCACTGAACTCAGAAAAGCTCAGGCAGGACTTCTCGGAATGTGTCCACTGTAACCACCAGGTTTTCCAGTGTGTTCTTTACACCCTGTAACCCTGTTACCTAGATAATTTTTCAGTAATCTTTATGTTCTTCACCAGCACTCTGAGTACATGAAAAAGGCCAAGATGCTTCTTCAGGGGTGAATTTTGCTACTTTTTAAAGAAGACTGAAAAGGCACTTTTGCAACTCTAAGTCTTTCTTCAAATGATGAAAGTGTTACCTACTTCACTCATTGCTGTGACGTGTTTTCCAATTCTAGGTTCTCTTGGTTTTTGTTGTTTTTTTTCTGTGTGCTCTACATCATTTACTCACTCTGAACGACAGAATAAAAGAAATTGGCCACCATATCATATTCGGAAGGACAATCATGGCCAGGAGACACAAAGGACTCCCAGCCCTCGGCCCAGGCCCCCCTCACACATGCAGCCATCATGGAACTCTGCCTGAGCTAGCCATGCGCACGGTGGGGCCCCCACGCTGGGAGACCCCTGAACTCTGCCTGCACTAGCCGTGCGCACGGTGGGGCCCCCACGCTGGGAGACCCCTGAACTCTGCCTGCACTAGCCATGCGCACGGAGGGGCCCCCACGCTGGGAGACCCCTGAACTCTGCCTGCGCTAGCCATGTGCACGGTGGGGCCCCCACGCTGGGAGACCCCTGAACTCTGCCTGCACTAGCCGTGCGCACGGTGGGGCCCCCACGCTGGGAGACCCCTGAACTCTGCCTGCACTAGCCATGCGCACGGAGGGGCCCCCACGCTGGGAGACCCCTGAACTCTGCCTGCGCTAGCCATGCGCATGGTGGGGCCCCCACGCTGGGAGACCCCTGAACTCTGCCTGCGCTAGCCATGTGCACGGTGGGGCCCCCACGCTGGGAGACTCCAGTTTCCAGGAGCTCAGGGCACAGGGGCCCTAAGAAGCCATAGCTGGGGAAAGCTCCCTCCTGACAGGGCTCAGCTCCATCCCCAAACTAGAGCCCCACCCTGGGGTTTCCATGGTGATGGTAAACCAACCACAGATTTTGGGGGTACAACTGCTCCCTTTGCCAGGATAGCTTCTCCCACGTGCCTGTGGCCTGATGACCAGACCGCTAGAGAGGGGAGGCCCGAGTCCTAGGGGTGGGTGGGTTTCAGGCAGAGCTGGGGCTGGATGGACGGTGAGTGGTAAGAACTCAAGATGCAGAAGGGGTTCCTGCCAGGGATTAGGTCAACAGGGATGAGGACAAACAGACGGGGACTCCCTAGCTGAGAAAGACCTTTTCTTACAAAATGTTTGCATCAGTACCTAACAATGAAAAAAATAAGATAACAGTACAAAAAAGTAATCAGCAGAACAGCTCAAGGCACTCTTTAAGGTCCCCCCTGTGAAGGGAAGTTGGAAGACACATCTGTGTGGCCCAGAGACAGTACATCCCAAAGACAGAAGACTCAGGTCCCTAAATCCCCACAGGGGAACTGGGTTACAGACCAGGAGCTCATGTACGGGGCTGTCCCAGGTCCTCTAAATCCCGGATGGGAACTGGGTTATTGACCAGGTGCTCCTCCAGGGGCTGTCTCAGGGTCCTAGTGTGTCTGGAATTGGTGGGTTCTTTGTCTCATTGACTTAAAAAATGAAGCCACGGACCTTCGTGGTGAGCATTACATTTCTTAAAGGCGGCATGTCTGGAGTTTGTTCCTTCTGATGTTCGGATGTGTTCGGAGTTTCTTCCTTCTGGTGGGGTCGTGGTCTCGCTGGCTCGGGAGTGAAGCTGCAAACATTTGCGGTGACTGTTAAAGCTCATAAAGGCAGTGTGGACCCAAAGAGTGACCAGTAGCAAGATTTATTGCAAAGAGCGAAGGAATAAAGCTTCCACGGTATGGAAGGGGACCCCAGTGGGTGGCCACTGCTGGCTCGGGCCGCCTGCTTTTATTACCTTATCTGCCCCCACGGAAATCCTGCAGATTGGTCCATTTTACAGAGAGCCGATTGGTCTGTTTTACAGAGAGCTGATTGGTCTGTTTTACAGAGAGCTGATTGGTCCGTTTTGACACAGCGCTGATTGGTGCGTTTACAATCCCTGAGCTAGACACAAAAGTTCTCCACCTCCCCACTAGATTAGCTAGATACAGAGTGCTGATTGGTGTATTTACAAACCCTGAGATAGACACAGAATGCTGACTGCTGCATTTACAAACTTTGAGCTAGATACAGAGTGCTGATTGGTGTATTCACAATTCCTTAGCTAGACATAAAGGTTCTCCAAGTCCCCACTAGACTCAGGAGCCCAGCTGGCTTCACCCAGTGGATCACGCACTGGGGCCGCAGGTGGAGCTGCCTGTCAGCCCTGCACTGTGCACACGCATTCATCAGCCTTGAGGTGGGTAGGGTCAGGGTTGGGATCAGGGTCGGGTCAGGGTCAGGGTCAGGGTCAGGGTCAGGGTCAGGGTCTAGGGGTCCGGGGTTCGGGGTCAGGGTCTAGGGGTCCGGGGTTCGGGGTCAGGGTCTAGGGGTCCGGGGTTCGGGTTTGGGGTTCGGGGTTCGGGTTCGGGTTCGGGGTTGGGGGTGAGGGGTTGGGGTTGGGGGTGAGGGGTTGGGGTGGGGGTGAGGGGTAGGGTGGGGGTGAGGGGTAGGGTGGGGGTGAGGGGTAGGGGTAGGGTGAGGGGTAGGGGTAGGGTGAGGGTGAGGGTGAGGGTGGGGGTCGGGGTCGGGGTCGGGGTCGGGGTCGGGGTTAGGGGTAGGGCTAGGGGTAGGGGTAGGGTCAGGGTCAGGGGTAGGGTCAGGGTCAGGGTCAGGGTCAGGGTCGGGGTCGGGGTCAGGGTCGGGGTCGGGGTCGGGGTCGGGGTCGGGGTTAGGGCTCAGGCTCGGGCTTAGGGCTCGGGCTCGGGCTAGGGGTTAGGGCTCGGGCTCGGGCTCGGGCTCGGGCGAGGGCAGGGGCGAGGGCGAGGGCAGGGGCGAGGGTTCGGGTTCGGGTTCGGGGTTCGGGTTCGGGTTCGGGGTTCGGGTTCGGGTTCGGGGTTCGGGTTCGGGTTCGGGGTTCGGGTTCGGGGTTCGGGTTCGGGTTCGGGGTTCGGGTTCGGGTTCAGGGTTCGGGTTCGGGTTCGGGTTCGGGTTCGGGCTCGGGGCTCGGGGCTAGGGCTCGGGGCTCGGGGCTAGGGTCAGGGTCGGGGTCGGGGTCGGGGTCGGGGTTAGGGGTCGGGGTCGGGGTCGGGTTAGGGGTCGGGGTCGGGTTAGGGGTCGGGGTCGGGTTAGGGGTCGGGGTCGGGGTCGGGGTCGGGGTCGGGGTCGGGGTCGGGGTCGGGGTCGGGCGAGGGGTCGGGGTCGGGCGAGGGCGAGGGTTAGGGTTAGGGTTAGGGTTAGGGCTAGGGCTAGGGCTAGGGCTAGGGCTAGGGCTAGGGTTCGGGTTCGGGTTCGGGTTCGGGTTCGGGTTCGGGTTCGGGTCCGGGGTAGGGTTAGGGTCCGGGGTAGGGGTAGGGGTAGGGGTAGGGTCAGGGTCAGGGGTAGGGGTAGGGTCAGGGTCAGGGTCAGGGTCAGGGTCAGGGTCAGGGTCAGGGTCAGGGTCAGGGTCGGGTCGGGTCAGGGTCAGGGTCAGGGTCAGGGTCAGGGTCAGGGTCAGGGTCAGGGTCAGGGTTAGGGTTGTTAGGGTTAGGGTCAGGGTCAGGGTCAGGGTCAGGGTCAGGGTCAGGGTCAGGGTCAGGGTCAGGGTCAGGGTCAGGGTCAGGGTCAGGGTTAGGGTTAGGGTTAGGGTTAGGGTTAGGGTTAGGGTTAGGGTTAGGGTTAGGGTTAGGGTTAGGGTTAGGGTTAGGGTTAGGGTTAGGGTTAGGGTTAGGGTTAGGGTTAGGGTTAGGGTTAGGGTTAGGGTTAGGGTTAGGGTTAGGGTTAGGGTTAGGGTTAGGGTTAGGGTTAGGGTTAGGGTTAGGGTTAGGGTTAGGGTTAGGGTTAGGGTTAGGGTTAGGGTTAGGGTTAGGGTTAGGGTTAGGGTTAGGGTTAGGGTTAGGGTTAGGGTTAGGGTTAGGGTTAGGGTTAGGGTTAGGGTTAGGGTTAGGGTTAGGGTTAGGGTTAGGGTTAGGGTTAGGGTTAGGGTTAGGGTTAGGGTTAGGGTTAGGGTTAGGGTTAGGGTTAGGGTTAGGGTTAGGGTTAGGGTTAGGGTTAGGGTTAGGGTTAGGGTTAGGGTTAGGGTTAGGGTTAGGGTTAGGGTTAGGGTTAGGGTTAGGGTTAGGGTTAGGGTTAGGGTTAGGGTTAGGGTTAGGGTTAGGGTTAGGGTTAGGGTTAGGGTTAGGGTTAGGGTTAGGGTTAGGGTTAGGGTTAGGGTTAGGGTTAGGGTTAGGGTTAGGGTTAGGGTTAGGGTTAGGGTTAGGGTTAGGGTTAGGGTTAGGGTTAGGGTTAGGGTTAGGGTTAGGGTTAGGGTTAGGGTTAGGGTTAGGGTTAGGGTTAGGGTTAGGGTTAGGGTTAGGGTTAGGGTTAGGGTTAGGGTTAGGGTTAGGGTTAGGGTTAGGGTTAGGGTTAGGGTTAGGGTTAGGGTTAGGGTTAGGGTTAGGGTTAGGGTTAGGGTTAGGGTTAGGGTTAGGGTTAGGGTTAGGGTTAGGGTTAGGGTTAGGGTTAGGGTTAGGGTTAGGGTTAGGGTTAGGGTTAGGGTTAGGGTTAGGGTTAGGGTTAGGGTTAGGGTTAGGGTTAGGGTTAGGGTTAGGGTTAGGGTTAGGGTTAGGGTTAGGGTTAGGGTTAGGGTTAGGGTTAGGGTTAGGGTTAGGGTTAGGGTTAGGGTTAGGGTTAGGGTTAGGGTTAGGGTTAGGGTTAGGGTTAGGGTTAGGGTTAGGGTTAGGGTTAGGGTTAGGGTTAGGGTTAGGGTTAGGGTTAGGGTTAGGGTTAGGGTTAGGGTTAGGGTTAGGGTTAGGGTTAGGGTTAGGGTTAGGGTTAGGGTTAGGGTTAGGGTTAGGGTTAGGGTTAGGGTTAGGGTTAGGGTTAGGGTTAGGGTTAGGGTTAGGGTTAGGGTTAGGGTTAGGGTTAGGGTTAGGGTTAGGGTTAGGGTTAGGGTTAGGGTTAGGGTTAGGGTTAGGGTTAGGGTTAGGGTTAGGGTTAGGGTTAGGGTTAGGGTTAGGGTTAGGGTTAGGGTTAGGGTTAGGGTTAGGGTTAGGGTTAGGGTTAGGGTTAGGGTTAGGGTTAGGGTTAGGGTTAGGGTTAGGGTTAGGGTTAGGGTTAGGGTTAGGGTTAGGGTTAGGGTTAGGGTTAGGGTTAGGGTTAGGGTTAGGGTTAGGGTTAGGGTTAGGGTTAGGGTTAGGGTTAGGGTTAGGGTTAGGGTTAGGGTTAGGGTTAGGGTTAGGGTTAGGGTTAGGGTTAGGGTTAGGGTTAGGGTTAGGGTTAGGGTTAGGGTTAGGGTTAGGGTTAGGGTTAGGGTTAGGGTTAGGGTTAGGGTTAGGGTTAGGGTTAGGGTTAGGGTTAGGGTTAGGGTTAGGGTTAGGGTTAGGGTTAGGGTTAGGGTTAGGGTTAGGGTTAGGGTTAGGGTTAGGGTTAGGGTTAGGGTTAGGGTTAGGGTTAGGGTTAGGGTTAGGGTTAGGGTTAGGGTTAGGGTTAGGGTTAGGGTTAGGGTTAGGGTTAGGGTTAGGGTTAGGGTTAGGGTTAGGGTTAGGGTTAGGGTTAGGGTTAGGGTTAGGGTTAGGGTTAGGGTTAGGGTTAGGGTTAGGGTTAGGGTTAGGGTTAGGGTTAGGGTTAGGGTTAGGGTTAGGGTTAGGGTTAGGGTTAGGGTTAGGGTTAGGGTTAGGGTTAGGGTTAGGGTTAGGGTTAGGGTTAGGGTTAGGGTTAGGGTTAGGGTTAGGGTTAGGGTTAGGGTTAGGGTTAGGGTTAGGGTTAGGGTTAGGGTTAGGGTTAGGGTTAGGGTTAGGGTTAGGGTTAGGGTTAGGGTTAGGGTTAGGGTTAGGGTTAGGGTTAGGGTTAGGGTTAGGGTTAGGGTTAGGGTTAGGGTTAGGGTTAGGGTTAGGGTTAGGGTTAGGGTTAGGGTTAGGGTTAGGGTTAGGGTTAGGGTTAGGGTTAGGGTTAGGGTTAGGGTTAGGGTTAGGGTTAGGGTTAGGGTTAGGGTTAGGGTTAGGGTTAGGGTTAGGGTTAGGGTTAGGGTTAGGGTTAGGGTTAGGGTTAGGGTTAGGGTTAGGGTTAGGGTTAGGGTTAGGGTTAGGGTTAGGGTTAGGGTTAGGGTTAGGGTTAGGGTTAGGGTTAGGGTTAGGGTTAGGGTTAGGGTTAGGGTTAGGGTTAGGGTTAGGGTTAGGGTTAGGGTTAGGGTTAGGGTTAGGGTTAGGGTTAGGGTTAGGGTTAGGGTTAGGGTTAGGGTTAGGGTTAGGGTTAGGGTTAGGGTTAGGGTTAGGGTTAGGGTTAGGGTTAGGGTTAGGGTTAGGGTTAGGGTTAGGGTTAGGGTTAGGGTTAGGGTTAGGGTTAGGGTTAGGGTTAGGGTTAGGGTTAGGGTTAGGGTTAGGGTTAGGGTTAGGGTTAGGGTTAGGGTTAGGGTTAGGGTTAGGGTTAGGGTTAGGGTTAGGGTTAGGGTTAGGGTTAGGGTTAGGGTTAGGGTTAGGGTTAGGGTTAGGGTTTAGGGTTAGGGTTAGGGTTAGGGTTAGGGTTAGGGTTAGGGTTAGGGTTAGGGTTAGGGTTAGGGTTAGGGTTAGGGTTAGGGTTAGGGTTAGGGTTAGGGTTAGGGTTAGGGTTAGGGTTAGGGTTAGGGTTAGGGTTAGGGTTAGGGTTAGGGTTAGGGTTAGGGTTAGGGTTAGGGTTAGGGTTAGGGTTAGGGTTAGGGTTAGGGTTAGGGTTAGGGTTAGGGTTAGGGTTAGGGTTAGGGTTAGGGTTAGGGTTAGGGTTAGGGTTAGGGTTAGGGTTAGGGTTAGGGTTAGGGTTAGGGTTAGGGTTAGGGTTAGGGTTAGGGTTAGGGTTAGGGTTAGGGTTAGGGTTAGGGTTAGGGTTAGGGTTAGGGTTAGGGTTAGGGTTAGGGTTAGGGTTAGGGTTAGGGTTAGGGTTAGGGTTAGGGTTAGGGTTAGGGTTAGGGTTAGGGTTAGGGTTAGGGTTAGGGTTAGGGTTAGGGTTAGGGTTAGGGTTAGGGTTAGGGTTAGGGTTAGGGTTAGGGTTAGGGTTAGGGTTAGGGTTAGGGTTAGGGTTAGGGTTAGGGTTAGGGTTAGGGTTAGGGTTAGGGTTAGGGTTAGGGTTAGGGTTAGGGTTAGGGTTAGGGTTAGGGTTAGGGTTAGGGTTAGGGTTAGGGTTAGGGTTAGGGTTAGGGTTAGGGTTAGGGTTAGGGTTAGGGTTAGGGTTAGGGTTAGGGTTAGGGTTAGGGTTAGGGTTAGGGTTAGGGTTAGGGTTAGGGTTAGGGTTAGGGTTAGGGTTAGGGTTAGGGTTAGGGTTAGGGTTAGGGTTAGGGTTAGGGTTAGGGTTAGGGTTAGGGTTAGGGTTAGGGTTAGGGTTAGGGTTAGGGTTAGGGTTAGGGTTAGGGTTAGGGTTAGGGTTAGGGTTAGGGTTAGGGTTAGGGTTAGGGTTAGGGTTAGGGTTAGGGTTAGGGTTAGGGTTAGGGTTAGGGTTAGGGTTAGGGTTAGGGTTAGGGTTAGGGTTAGGGTTAGGGTTAGGGTTAGGGTTAGGGTTAGGGTTAGGGTTAGGGTTAGGGTTAGGGTTAGGGTTAGGGTTAGGGTTAGGGTTAGGGTTAGGGTTAGGGTTAGGGTTAGGGTTAGGGTTAGGGTTAGGGTTAGGGTTAGGGTTAGGGTTAGGGTTAGGGTTAGGGTTAGGGTTAGGGTTAGGGTTAGGGTTAGGGTTAGGGTTAGGGTTAGGGTTAGGGTTAGGGTTAGGGTTAGGGTTAGGGTTAGGGTTAGGGTTAGGGTTAGGGTTAGGGTTAGGGTTAGGGTTAGGGTTAGGGTTAGGGTTAGGGTTAGGGTTAGGGTTAGGGTTAGGGTTAGGGTTAGGGTTAGGGTTAGGGTTAGGGTTAGGGTTAGGGTTAGGGTTAGGGTTAGGGTTAGGGTTAGGGTTAGGGTTAGGGTTAGGGTTAGGGTTAGGGTTAGGGTTAGGGTTAGGGTTAGGGTTAGGGTTAGGGTTAGGGTTAGGGTTAGGGTTAGGGTTAGGGTTAGGGTTAGGGTTAGGGTTAGGGTTAGGGTTAGGGTTAGGGTTAGGGTTAGGGTTAGGGTTAGGGTTAGGGTTAGGGTTAGGGTTAGGGTTAGGGTTAGGGTTAGGGTTAGGGTTAGGGTTAGGGTTAGGGTTAGGGTTAGGGTTAGGGTTAGGGTTAGGGTTAGGGTTAGGGTTAGGGTTAGGGTTAGGGTTAGGGTTAGGGTTAGGGTTAGGGTTAGGGTTAGGGTTAGGGTTAGGGTTAGGGTTAGGGTTAGGGTTAGGGTTAGGGTTAGGGTTAGGGTTAGGGTTAGGGTTAGGGTTAGGGTTAGGGTTAGGGTTAGGGTTAGGGTTAGGGTTAGGGTTAGGGTTAGGGTTAGGGTTAGGGTTAGGGTTAGGGTTAGGGTTAG